>NW_022170249.1:29671948-29777329 GCF_008802855.1 Photinus pyralis
GTGTACCCTTTCCTCAGAAATGTTGAGCATATGAATTACGTATGAGATGCGAGTTATTAGTAGATAATTAATTACCGAAGGTACCTTCTTGATTAGGAGTTAGAGTATGTTGATAATTAGTAAATAGGACTTATAGGGGTGTCGAATGCAATGCCCGCAGAATGTGCATTTGTGCGTGAAGTTAATTACTGCTTGTCCCTAATTGGAATAGACTAGTTTGCCTGACCACGTTGGAAGGCCTCTGATGGTCTCATTGGGGGTACGTCGGGCATGGGTCCAGGTCCATATACCTGTATCAATTTGGCCCGGCGTTGAGTAAAGCCTTCCTTCACTAATCGGGAGCTACGTCCGGCTGGGCCGGCGTTGGAAGAGCTCCTTAGCGCATGGAGGATACGTGGCAGGTTGCTAGTCTTTGTTGTGCCGGAGATGGCGTCTGGACACGTGTAAAAGGCCAGCCATATTTATCTCACTTGGAGTTACGTTACGGTCGTAAGAGCTCTGGGCCAATTTAAGGGCGCGTAGGGCCGTCTGGTCGGTGGCTGTGCCCGGCACCTCAGGAATGGTTGGCCCAGCACGTCGGGGGAAACGCTCAGCATCTAGATCCGTCCTGCCCACCACGCTGGATGCACCGTCCACCAGGATTCATCGTGCGGGCCGGTCGATCAGTGTAAGGACCCCGCGTCTGGGTTTTCTGAGCCCACCGCGTTGAAAGACTCCTGTTACCCTCGTTCATTGTGAGGGCGGGGCGTTCCAGGGGCAGGCTACGTGTCCGCACCTAGATACATGTAATGTGAGGAGGAGAGCCATGGCAATTCATTGCGCATGAGGGTTACGTATTCCAGGCCTCGGCGGGCCCGGGCGTCACAAGGCCCCCTTTATGTGAGTTGCGGACAGCGTAAGGGCTACCGGGACATGTGGGCCCGGCTGTAGCCAGCTGACGTGTGAAAGACTCTTTTATACCCTCGTTATTTCCACGCAGGAGGGTAGGGATTGCACAGGGGGATACGTAGCCGGGTGGCATATGGGGTCCTGGACGTAAGAAGACCCTCTGTTCTCGTAACCCCGCTACTACGGTAGCTTGTTGAGAGTTGTTGAGTAACATGATTAGAGTAGTTAGGCTGAATGCAAGACAGAGGTGCTCCTTGTGTTTCTTATAATTACAGTGGTCCAGGCCGAGAGCAGCCATGGAGGCCAGGTACCGTTAGAGACCCAGATGATCCTGACAATTTGGGGTGAGTGATATCAATGGTCACGATTGACTGATTTATTGATTATATCGTCATGCCCCTCACATATATGAAAGAATTGATTGACGTTAAGTAAATTATGACATCGATGCATATAAAAAGATGTCACCTTTCTGTAAGCACTATCTCTGCCTGCGAAAATATAGACTGGTGTCTTACAGAAAATATCAGAAGTGGGATTAAACTTTGCGCCTAGCAATTGGTTTGTAATCCAATTGGCACCTTGCTTTAGATTTTGGGGTTGTAATGCAATTGTGTCACACCAAAGATTTTGGTTCTGCAATCGAAATTGCGCTCATCTAAGAATTGGTCTTCTAATCCAATTGCGCTTCGCTGAGGTTTTGGTTCTGTGGTCTGATTTGAGCTCACCTAGGATATTGGTCCTGTGATAAGTTACAGCCTGTCATACAATTGGGTTATAATTAAGTTGCGCCTGGTATAATTAAATTGCGCCTTGCGTTACGGTTGATATCGGGATACGGTCGTACCGTTTGTTAAAAAAAAAAAAACGGATTAATTTTCTGAATTTTGCGTCACTTTTGCGATGTTATCGCCTCACGCTTATCTTCAACGGTAGTCGAGATACTCAGTGCATTGAATTGAAGTAAGTGTATGGTAGGGTTCTGTTAAGACAAGAAGGCATCTTGGGTAATTATGTGATGCTTAAGCGGCGGAAGTGAATTTTCTTACAATGAACCATTTCTTGTAGCGAGCTCTTGAAAGGAAGAACTATGGGAAAACATCGCTCAAGATCGTCGGAAGGGCGGAGCAAACGGGCTCGTCGTAGTAGAAGACGAAGTAGCTCGCATGATGAAGATAGGTCACGAACCCCTATTGCGTCCCCTAGTCGCACAAGCGACGTATCTTCTATCGACCGACTCGCAGATGTCATGCGTGCGTTTGTTGGGAAGATGTCCACATCTCGAGGAGGTGCATCATTCCGTGGAGAAGCAGTTCCGACCTTTGATCCTGAAGACAGGGATCAAGATGTCGAGATGTGGCTTCGAAAAATGAACGACCTACGTGATGTGTTCCGTTGGTCCGAAGAAGCCACAATATACCATGCCCTATCCAAACTCCGCGGATTGGCAGAAACGTGGTATAAGGGATTACGATGCATCAAACTCAGCTGGGCTGATTGGCAGCAACAACTACTGAAGGCATTCCCTCCATCTAGGGATTTTCACCAACGCCTGGAGGAAATGTTCCTGCGTAAGAAACGGATGGGCGAAAGCTATTCGAAATATTACTACGAAAAGATGGTGCTGATAAACGCGTGCAAGGTTACTGGCACTGACGCCGTGTCGTGTCTGATTGGGGGAATCCAAGACTCAACTTTGAAAAATTCGATAAGAGCTGCGGACTACCAAAGACCTGAGGATCTTCTCCAATACTTTCGATCCTTGCCTGGTACCTCAGCTTCGACGGAGAGAAATACCCAGCCGACGTTCGGACGTCGTGTTGGAACTAGCGCATCATCTCTGAATAGGGCGTGTCACGTGTGCCGGTCGGAGGGCCATATAGCGAAGTTCTGTCCCAAACGAAGAGGAATGGTATGCAACTACTGCCGGAAAGAGGGGCACCAGGAAGTCACTTGCCTCCAAAAGGCAAGAAGGAAGGACGGGGGTAATCTGGGGACTCCCCTAACATGCAACTACTGCCGGAAAGAGGGGCACCAGGAAGCCACTTGCCTCCAAAAGGCAAGAAGGAAGGATGGGGGTAATCTGGGAACTCCCCTAACATGCAGCTACTGCCATAAAAAGGGGCACAGCGAAGCCACTTGCTTTAGAAAGCAGGGGAAGAGCAACGCAACGTCGACGCCCACGACGTTGTGACTAGGCCACCAGGAGGAGAGCCGACCCGGAGACAAATACTTCAAGGATGTCCGTGTCAACGGTATTCCGACGCGAGCGTTTGTGGATATGGGAAGTTCGTGTATCACGATTCGGGAGGCGGAAACCAACGAACTTAAATTGGACGTGAACCGTGGAGATGTTACACACATCCGTGGATTTGGTCAGGGACACGTTGCAACCACAGGCAGCACCAGATTCGTTTTGAGAGTCGATGAAGTGGAAGCTGATGTAAAGGCACTCGTGGTGCCCAACCATGTCCTAGAGATCCCGCTGCTAATAGGTCAGCCGTTTACGGAGCAGCCTCATGTGCTGATGGTCAAGGACAATTCGAACCTGACCTTCTTGAAACGGATCGACTTGAATGCGCCAAAGGAGGGATTTGGTTTAAGCGCAAGGAAGATACCTCTGTGGGCAACACGTGCAGTGGTGATACCTCAAGATCATTTGGGCCATATACCAGTTCGAGCAAATGGAGGTTACTCGGGAGATCTGTACGTGGAAGCCAGTCTGCGGTTAGAGCAAGGACGAGAGTGCTGCATCCCTCGCACGGTGCTACGTATTCGGGGAAAGGAGGATGCTTTGCTACCGGTGTTCAACTTGTCAGACCAAGCTCTATCGGTAACGGTGGGACACCCATTGGTAAGGGCTTGGCCATGTGCCAAGGAAGAGCCCTCGAACGACATGGTTCTGCGAGTGGAAAACACATCGTTGCCCATGTTGACCATGAAGGATGTCCAAATGGGACCAATGAGAATGGAAGAAAAGGAATCGTTACTTGCTCTGCTCAACTCATATCGGGATCGATTCTCGGCAGGATTGGGGGATTTAGGATGTGCGAAGTCGGGAGAATTGAGCATCACCTTGAAGGAAGAAAAGCCCTTTACATATCGCCCATATCGAATGTCTGAATCCGAGAAGAGTACGACACGCGCCATTCTGGACGACTTGTTGGCGAACGAAATTATTCGGGAGTCCGAATCAGATTACGCATCACCCCTGCTGTTGGTGAAGAAGAAAAACGGAGAGGAGCGAATGTGCGTGGACTACCGTAAATTGAATAGCCTCACCGTTAAGGATTTTTATCCTCTCCCTAGGATTGACGATCAGCTGAATCGTTTGCACGGAAGCAAATACTTTACAAGTCTGGACTTGCGATCCGGTTATCATCAAATACCAGTAGCTGAGAGTTCCAAAAAGTACACCTCATTCGTGACACCAGAAGGCACCTACGAGTTCAATCGTATGCCCTTTGGGCTCTCAAACGCGCCAGCAGTCTTCCAGAGATTGATGAATAAGGTGCTTGCACCGGCAAGAGGTATCGCCGCAGTCTATCTAGACGACATTCTGCTGCATACATCAACGGTGGAACAAGGGTTGCAGAACTTAGAACTCGTGCTGAACCTACTGCGAACAGAAAATCTCACCCTTAACCTGGAGAAATGTACGTTCCTGATGACAACGGTGGACTATTTGGGATTCCAAATAAGTCAAGAAGGAGTGAGGCCGGGGGAGAGGAAAACCTTATCGGTAGAAGAATTTCCTACGCCAACGAATGTCCATCGGGTTCGTCAGTTTTTGGGCCTGACCGGGTATTTTCGGCACTTCGTTAAGGACTATGCACGGATAGCCGGGGCCCTCACCAAATTAACGAGGAAGGGTCAAACTTGGAGGTGGCTTGAGGAAGAACAGTCCGCGTTTGAAAGGCTGAAGACAGTCCTGGTCAGTAGACCACTTTTGGCTTTGTACAGCCCAAATGCTAGGACAGAAGTGCACACCGATGCCAGCCGGGTTGGATTAGCTGGAATCATGCTGCAGGAGCAGCTGGACAAACGGCTACATCCTGTAGCCTACTACAGTCGACAGACCACTCTAGGGGAACAAAAATTTCACTCTTACGAACTCGAAACGTTAGCCGTTGTCGAAACTGTCAAGAAGTTCCGAGTGTATCTCCTGGGGTTGGAGTTTCTCGTCGTGACGGATTGCAACGCACTGAAGGCGACCAGCACTAAGAAGGATCTCAATCCGAGAATCGCGAGATGGTGGTTGCAATTGCAGGAGTATACTTTCAGCGTTGCCTATCGACCTGGGAATCGTATGCTACACGCAGATGCGTTAAGCAGAAATCCATCCACGGAGGAATTTCCCACTGAAGAAGTTTTCAGGATTCAGGAAGATGATTGGGTTCTGTCCGCCCAATTGACGGACACTCGTCTCCAACAAATCCAGAAGGTACTAATGAAACCACCCGTAACCGATGAAGATCGAAAAATTTACAAGGATTACGCATTGCGAAATGGCCGATTGTACAGAATTACGGTAAGGGGTTTGCTCTGGGTCGTTCCTCGAGGAATGAGACAGCAAGTAGTACGAGGAGCGCACGACCAGATGGGCCATTTCGGAATGGAGAAGACCTTACAGCGGTTAACGGGACACTACTGGTTCCCACGCATGAAAGGGTATGTTACAAACTACATTTCGTGCTGCATACCATGCCTGTACGGGAAGAAAGCGTCCGGTAGGAAGGAAGGGTTTCTTCACCCGATAGAGAAGGTAGCCATACCCTTCCACACCTTGCACATCGACCATTTAGGACCATTCCCGAAATCGAAACGCGGGAAAGAATATCTTTTCACGGTGGTGGATGGGTTTACGAAGACCGTAATTATGAAGCCAGTGACATCTACGGCTACCCGCCATGTGATCATTGCACTACTGGAGGTGTTCAATTCGTACGGGGTTCCCACTCGAATCATTAGCGATCAAGGTTCCAGCTTCACGTCTAAAGGCTTTAAACAATTCTGTGAAGACCATGGCATCCGAAGCATCCTTAACGCTGTGTCCACACCTAGGGCCAATGGGCAGAACGAACGCTTCAACCGAACGATTCTAAGCGCACTATTGACATCCACGTTAGAAGAAGACAGATGGGACTTGAATGTTCAACGCATCCAGTATGCCATCAACACTATGGTGAACAAGACCACAAACAAGACCCCATTTGAGCTGCTGCATGGCTATCGGCCTAGGCCGCGCGAGTCCCTGGAATTAGCGGATGCGCTCAATCTCGTTCCAGAAGTAATTGAGGACATCGTCTCAATGAGAGAACACGCCGCCGAGAGGATCAAGGACGTGCAGCAGACTCAAAAGAGGCAGTTTGATAAGAAGAGAAAAGCTCCTAATGTGTACCACAAGGGTGATATGGTACTGGTCGAGAAGCATGAAGCATCTACTGGTACGAGTAGAAAGTTGCTTCCAAAGTACAGTGGACCAATGGTAGTGAAGGAGGTACTACCAAACGACCGGTACATAATCACGGATATGGAGGGTTCCCTTAGAACTCAAAAACGTTCGACGTATGAGCGAGTGGTGGCCGTCGATAAACTGAAACGATGGGTTCCGCCCGGCGCTTTATCAGATGCAACTGATAGTGATAGCGGCAGCGATGGAGTGCCGTGCGATTCCAGTGGTTCGGAAGACGATCACCACTTCGAGGGCGAAGTGAGCGACAGGATGGCCGAGTGTAGTACGTAGTTTTTTTTTCTTATGTTTTACAAAATGTATTTGATCAATAGAGCCCTTGTTTGCCTTAGTGCCACGCGTGTTTCATTTCCCAAACTCGCATGTGTAATAATTTACCTAGAAACCAATAAAACTGCCAACCGAAAGCGGACTTAAGAGGGTAAGTTAATCATGCGTATCGGACCGACAATTGAGGGTGTCGATACTAATTAATATTTCGAATACGAATTCCAAGCGGGAGATTTGGTCAGTATTGTTTCGTGCTTTCTAAGTGTTGTGACGTGCACTTGTTAAATTGGAATAACTCGAATTACCACAGTGAGTGAGTACCTCTGCTTGTATAATTATTGTATGAATGTAATTCGGCTTTTGTTCATAAAAGGGTAAAGGTGTACCCTTTCCTCAGAAACGTTGAGCATATGAATTACGTATGAGATGCGAGTTATTAGTAGATAATTAATTACCGAAGGTACCTTCTTGATTAGGAGTTAGAGTATGTTGATAATTAGTAAATAAGACTTATAGGGGTGTCGAATGCAATGCCCGCAGAATGTGCATTTGTGCGTGCAGTTAATTACTGCTTGTCCCTAATTGGAATAGACTAGTTTGCCTGCCCACGTTGGAAGGCCTCTGATGGTCTCATTGGGGGTACGTCGGGCATGGGTCCAGGTCCATATACCTGTATCAATTTGGCCCGGCGTTGAGTAAAGCCTTCCTTCACTAATCGGGAGCTACGTCCGGCTGGGCCGGCGTTGGAAGAGCTCCTTAGCGCATGGAGGATACGTGGCAGGTTGCTAGTCTTTGTTGTGCCGGAGATGGCGTCTGGACACGTGTAAAAGGCCAGCCATATTTATCTCACTTGGAGTTACGTTACGGTCGTAAGAGCTCTGGGCCAATTTAAGGGCGCGTAGGGCCGTCTGGTCGGTGGCTGTGCCCGGCACCTCAGGAATGGTTGGCCCAGCACGTCGGGGGAAACGCTCAGCATCTAGATCCGTCCTGCCCACCACGCTGGATGCACCGTCCACCAGGATTCATCGTGCGGGCCGGTCGATCAGTGTAAGGACCCCGCGTCTGGGTTTTCTGAGCCCACCGCGTTGAAAGACTCCTGTTACCCTCGTTCATTGTGAGGGCGGGGCGTTCCAGGGGCAGGCTACGTGTCCGCACCTAGATACATGTAATGTGAGGAGGAGAGCCATGGCAATTCATTGCGCATGAGGGTTACGTATTCCAGGCCTCGGCGGGCCCGGGCGTCACAAGGCCCCCTTTATGTGAGTTACGGACAGCGTAAGGGCTACCGGGACATGTGGGCCCGGCTGTAGCCAGCTGACGTGTGAAAGACTCTTTTATACCCTCGTTATTTCCACGCAGGAGGGTAGGGATTGCACAGGGGGATACGTAGCCGGGTGGCATATGGGGTCCTGGACGTAAGAAGACCCTCTGTTCTCGTAACCCCGCTACTACGGTAGCTTGTTGAGAGTTGTTGAGTAACATGATTAGAGTAGTTAGGCTGAATGCAAGACAGAGGTGCTCCTTGTGTTTCTTATAATTACAGTGGTCCAGGCCGAGAGCAGCCATGGAGGCCAGGTACCGTTAGAGACCCAGATGATCCTGACAATTTGGGGTGAGTGATATCAATGGTCACGATTGACTGATTTATTGATTATATCGTCATGCCCCTCACATATATGAAAGAATTGATTGACGTTAAGTAAATTATGACATCGATGCATATAAAAAGATGTCACCTTTCTGTAAGCACTATCTCTGCCTGCGAAAATATAGACTGGTGTCTTACAAAAATAGAAGCTATAAATAGCAATTATGGTAGAAAAATTTAAAAAAGACACTTTACATAATAATATTCATTTAGTTTAATTGAAGATAATTTAGCAATTTTCTAACGAGGACACGCGTTTTAAAAATATCTGTCACAACTAAATGAGTGAGTAATCAAATTTGAAAATTGATGAAAAATTCTACTCCAGACTTCGTGATACATTCAACAGGTAGGTATGTACGAGTTTCATAATTTCTGAGGGTGGAATCACAAGCATAGGGATCAAATACCAGTACAGTACATAAATGACGTTAACAAAGACAAACGTTTATGTGTGAATGCGTATTAAAATATTCGGGACACCTGTTGGTTTTTTTTTGTGCTTCATTACACATACGAAGGGGAGACGTTATTCCATTGCTTCTGGCTGTAACTGGTTGAAAAAGTGTACAAGGGAACAATTCAAACATGAAACAGCCAAATGCACATTGTCAATTATTCTTTGAGACGCGTTATTTTGTTTGAAAGATGCTATTACACCACAGAGGGACTCGATTTAAAGGAAATTGTATGTTACCGATAAAGAAGCCATGAGGAAATAACTATTTCAGGACGACGAAAAGCAGGTGTATTATCCATGACATAATATAATTAAGTTATTTTAACTAAAAAATATGGGTTTCATTCTACAATTCAAAATATGTCCATTGTCTCTATACCATAAGATTGGGGGCCGAATTCTGGACAAGTGAGCTGGCCAATTTTTCGTATAGTTGCACTACTAGACCATCCTGCCTGACCATCTACCATAATATATTTCAACGTTAAACATGTTACAAAATTCTAATCATTCTTCAACTTTAACATACCATTCGTTAGGCAACTTTTTGAAAAAAAAAAATAGCGACCATATTAACATTTTCATTATGCACAATTTTGCTCCTACATTTTTTTCGATATCTTTTATGGTAAAGGAATAGTGATCGGAGGAGTCTTAGATGCTAACTATTAACTCGGATTTTTGTAATTTTTTGGAAATACTTAGGTGCTATGTATTGGGACGCATAAATTTAGTGTTTTACTTATTAATTTTACACTCCATCTACTGGTGAAGTTGGTAGAGCGACTGAAATTCCGTTCGCTAAAAAATTAAAGAAAGAAATTAAAGAAAAAAGAATTTATAAAAAATCTTAAAAAATGTATTCGGCTATTGTAACATTTTTCAGTCGACTTAGTATACACGGTGTCCATTTTTCGAGTGCCACTATGGGGATCTCACTTATCTTAAGAGATAGGAAGTTGGTTAAATGGGGGCAAAGTTGCAAATTTCCGTGCTGAATAAGAATCTGAAAAGAAATTTGAAGTATCTTCAATACTTTTGAAGATATGACAAAAAAACGAAAATTTCTGATTTTCGTTTTTAATTTTTTTATGATAAACTAATCGTAGTCGACATTTCTAATTAGCACATTATTCGGACACTTTTTAATGGAGACTTCAAATATGGCATCCTGTTTTTAATTACGTTCAAGATGACGGAGAGACACGTGGCAACTTTAGTTTTTCTTATGGGCGCCAGATTGGATTTTGACATTTTGGTATTACGTCTTTTTTTCTCTTTACAACGATATATCACACATACTGGTTCAGTATCACATTTTTCCTAAAAATATAATTTTTCATTTTTTGAGAAGAGTGCTTTGGAAAAAAAAACGTTCTTTTGTTGTCAACAAAAGTTTGACAGTTTGATCCATCTGTCTGGTTGCAGCGTTTAGTTGTCAGAGAAGTAGAAATTCGATTTTCATCTCAACCGCTTGCAAAATTGCCTGCTCATATTAATTGGGTCTATCACCATATTGCTGTCTATATCTTTTAAAAGAACCATATTCGCCCAAGTTTTTATGCAGCAAAGAAAAATACCTCAAACTAGGTTGTTGCCCCTCTGGATAACGCTGCGAGTATGTTGCAGCAGTCATGTGGGCATTTCGATGAGAAGAGAAGTGTAGTAAATTTGGATCATATCTCTTTGATCTGCATTTGAAAAAGGCATTTTCGCAATACAACTACCATAAACCTAAATGACACTACAGGAAATAAGTCAACCTTTTGTTCACAACAAAAGAACGTTTTGTTTTTCCAAAGCACTCTTCTCAAAAAATTAAAAATTGTATTTTTAGGAAAAATGTGATACTGAACCACCATGTGGGATATATCGTTGTAAAGAGAAAAAAAGACGTAATCTCAAAATGTGAAAATTCAAAATGGCGCCCATAAGAAAAACTAAAGTTGCCACGTGTTTCTCCGTCATCTGGAGAGTTATTAAAAACAGAATTCCATATTTGAAATCTCCATTAAAAAGTGTCCGAATAATGTATTAATTAGAAATGTCTACTACGATTAGTTTATCATAAAAAAAATAAAAACGAAAATCAGAAATTTTTGTTTTTTTGAGATATCTTCAAAACTATTGAACATATTTGAAATATCTTTTCAGATTCTTATTCAGCACGAAAATTGGCAACTTTGCCCCCATTTAACCAACTTTCTATCTCTTAAGATAAGTGAGATCCCCATAGTGGCACTCGAAAAATGGACACCGTGTATAGTGCCAAAGAACAACTCAAATGAATTTAACGTTCTCATAAGCCGTAACATATACAAAGTCGCTTAAATGAGTAAATGCAGAATGTTACGCGGATTCATTTTCCCTATGTTTCTTTTTGAGAATGCGCTGGCGCTTATTTATTTTCAAAGATATATCAATAATATTTTGTAATAAGCTGTTGTGCAGTAGATCAAAGCTTTGCGAATTCAAACGACGAGGCATTTTCGTCACATAATTTGATTCAAATTTTGAAGTATAGTTCTCACACAAGATTTGAATCGTCGACTACATTTACAACAAGGTTGCAAAAATATGTTTTGGTTAAATAAATGGGCCGCTGACGTTTGGAAGCTTCCGGCTTAAGGGCCGAAAACCAGGTTTACACCTAGCCGACCTTATTTGGGAAACAATAGGACATTATAGTTCATTTTTAAGTAAAGTAGGTCTGTTTTATATCACCTGCTTCATAAAGGACAAGCATGTCAAATTTGGTAGGCAGCTAAATGACAACTTGAGCGCTTTCATTTCTTTTTTTTTCCGTCTATTAAATTTCCATTTCCGTGCAGTTAGGTCAAGGCTTCACTAAACTTATTACTACTTGTACCACCCGCCCGCGCCACATACGTTGGTACGGCCAAATTACTTATTTGTCGGAAGTCCTTTTCATTAAAATCATGCCTACATCAATAAAATGGCAAATTCCATTATAAACACACATTTATTATTGCGTACTGAATTTTAAGTTTATCTAAATTAGGATTCATTTTAAATTAGCGCCCTTGAGTCTCATTTCACACGCGAAATTTGGAAACAAAAACAGATTACACTAATGATTAGTGTGCGTACTGTGAAGTTTCTCGCATCAGTAGGTAACTTATCGTTTGCGGAACATAAGAATAGTAGAACTACGGATTCCTCGTTTTAAATACGAATTATGCAACTCGTTCGCTCAGTTTGAAGTCGTAGTTCACAAATTGCACAATTAGTTTAAACAGTTTATAAAGAGCTAATTGGAAAAAACGCGAGAAAAAACGTCATTAAAACTCAACAGAAGTTTTGACAAAATGATCCGAGAATTAAACTTTGGTTACCTTCCCCATGATTTTTTTTAATTGGAAGGGATGTTCATGTTGGCTCGAAATGGAGTTTTAAATTTAAATCTCTCATCTTCATCATTTCATTGGGACATTCATTCTCAGTAGTCAATTCTCCGATAGTAATAATTTTCAACCAACTTTTGGAACACTTGTATCTTGTATGTTAAAAACTTGTTCTTTTTCAGCATATTGCCTCTGAGAGCCTCATTTTCGCAGACTTCATCCGAAGTAGCCCAAATTTAGGGTAGATTAAAAAACCAATCAAAACTATAACACTCCCTTTAAATTAACCGCCGCGGGGCAACTTCCGGGAAATCCGGAAGTGACATAGCAATGAAAATATTTGAACCGATTTGGATTCATTGAACAACACAAAATGCCAGAAATCGGTTAGATTCCCAAAGAATAGATCCAGTTCGTCGTTGCGGCACCCTATATATTATTATATATTTTTTTATGGCATTAGACTACACGTCTATTTGCCACAGAACTATTATTGGATAAATATTAACATATTAAATGAGGTATTTTGACATTACGCACAAGCTTCTGGGATCTTATTGATTCGCTATTGCCTTGTATCATACATTTTTACAAAATTATTATCATAATAAGATCGGAACGACCAACTTCACGTCAACGTATAGCATAATACGCACTGGCTGCCTAAATTGACAGGTGTAGTGTGCAATTATGTATTTTAAAAGGTAAGGTTATTAACACATTTAGAATTACAATCAAATTACTTCATACACCAGTGAATGGAATAATAACGTCTTGGATCATGTACTTAGACGACCTAATTGGTATTCCACTAAAGTGCCTCCGTAATATATTGCCGACCTTCTATAACAAAACAGGTGCCAACCTGTTTTTAATGAAGATATTTGTTGTGCTTTCTATTTTATGTCTGTAAAAACAGTGCGAAATGCTTAATCCCTTCTGAGGGGATTATTTCTTTACATACAAACACGTAACTGTTTATCTATGGGTTTTAATCAACTGTGTATTGAAATTAAAGATAGTATACAACATGTTCCATTTAAAATGTATTCTTTAAAAATAGGGACCATATACTAACATAAATTTTTGTAATCAAGCAAGACGAGCATTTATGGTCGATGTATATTTAATATTTTGTGTATAGTTCGGTACAGGCCAAACAAAACACACTGTACATAATATGTATATCATTCAATGTAGCAGAGTAATTGTACCTATTTGTATCCACCTGCTAAAATATACACTTAGTTGAATAATATATTTCCTCTATGATAATATAATATGCAATTTCACTTTAAAAATTCCCAAGGCGTTTCACAAATAAAATACTATAATGGTACAGTCACAAGCGGGATCGATTTTCATCCACTAATTTAAATTCATACAATATTTGAGTAATCTTTTTGCCTTCACAAATTCCAAAATTACATTTCAACTTCAACTTTAATTAAAGCTTGCACGTAATAATCACTTCTAATATTTCTCTTTCCTAAACATAAATGTTTGTAAACCAATTATTACACTTACTTCATCACAGTCGTTAATGGGGAATTTGCATGCTATTTCGCGAGTTCCTACGCATTACACCAAATCTCGTGTTAAGGACGGGTATTTTTATACCTACTAACACCCCGTTCACACGGCGCGCGTTGCATCTATTACAAATACCGATAATCACGATACGTGAAAAAATGATGTTCATACGAGCTTCGCCTTATCATGTGTTCGTCTAAGGCCCGGTACACACATCCGATTTTTTGACGTGGGGCTTCGTTGCGGTGACGGAGTTACTTGATACATTTCGTTATATCGTGCAATGCACACAGTTGTCCGGCACCGTTGCGTAGCCGTACGGCCAGCGTGGGTCAGTTTTCGACCGCAGTTCCCTCGTAATAATGTCGATTCGGTGAACGATGCACCAAATATTGTCTTGTTTTAAATCATTACCTAATTTATAAATTAAGTGCGCTGCAATCACACGTGACACGTTTCTTGCGATACATGTTCATACTATACAGGGTGGTGACTTGCGTAACGCATCATAGGGATTTCAATGTAAAATTCATAGCATGCGATTATTGGCTCCCCAGATTATTTTAGAGCAAAACTGTATTCTACAAATTTTTTACGTCAATCAACCGTATTAGTTTTCAATTTTTTGCATAATATGATAACAGAGACGGAAAATTGGAAAAATAAAACCCCCATCACTTTAAAAAATACAACAAAATTTAAAAAGATTCAAAACGATTTTTACATTGGGCGTTATATTTTTGAAGAGACAATTTAATATGCTATCTTTTTAACTACATTAAAATATAAAGGGTGTTTCATTTAAAAAAATCACATCCGACACCCGGTGTACCTATTCTGACGACAGATTATTCAACAATCATTAGAAACTTGTCTACAAAACATTTTTAATCTTCTAAGAATATAGCGTCAATCTGAAATTGAATTTTTTTTTATCTTCTCTCGTATTTGTTAAGTGAGCGAAAATTTTCAAATTTAGACCTAGATTAAATTTGGTTGGCATTAGACGATAACACAACCAAGACTCCCGTGTAAGACTATACGAGGCACCGATTAGTTATGTACACCACCAAACTGCAAGCTTGTTCCTCGCCTTTCCCCTAATTCTCGCCTTAATCAGTACAATAACCCAAATTTAAATGCAGTTTTACGTTATTATGATATGTATTTATATCAGATTTTTGACAAAATTAAAAATTTCCTGTGGTTAACACAAATGGGGGGTCATTTTTACCCCAATGCAATACTTCCCTTACTAAGTGCGGGTGGTAAAAAGAAGTTTCTTCAAACGTAACTTTTCAGCACGTTAGCATCTTTCGAAACAACCCTTTCCTTTTATTGTATATACTTCTTATGTATCGCTTCGTCTTTTATTGAGCGTAGTGTCTAATCATAGTAGCAATTTTTCACATCGATGTTCAATTTGCGTTTATAAGAAATACATACTTAGTTAAAATTTCAAAAAAACTAGTCCACAAATAATAAATTTAAATTAAAGTTTAATATCATTGATCTATTTGTATTTATTAAAAGGTGCTATTGTTCAAATTTCAGTAGGATCGGATCACAAATAAGAAAGTTATTTATGCGCATGCGCGCACGCAACTTTTTACATATTTAATTTAATCGATTTGCATTCAGTAAAGGGCGCTACCGTTGAAGTTTCAGTAAGATCGGTCCATAAATAAGAAAGTTTCCTGTGCGCATGTCCAGAAGGATAGGACCTATCGGTCTGAAAATTAATAGATGTCGTCTCCAAGCGCCAAGTAATACGCCTGCAATTTTTCCCATCTAACTTTTGAATTATCGTACTAACAAGCCGACCAACAACGACAATTACAAATTTACAACGGATTTTTTCCTGTGTATGAAAACTAACTAGCCATACATGGGTGCAGAAAAGTAATAGACAAATTCAATATGTTAAGCTTCCAATTATTGTGACAAGTGAGTCCTTGACCAAAGCCGTGTGAGTAATGATTTACTCACTGTCTAATAACGCATTATACTGTTACTTGATTATGTGATGTAAATGGCCATGTTATAGCGCACAAATTAATCCTTTTAAGATTATGATTGATGATGATCTGAAGATCGCAATCCGAAACGTCGAAATGTTAGTTTAAACTGTGCGTGAACTATCGAATAAAAAAAGGTTTGGGTCGATAGCTTCTCGCAAGCTATTATTAGATTGATTATCGGAAAGTCTTTTTTTATTGAAGGCGATCCTTCACTCCACTCAACGCTTTTTGCACAACAAAAAAAGTAAATAAAAAAAATGAAGAAATAGTGCAATTTCGCCGAAGTGAGGAATTTCCGTTCTCCCTTTCACTTTTATAATTGATAGGTGCGCAATTTACGTATCGAATTTAACATGCGCGTTCCCATTATGCACACACGGCGGCTAAATATGAGTGCACTTGACCAGGTTTTTGACCCTGAACCTTTCGTTTTCTAAAGCGGTGCTAAAAATACACCTTCTTCCTTCATTGTTTATTCAGTGCCCACGCGAAATAAGTATTCGTATTTGCCGGTTAATCTTTGTTTATCTTTACATGGCTCACAAGTTAATTAGGGAAGTTCCTAATACGGTTTTAGTAAAAAGTAGTTCACCTGTTAACGAGTGGTTGATGTTGACCTAATTTGAATTTCTTCTCCTCTGTTGCAGACTGTCAAAAAAATTCCCATTCTTCATATTCTATCCGGTGGCAGAATTCTAGAATTAGCTCGTGTTACACCATCGTGCAACTACCTAAAATTTGCAATTTTGTTTACTAAACGAAGGTCGGCAAATCATTAAAAATCATACACAACAGTAATAGACTGCAAAACATAAAATTTATTAATAATCTGTAACAATTAAGTATGACCATAATGGTAAAATTACGCAAGAGTGATATTCCATTTGTTAGTAGGTATCCTTGCACACTTCCCGTAGCGATGATTACATGGCGATGTTCAGTTCCGGAAATTCCACATCAAAAAGGAGAATATGAATTCTTTCATTATTTTGCTTTCGGAATGAGACCTAGGTAAGAAGCTAACCTAAGATCTAACGTAATATGTGCGTTAATCAAGAGGTTGTATAAAAATGACTTCCTCATAAAACGGTTTATTTTCGTACGGTGACAACATGCAATCTTTGTCAATTCGCCTAAATTGAATTTAAGGCACCAGGGGTTAAATATTTTAAATTCATCTTTTAAACATTTTGTTCCTTATTAAAATACGTATATAAGTTGGTGGTTTAAGTGGTTCAGGTGATGAAGTCACTTGGTATTTCCTTTCGCACTTATGTTATTGGACACATTAAATTAAATTAAGTACACTTGAGATTCTTAAGAATATTCAAGTTGTCACAAAGTCAATAAAGGAGGAAATCAATATTGACCTACAATCTCTACACTACCGCAACAAGCGTCGGATTAAATATGACAATTAATATTATTCATGTTTAGTACCTCTCCCGTCGAGCCTCCAGTAATCTAGATACGGATAAATTTAAATGTCATTATTAAGATTAACGCAGCAATTGTTTTTTACTTTCTTCACTACAGAGGAAAATGACATTTTCTTCGAGTTTGTTTCTAAAGTAGTTTCAGACAAATAAATAAAACAGATTTAGTTGGCAACTTACAAAAAAGTTTGAAACTGTTTCTTTCAACAGGATGGCTGGTTTTTTTTCCGTATATCGTTACTACAACATTTGAATTATTCGTAAAAAAATGATACTCAATAGTAAGTATGTAATTTTTTACGGGCTACATAAAAAGATAAAGTTGATTTCTCCGAAACGAAACGTTTTATTGAAGATCTCTCAACGCGGTCTTAGTAGAGCTCAAAAAGTGACAAAGAGAAAATGTTTTGTATTTTTTTGTATCTGTTCAAATAAAATCAGTAAAAATAATAACAAAATCGGCAAACTTCGGTTCTTCTAATACGGAAATAATCAAAATTTTCAGGTTTTTTTTTAAAGCATGGTAATAACTTTTTAATTGCGCATATATTCTCTAATTTGACCGTCGTACCTTCGATGGTTTCGGGAATCTCCCCATATACTGTTGTCTACAACATTTGAATTTTAATTGGAACTTGTAACGGGAGATACAGAATTTAGTTTAATTGCTTTGAAATTTCTTGAAGTGTATGTTGCATCGACAAATTCAAACGACAAGTAATCTTACTTTATTACTCTTGAAATAATAAAAAAAAAGTTAATTGTTCTTTGACTCGGAGAAACTGTTTTCACTAAACGTCTATTAACGTACGAAATTTGGTTTGGTCAATAATAAAACCCAAAACTGTACTAATATAAATGGTTGAATCTATAAAATTAAAAAAATAAAATCTTTTTCTACATATATTAATGTCCTTGCCCCGTTTTCTGATTTGGGGTAACTATCAAAGAAAGCTGTATAGAAATTCTATGGATTCGACTGCATTAAAAAAACTCCTAAGTGATCACTTTTACAACTAATCTCACTTCCGCTTTATAATTCTCTTGGGATAAGGATGTTGAAAAATTAAAACCGTAGAAACTGAAGTGATCCACTTATTAATTAATGGTTAAGCAGTAAGAATCTTTTAACTTTAACTGGAATTTTAAAATAGAAATAATGAATGCGTACGCGTTTCTGGCATGTCTGATTGTTTATGTTGTTCTTAAGGAATGGATATTTAACTTGTAAAGTAAGCGATCGGGAGCTAGGTAGGTATACCTACCCGTTTATAGGCGAAAGATTTGTAGCTGTGCATTTGTTAATTCCTCGGTTAGTTCTATTCAGTGCGAATCCACTATAGGAATAATTTCTTCAGCTTAACAAGGTAAATTTTTTCAATTAACATTATTTAATTGAATTAGAGATATAATGTTTGCAAGTAGCTATAATCCTGTATAAATCTGGGCGTGGTCTGATATGAATAAATGCAACGGATGGGGGCGTTACTCAGGGAGGGACTTAATAAATTAAAGTTAAAAGTTAGAGAGTTTGAGTACCGATGTGCTTTATTATTATTAACGAAAAACTATGCGTTCGGCTGCAATTATTTGTAATTGGAAATGGAATTAAGTTTGCTAATTACGCAAGCTGCTAGTAAATTATATTAACTTAGCTGAAGGGAATCCTTCTATTATAATTATAACTAAATCATATTTTAATTTAAACATTTTTTTATTGAAATGTTCCAAAGAAGTTACAATGGTTTTAGGTGGGTTCTTAATTGGTTACTGCGGCTGACAGTAAGGTCAATTGGGCTACACGGAAGTGTTGGTTCTGTGAGAAGCAGACCTATGCTTAACTACGCCTATTATAATAAAGACATTATTATTATTCGGTCAATGGGGCCAATAGAACCTCCAACTTGGTTCTGTGAACCACTGTCCATTGTAACCCCTAATACCAGTCCGCGTTCTCGTAGTTAATGGATCCTGAGTACTGTCATTTACGTGTTCGGTCGTTAGTACCGAAATTAAAAGGGCACCGTAAACGAAAAAGATGTGAGCATATGCTCTCCTCTCAGCTCTACCCTTATCGGAAAACAAAACATGGCATACAAGCCAAAAAGGCCTATTAAAATCTCACCCAAAAGATAAATTGCTTAGTAGGCATACATCTAAATAAGTGAATCGGTTAATTAAACGTAAAGTCAATGTCGGCACACGAAACTTAACACGGTTTCAGGTACCCACTTGTTTTACTATCACGATAGACGTACCACACAAACCGGTGTGCTATTAAGGGGGGTAGTCTTCCACCTAAAAAGATAAAAGACTTGAAAATGAAGTTCACCTTCAATACGAATTCGATGCGTTCAATAATTATTTTTCTGGTTTAAAAATTTTGGTTGGGGCACTCTGTATAAGTTAACAAAACTAGTTTTGAATAAGAATTCTCGCACATGAAATCCGATTTACTTAGTGTTATCTTTTACATCTGCTACAGTCAAGGTTTATTGCCTATTTTGGTCTAATCTTAATGTAGATTCCGAAAACTCACACATGCACAGGGAGATAAGTAATAATTCAATTTATGAACTTGGTGCGTTCAAAAATTGACAAATTGAAACACCTAAAAGATGACACAACACCTACGGAACTAAAATAGATCGCTATCGTGTACACTAAAAATAGATCTACAAGTGAACTAATTCATTATTGAGCAAATCACAAATGCAGCAAGGTTAGGGACAGTTACGGGCGTCACGTACTAATTTAATTTTTCGGAGGAAGGACGTTACGCAATAATTACCTACGCTTTCGGGATTTGTAATTGTTTACGTTTCGTTGCCTGGAATTTATTCGCACTTCTGAAATGGGCTGGTTTAACTTTGTTGATAAAAGTGACGAAACGTTGGCAGACGGTTAATATTCAACCTTTGATTTTGCAGGAGCTTGACATCTGCGATAAATTATTATTAATGGCCGCGTAAATGATAAGGCAATGAGTGATCGTTGCAGTATTTAAATCACAATAAGTTTATGCATTTATTACTCATTTCTCGGTCAATCACTTGGGTATGAGTTTCCATGTTTAAGGAATTAAAAAAATTGGTTGACAGCCCTTATAGTAGTAACATAGAGTAATTACTCTATGGTAGTAACAAACCTGTAATATAATCATAGTTTAAGTCGAGGTTTAAGTAGAGGTATCGTGTGGTATATTTTTGAATTCAGAAAAACATCGGCATTACGAAGATAAAATAAAATATTATTTTTTGTACCCCTTAGGTGTGGTGCGCCTGTCTGCGACAATAACAATATTTTTTGGGTAATTTATAATCAATATACACGTACGATTATTAATCGTGGTCTGTACCGTTCATATGAAACATGGTTTTACTAACCATTTGCCGCACCGCATGTGATGCTGAACCAACACTAAAAACATAACCTTTAAATGTAAACCTCCTGTCGTCCCCCGTTTAAACCATTTATTTCCACAACCATTTGTCTACATCTACATGATCTTTTCATTTTACAAAACAGTCTTTGTCAATTCTACCAATTTCCAAATATAATTGCAAAGAAATTACGTCGCTACATTCTTCGTGTAGTTAAGCGATTTGACGATACAGGAAGTGTTATTTGTGGAAAAACCCCTGGTCGCCCAACAGTTGCTAACGAGACAGTAGTATAAGATGTACGTGCTCGTCTTGAACAAAGCCCTCAAAAGCCACTGCGACAGCTATCCCAACAAATATGATAATAATACTGTTAATGCCGTACTTTACCGGACAATGTTACAAGTATTTATTGATCAACTTCACGACGACGAATTGCAAGAAGGTTTCTTTCAATATGATAATACAACGACACATACAGCTGGTGAAACAATAACATTCTTTCAGCAGTATTTTGATGACCGAATGGTTGGCCGTCAAGATCACTTGATCTACGCCCTGGGATTTCTTTTTATTTGGTCATCTAAAATACGTTATTTATAGAAATCCTCGTAGAAATCGTTTACACGCCATTGAAGAATTACGTGCAGCTATAGAAGTGACTGTTCATAACATAACACAGCAACAACTTCACGCAGTTTTCGAAAACATGAAAAAGAGAGTGGATTTGTGTCTTCTTAACGGGGGTGACGAACATTTATTGTAATCACGTTTCAGTTACAAAATAATGTTTGCTATGCATTTTCAAATAATTTGGCTCGTAATTTGGAAACTAATAATAGCTATTTGTGTATTAAGAGCGCAAAATGATATATTGTCGATTGAAAGAGACAGTTGACGCGCGACGAAGGAGCGCGGCAATCTCTTGAAATCGACAATCAATTTGCGCTCGAATTACACACAAGGTTTTTTCTACAATCGAGCAGTTCACATATTTCCAAAAATTAAATTTTTCACTCAAATCATTTTAATCTTATGTCCAAATGAAAGATGTCATTTACTCGTTGTCATTGGATACTCTGAGCAATGCATATTTGATTTATAGTTAATAATTGGGAGAGCGAGCGTTTTTTCTATTTTGTCGCTTATAAGCGACAAAGTGACATTCCTCGAAAAAGATGACGTTTGCGTTGTCAAATACGAGCGCAAATGCCTACTTTGGATATCGATTGTAGAAAAATGTTATTTACAATTATAGTGATTTTCGCCTAAACAAAAATGAATCCTTGTTCTAACTCACCTGCAATACGCAATACTGCTCTATCGGCGCTATCCAAGGCCAATACAGACAATGGCTGCTCGCGAGTCCACTCTTGCAGAGAGGGATCTTTGTCGAACTCCATTATTCTTCATACTCTACCCTGAAATCAATTTCTTTTTTTAATCGTCTATTATTAACTAGGTACAGTATGAGACGGTCAATTTGCAAACATTTGCAAAAAAATCTCGAAAAAAATGCTTTGATCGGATTTTGGTACACAATGGATAACGCGAGGGATAACGCTTAATATTTATTAGTATTACCATGGAATTTCAACTTGTATGTGTATTTCAGATTTGCATTTGTAGCATTTTATTGTAAACATTAATAAATCAATCTTCGATTTTTCACTTGCTGCATACTTTTCGAATTTTTGCGCGTTTTTACACATTATAATCAATTTTTGTTCACACCTTGTTTTCGTTGTGTATTTGTACGCGCCTACGTGTGTGTACCTTCCTCCAACATTTTCGACATATTCACAATTACGTTTTTATATTGCCAGTGGATGTCTGGTCTAGATGATTTCACTGCTCTCTGAGAGTACCTCCTGCAACACTCCGTTCTGCAGATATTTGCACATCACCAATAGATAGGTATCGTCCAAACAATTCATTTTGCCTTGGAAAGTACTTCCCTCCGACCGACAAATCCCCCCCCCCCCCCCCATTAGACGGCGAAACTGGTTGGTCGTACACCTACAAGGTATACACTACCTATTGCAAAACATTCCAGGACTAGGACCATTCCCTTAAAAGTAGTTCACCGTACAGTACAAATGCTCCACTGTACGTACATTTTTGTTCCATTTTACGTACGTACGTCCATGGGACAAATATGTACGTCTCATGTATGTACTGTGTACGATCACAAACTCCATAACGTACAAAGTAAGTACATGGTACGCCGACAATTTCGGTCAGCTGATCATTTTGTATGTGATATGTGACATACGCACGGGCTTTGCTCTTTCAGGTCCCAAGACCGGCGTTCCTAACTTTAGTTTTCTAATTTCTGTAGCTGGACGATACGCGTGAGTCAATACTCATTAGTATAAAAGTGATGATAGTACAACCGAGAGTACAACATTTTGTACCCTAGTCCATTTATTGTGAAATAAAATCATCAATTTGAAGTGAAGTAAAATGAGTCACTTTGTCCTTTATTTTGAATTTGAGGTATGTGATATTGTTGAAGCTCATTGTTTTGGAGATATATTGCGCTTTGTGGCAGCCGGTGATTATTCTTCCACAATCGTTAGAATTTGACAATGTAATGTAGAAAATCATAACTGCCATAAACCGTCTCACTACGAACGCATAGCGTTGGCAAAAATCTACATGGTAATCAAAATAACGCGTTTAACACAACCGCATAAACGCATCCAACTCGTTTCATTGTATTCCTCTACTTTCAACATCCGTAAACTTTACAGTATTTCGTCTAATGTATAAGTTATTCCACCGAATACATTTTTTCCATGATTGCAAAAGAACAACTTCAATGTAATCGTAATGGATACGCAAAGGAATATCCTTCCGCGCACGATTATTACTTGTTTATTAGGTACAGTCTCGCTGTTGTTCAATAGAAAGTTGACTAAACCCCACGGCTACTTCCCAAATAACACAAGTACGCACATTGCCAAACGGTTTATGTACAGTCTCTTGTAAAAGTAATGTCCCTCGGATACCTACCACTGTAGCATAGGCAACCAACATCCCAGCCGACTAGTCCAAGTTGGATTTGCGGGTGTGGGAGGTAGGTAGGTATCTAATGCGGTTCGTTTTCAGCAGGTATTCCCACTTTGCCAAACTAAAAATAAGTTAGTAGAATGAAAATGAATGGCATCGATTTATTAGCTCAAAAGATCTGCGCTGCTTTAATCTATCCTTGGTTTAATACAATAGAAATTTTTACATTTCTTTCAATTGGTGCGTTTTAAATTTGGAAATAGTTTAGCTAAAATAATGACCTTTTACTTTTAATTTTTTCGAGTAGATTTTCTTCTAACAAAATAAATGTGATGATTTTGTTGTTTTATACTGACATTGAAATTGAAGTCTCATTATTAATTACTCGGGCCTCCTAATGGAATGCGATTATCTGCACTGGAAGCGCAACAATGCCGTTCCTTTTGTAACTACCACCTCCCACTCCTTTCAAACCCCGGGATGGCACCCGCGGAAAAATTCAGCTGTTTTAATTATTTTTCCCTAATTTATAATCATTTCACCTGCCTGAAAAAGCCGGTTTAACTGGTAACTAATTTTTTTGTCAAAAAATATTATACCTATAACCTGGACTAAATATCCTTATAATATGCCTACCTACTCAAAAATATGCAACGTAAAAGCTCTCCTAAACTAAAATCAACCACGACCAAGTATCACAAATGCATATCATTTAATTTCTGATGCTAGTTACAAAAGAAAGGTATTGTTGCACAGTGCACTTGTAGGGCAATTAATCGCATTCCATGAGGAGACCTACTCGCAAGTAATTATTAATAACACTGGAATTTCAATGTCATTAAAGGACAAGAATATCACCTTTATTTCGTTAGAAGAAAACCTACTCAAAAAATTAAAAAGTGAAAGGCCATTATTTTGTCTTAATAGTCTCTAGCTAAACTATTTGCAAATTTAAAACGCACCAAACCAATTGTAAGAAATGTAAAAATGTTTACTGCACCAAGCGAAGGATATGCAGCGCAGATCCTTTGAGCTAATAAATCGATGGCATTCACTTTTATTCTACTAACTAGTATTTAGTTTGGCTAAATGGGAATATCTGCTGAAAATGAACCGCATTAGATAACTACCTCGCACACCCGCAAATCCAACTTGGACTAGGCGGCTGGGATGTTGGTTGCCTATGCTACAGTGGTAGGTATCCGAGGGACATTACTTTTACAAGAGACTGTACGTACATTTCACGTACATGGTACGTTATTTTTGCACCACTTTATACACACTAGGTACGTACTTTGCAGTCCGTACTATGTACGAGAACAAGAGTAAATGGACATACATAACGGTACGCCTAATGTACGTACGGCAGAGTACGTACCTAGCATGTACAAAGTAGTGCAAAAATACCGTACCATGTACGTACATGAACCGTAAGTGTACGTGAAATGTACGTCTGTAAATCCAGCACTGTACGTACTAAGTATTTGCAATGTACGTACTTGTGTTATTTGGGTTAACACGACAGAAGTGGGTTCGAACAGACGGACAAAATGCAAACAAAATTCGCCAAAAATGGATTTAAATATTTTGAGAAATTGGATCGCAAATTGGTTTCCCGATATGAATACCGGTAATTTAATGGACGAAGATTGTGTATGTAACGTTCGTATTTTTTTACTAAAATACAACAAGAGATTAGAGTAAATTAACGTATTGTAACGGAAACGCTCCAGACATGACGTCGCCTTTGGCGCTCTGGAATTTTCTAGACGCGCGATGGTGGGGATCTTTGCAGCGTGTCTGGTAATTGCGCGAATGTTCTGGACTTACATTGCTTGCGTGTATAAATGGTTGCGGACCGAACATCGCGGCAGTTTTACTACCGAACGAGATCGAGCGCGGAAATATAAATTGCGAAGTGTGTGTGATATAAATAATCGATATAAATTGTATGGTTTTTATAGTGTTTTAGTTTTGTTTAATAAATATTGATATAAATCGAACCCGAATTTTATAAATCACGTTACAGTATTGTTGAGATTTGCGCAGCTTTAAATAGATTGCTTACATCCTTAATTGTTGAAATTGAGGTTGAAATCAATTACGGATTAACAGGAAAGGTGATTTAAGTACTCCAAATCTAAACAAACGTTAAAGAATGATGTTGTAGTGCGAAAATTTGTAAAAGTCAACGTAAAAGCGTAGATATTTTAACAAGAACGTGACGTAACAATTAAAGTAGGTAAGTGATTAATTAATTAAACCTCTAACCAGACATTTATAGATTGTGTTCAGTCTACACTATTGCAATATAAATTAGGGCAATATAAACGCCAATTTATTGCCTTAAATCACATCACCTAATCCTACATTTAACTGTTACCCTATCAAAGGAGGCGATGTTGCAATATAAGCAATTAAGTATGTATATACAGGATGTGTTTTTTTCATTCTCACTAGTACACACTCATCTGGTAAACCGTACGAGATACAATGTTGCTTGAATAGGCAAACATAGTAAAATAATTAGAATTTATTTATGCACCAAGATCGCTGGGAAAGAACTAAGAGCATTATCTCAATGCTAGGTATATAAAATGTATTTCGTAAATCGTAAGATTAAAATAAATGGTCGTTAAGAAAGTGACTGTAATACTGAAGATCGTTCTATATTTCGTTGTATCGGTTTACTGTCACTGAAATTTTTTTTAATTGTGCTAACACGCCATCCTCTTTTTCAATGAACTTTCCTGTCGTCCAATCACACTTTTCAAGAGAGAGCAAAGATGTTTTTTTTAACTTGCAACACGAAATTTCCACTTGCAACACGAAATTTCGACTTACAATCCGAAATTCGCAAAAAAATTGGTGAGGCCCCTCTACGATTCCGTACAAAATACATACCTACATATACCTTTCTGAAGGCCCATTCAATGTTCATAATCACTGCAATAAGAACTACAACTCAAAAACGAAAAATGATTTGTCACCCATTAAGTAGTTAAGAACATTCTTCAGCACATTGCAACAAAAATTGTCACTTTATTGGATTGTGTGACGTTATCATATTCAGGACCCTAAGTTTCTTTTACGTATTATTAGATTCCATAAAATTCAGTAAAAAAACAAAAGATAGGACCGGGGGGGGGGGGGCATTAATTATTCTTAATTTTATTTCTAAGCGACTATTACTGACTGGATGTGGTATAGTGATCCGTTTTGCGCAAGGGCTATTTTCACAATTTGTCATACGATGATTGTCTGTTTATTTTAATAGATTTAAGTTTGTTGTTTGCATTTTTGGGAATTCTTGAGGATCACTCTCTAGAACAAACATTTGCAATTAAAAATAGCATTCGGCGTCGGGCGTATTTGTTTACCATTACTCAGAGGAACCACTTGCAGATTTATACAATTAAAATTTGAATTTAATTGAGAAACGATCTAGATATTTATATTTTCCTTCACGGTATAACGCACAACGTTATCGATTAACTTAAAAAGAAAATCGAATTAATCTATATTACTTTTCTCAATTGACGATCCATTTGAAATAGATATTCAATAATTGAATGAAATCGAATGATGATTTATTAACCTTGAAAGTAAGTAATTTGTTTCGATAAGTAAAAGCTTTCATGAACTTTCACTGTTAATGATTTTTATTTATTTGTAGCTAACATACTAAGAAAACACTTCTTGCTCGACTTCTTGGGAACACTAAGTACATTCCAAAGCGATGTTTGTTGTCTTTATATAGGTATGGGTAGCGAGGCGTTTATTTACCTTAATTAAAATAGATATATGTACGCGAAAACGGCGTGAATGTGGAAACTGCGTGAATTTCTCGGGGAAGCCCGTATCTCGCTTGTATCCATCTGCCTTGTATAACTATAATAGTAGTTCATACCTTCTCACACCGGTGTGCCATCACCAGAATTTTAATCTTCTCGATGTCAACCCTTCCTCTTCAAATGGCTATCAAACCCCAAAAATTATGCGTTCTGATGCGTAAACGAACCTCAATAGCGATATGAACAATCGTCCCACATACCTCCAAATAATTTTATCTCGAATTTTATGATTCGTAGATTGTAATGGAATTTCTTTGATCTCCTCGTTGCTCATTATAAACGCGGTTGGTTATTTTTCAAGGCAAACTGTTTTCGTTTCTGCAATCATTGTTTCAATTTAAAAATTCCACCGGAAAAAATAAATCACTGCAATAGGTACATATTAATTTCTTAGTTTCAACAAATTTCCTGTGTAGCTGTATTAGTAATAAGATTAATCTCGAGATTAATTTAGCAATGCATCTCTTGGAACAAAGGTTTCAGGTAAATTTTTCTTAATTGAGCCTTACACCCCTAAGATCATCAATTCTAAAATAGGTTTCTAAAATTGTAAATGAAGCGATGTGGGTTTTACTCATGAGAATGCGGCACGAGTAGTGGGCGAGTGCCGTAAAACATTCGCTTGAGTAATTGCCATTGCATGCGAGAAAAATACTATGCGTTTTGTACGAATATTAACAAAATCAAAAACCAATAAATACAGTCGGTCACCAAAATTTAATCCGATCGTATCGTTTGCACCTGACCTGGCACTTGGGTAGCTTCAAGTTGATAAAATTGTCGCTGCTTATGTTTATAAAGCATGTAAAAATCCGTGTGCGATGGTTTACAGTAATAATCACTTAACCTTACTTGTAGGTTGCGATTAACTTGCGGTAGATTTTAATTGTTTAATGCAATTTGTCATGTTTTTTTTACATTTAAAATGCTATTTAGCATGAAATAGAGAATGAAGGCCTGGTACGCAAAAACTTGTCAAATAATAGGATTGTGCGTTACGGAGGTTGCCAGTTTACGTTTTGTTCGTTCTCCAGTCTTCACACTGTTTCTTACGCGTAACGAGGTAACCCCGAGTGCGTAACATTTAGCGATATGAATAATCGCGGCAATCGTTCCGTGCAAGAGTTACACTCGAATAATTTTAATGATTCGCAGACACAGTAAGGGGAATTCCTTAGATCTAGCTAGTTGATCTACTTCACTATGGTTATTTTTCAATGCGAACAACTATTTTCGTTTCTGCATCCATTGTTTCAGATTCAAGATTTCGTCCGAAAATAATAAATCACTGTATATTTCATAACCGCACACACATTTTCTCTTTTTGGCAATTGTTCAGGAACGGTTTAACCTCGGGTTTAACGCACCACTCCCATGTCACTATCATCAACTGCTGGCACGAAATCATTTTCGTCTTCCTCCGACGAATCTTCTGTTTCTACAACGTTTCTTTTCTTCGTCAAGCGTCCTGTATTCGTTTTTACTAAGCTACTAGGCGTTTGGATTTGTTTGGTTGATTTTGCAATAGACGACTCCAACTCCTATTTGTCCTATTTGGATTAAAATATACAGGGTGTCCCATTAAAAAAATGAGGTTAGGTCAAATAACTTATATACCTAACTCCATATGTTTATTCCCCAGCCTCTCTTAAGCAAGTGAATATTTTCAAATTTTGACGTTACCATATTAAATTTGATCCAAAAGGAGAACATGACGCCTATATTACTTTTTTCATTCGCGAGATAGGCACCCTATAAGTGTCGAAAATGGGGAAAATGGAAATAATTTCATTTAATTAAATGTTATACACAATGGTTCCACTGAGGAAGAGTCGCGATTGGCACTCGAAATATCTGAACTTCCAAAGAAATAGTTGAATTTACGTTCATCGTGGCCTAATTTACCCTAACAAATACCATCGATTGAAATATAAAGTGTTTAGTATCACTGGTTTTGTAATTTTTTTCTCTACTGAGTGACGTAAAAATCCTATATGGCGTCCATTTAAAATAAGGAAGTTGATGTCAATATGTCGGAAACCGCGATTTTAAACATATTTTTTTCTACGGTCATTGAATTTATCCCATCCAATCTTGCAACTTTTATTTGAAACTTTTTTCCATAGCTGTCTGTTACTAAAATAATTGCACTTTTTAAAAATGGCGATTTTCAATTTTTTTAAATTATCTACGAAACGATTTATTTCTTCAAAATATTGCATCGGAATATCCATTAGCATCAAAAACTACACAACTTTGCCAATTTTACCGAATCTGTAAGTATAATAATAACAAAGATGACCATGTTGTCCTACTCAATTTAAGACACCCTGTATAAAGCCACAAAATGGAGTTTTTGCCACGGCTTGTAAGTCGCAACCAGCTGAATTCGTAGGTCAATTACTTAAACTACTTAAAAAACCTCCTCAGAAGCATTGATCAACCATAATGAAATCGTAAGTGCCACTGAAAAATATCCAAATTGTTATTTCTGTGGAAATAAAACACCGTTCTCCTGCACGCAACAATCTGTGTAATAATAATAATAATAATAATAATAGTCATTTATTGGATAACGTACAGAGAAACAATACATAATTCTAGTGAATATTAAACTCATTTTATTATACGTTATACCAAAAGGGCGAAGTTCAGATCCAAAATCCAATGTGGAAAAAAAACTTTTGTCTAGATCTTATCTGGGTCAAATCGTAAAACTTTCGGTAAAACTAGTATCATATGTGCCTCTACAAATATTGGGGTGGATGCGAGGGTGGATGCCTTTCACATGCTGCTGTCAGGGGGCGAAAAGTGGTGTTCATTTTGTGGCAAAACTATTAATTTAAGGCGAAAATGTTCGAAGTAGAAAATAAAACAATGAACAACTTTTGTATCTACACTTTTTTTACATAACCTCCAATTTTTAGAGGGAAACGAAAAAAAGTGTTTTTGAAATATACACCATATGACGGAAAAACCACCTTTTCTCAGGGGGATAAAAAATTTTCATTCTCAGTTTTTGGCGATTTTCTCGAATTTTTTCTATCGGAATATATTTTTTTATTTTTCATTATTAAAATACAAGTTCGTATGAAAATTTTGCTACCCCGCACAGCTCTGCACGATGAAGAAAGTAGCTTGCTCATTCTCCTGAAAAAGAGGTGACTTTTTCGCCAAATCGTGAATATCTTGAAAATGGCACAACTCTACGGGTTCAAATATTTTCCTCTTTTTGGTCATAAAAAAACAGTTTTCTCCAAATTTCCGACTTTTTTTCGCAAAAATAAAAACAAAAAAGAAAAAAAACAGTTTTCCGATTTTTCTCGGAAAATTTGAGCTTAGGTATGTGAAAAAAGTGTAGATATAAAAGTTGTTCATTTCTTTATTCCTTACAACTTTTACTTCAAACATTTTCGCAGAAAATTAATAGTTTTGCAACAAACTGCAAAATACCAATTTCCACCCCTTTCAACCTCGGGATTACTCCCCCCGGAAAACAATATGTTTAGCTTTAAAAACTGAACAATGGGAAATGGTTTTAGAAGAAGCTTTGCATTCTATTAGATCTCTTCCATGTGTAGCAACCTCGGTAGCAACCAACCAAACCCCCGTGAACGTATGTCCTGCCATTGAAGGAAATCGGGTTATGGAAAAGCGGTTCCTTCTTAGCTAACTAACCCTGGTCTAGTTTGGATAAAGAAACATGCAAGAAAAAGCAAGTATGGTCCGAGTATGGTCCACTTGTTGAAGAGATTTATCTAGCTAATCCAGAATATGCTGTTGTTCGTCTTCTTGATGGGAGACTAGATACGGTATCTCTAAGCTAAGACGCTTGTGATGGACAACAAAGCATTGAAATCTCACTGTCTCCCATCCGAACCTAGTCTGAACCTAAAAAAAATTACTGCAGAAACGTTACAGGAATTTAAAGAAGTAATGCACCGACGAAATTGTCATCCTCCAGATGATTACGTTTCAGAATTAAAGGTCCGTTCAGAGTAGAAGCGTCGAGCGCAGCGTCGCGTCGAGCGTCGCGTCCGTTAAAAAACAATCTAACGTATTTAAATATACACGAGCAGAGTAGAAGCGCAAACGAGGCGGCGCGTCTAGCGTTGTAAACAGCGTTCGTCAAGCGTCAGCGTCCGAAACCATCCGGATTGTTTTTGCAGCGTTTTTAAGGAGTTTAGTTATTTAAGATGACTTCAGAGAGTGACACAACCGAGGTGTTAATAGCCGAAATACAGGCAAGACCGGCATTATGGAATACGAAACTGCAATCGTATAAGAATAGAAATTTAAATCTACCAAGTTTGCACGAGTCCAGTCAGGTCTATGAAAATATTTGTGACCTAGAAGGGGATAAAGACGATGAAACAGACACACAATCAGACATGGACACTACATATGTCAACTCTCCACCATCTGTGTCAGTATCACGAGAAGAGAGACCATTATCATCAGCATCCGCTTCATCTTCAATTTCCCAGCACAGAAAAGGAAAAACTAGAAAAAGAATAGGTGACGTAAGAGAGGGAAAGTTTTTAGAAATTGAAAATAAAAAATTAAACCTACTAACACAGCATTTGAAAAATGACGCAGAGGAGGCAGACTGTGAAGAATTGTTGTTTTTTAAGAGTTTGATACCGTACATGAAAAACTTTAATCAAATACAGAGGTTAAAGCTAAGGAGTAAAATTCAAACCGTTATCTCAGATGAACTGGAATCCGCAGAAAATAACAAATCAAAAATGACTCGAGCAACAACTGCCCAAAACAATAATTTACAAATATCAATGTTACCTTCGCTAAGTCCGACCCTCCATCACTTGTTACCTTCAAAAAAACCTAGCCATCATCATCTGATATCGCCACAAAACTCTAGCCTCCATCACTTGTTACCTCCTGAAAACCCTAACCATAATCACCTGTTCTCGCCAAAGAACTCTAGCCTTTATCACCTGTTACCTCCTGAAAACCCTAGCCATCACTTGTTATCATTACAAAACCCTAGCCCTCATCACTCTACTGTGTCCAGAAATCCTTCGACATCAAACACGCCCTTTTCCGAGTCCAATACCCTTTCCAGTACAACGCTCTTTCCAGGACATGGACAAGACCCTTACCAGTAACGAGGTTGTTACAATTATAATATAGGTATACTTTGTATTGTTTCGTGTAATAAAAAAAAACTAGGTATAAATATTTTTTCTTACCTTATAGTAATAACAACTCGTTCAACAGGTGAAATAAATCTCTTTTTCACAAAATTTGTTACAGTTTTTTCCAGACGATGGCTAACCTTTCCCAACAGATAGTCAAAGGTTCTGACGGACATTCTTAGATAATTGAAAAATCTATCAGGATACATCCTTAGCTCGCGATACAAATGATGAAATTCACCGAATACATATCTTCCCCTGTTTATAGGGTGAATACCAACTTTTCTCCTTTTTAATCTAAAATATGGTGTCTCCAGCAAGAACATTAGCGCACACAAACGAACTGCTTTTCTTGGGGCCATATTGTAAACTGAACTGAATTTCAAACCGCTTGGCGCTAGTCCAACGTTCAGTAGATGACGCTATCACTATGAATGTCTTGACACTACGTACGCTGCGCGACGCTTAACGCAACGCAACGCTTGACGCGACGCTACGCCCGACGCTCCCACTCTGAACGGAGCTTAAGTGTGGGCGAACGTAGTGACATGTGATTAATATTTCAATTGTTAGAATTTATCAATTTGTCAACAAACATCTTTAATTGTCAAATGGCTTATTGTGTAGATTAGAACCTTAATTCAGAAGGTCTAAGTAACCTTGTACTACATAGATAATTTAAAAAAAAATACTTTCCTAGCATCTCGTTCCCATTAAAAACAAATAGAGCACAAGAGTTCTTCTTGTTTGATTGGTATTTATGGAACGCCGTTTTAGTATTTATACCAACATTTTATCATGTAGGTATCATTTTAAATAACAGTCAATCTTATGTCTCTAAATTTTTCGTTTGTTGTTTTTATCTTACGTATTAAGAGATTGATTTAAAAAATGTTGATTAATAAAGATGATACATGAATTAAAATGTTTATTGATAATTTTAATTAGGCGCTAGTATACACGTAGTCAAATAGACTAAACTGTAGTTCCTGAAACTTCCTCACAATCAGAGATACGAATTAAAATTATCAACAATCATTTTAATTAATGTAACATTTTAATTCAACAATCACTTTAAATAATTCTTGCCGATTTTAACAGCATGAATTCATATGATTGTTGAATTAAAATGTTCTCTGAAAATATTTGTACAATTTTATTCCAAAATTTTACAATGTGCCATTTTAAATAACAGTCAATCGTATGCCTCTACTTTTTACGTTTGTTGTTATTGTCTTACGTATTAAATATGATTGTTTAAAAAATGTTACTTAATAAAAATGTGAAATGAATTATATTGTTATATTGAATGAGTGTATATGAAACTGTATTTCCACAAACAATTAATAACAAACAATTAAATTGAATTGCAAGAAATACTTCGATTAATAAAACGATTTTGTCCAACAAACATAAAAATTCATTCATTTTAAATGTGGAATTAAAATTATCAACAAACATTTTAATTCATCTGTCATATAAATTCGACGATTTGAAAATTGAAGTCGAATATTTTCAACAATCACTTTAATTCAACAAACAAATAAATTTTTATTGTTAGACGAAGTAAAAGAATCTTTTAAAATGATTGTTGAATTAATATGATTGTTGAATTAAAATGTTACATGAATTAAAATGTTTGTTGATAATTTTAATTAGGCGCTAGTATACACGTACCCAAATACACTAAAGGATAGTTCCTGAAACTTCCGCACAATCACAGATACCAAAGATCATACTACACTAGATAGACAGCGCTGTATAAATTTTAGACTCTCATAATTCGTCCCGCCACATAAGTCGACTGCGTCCTCCAGCGGCTATGTTTTTATGAGAATAGTACAAACTACATGGCGGGGTAAGAAGACGCGCGAAATGGCAAAGCACAGTTATTTTTAGAATAAAGGGCTATTGTATGGGATATCGGTGTCATTCTTAAGCGCAACCTTGCGTGGGTGTTATAGATGTTTTTATCTGGTTACCTTACTGTAAATTAAAATTCCGAATATTCACATCTTGTTTTAAATTAAATTTTTTATTGTAACACAACGAAGTTGAGGTAAAGCTTATGTGCTCGTGTTTCCGTCTTTCCGTCCGTCCGTCCATCCGTTCCATCGAGATCTCGGCCCCTGGGCCACTTAGAGACTTCGGGTTTTCGCTAATTGATAGCCGCTATGGTCTATATTTGCCCATTTCGATTAGTTTCGTATTTTCCATATTTTGCGCACACGGCGGAATGCCAACTTTCATATTTATGGAGATATTTCTTTGAAATTTTAACCACAGACGCATCTAGTTCCGACTCACTTTTGCTGGACACAATTTTATTATGTAGGAGGCTAAGCGGGATATCTCGTTTATCCCAATCATAAAATGCTTAATTACAAACAAATCTAAATTAGATAAATGTGTGGTTACAATGTAAATATGCCTGGATAAGTAGGTGCATATTATATTTGAAGATTTGCTAAAGTATCGTTTTCAGAAATTATGCTAAGAAAAAAGACGCTTTTGCAATTATTATAATTAAATCCGAAAATCTGGAAAATGTATTGGTTAGCGCTGGTTAAAAAAAAGCAAAGGGAATATTGTGTACAACTTTTAAATTATTTCTTTCATTGTAACGTCCTGTCTGTAATAGAATCTACCTTGTCTGGAATTACACCCACGTACTACAAATGTAATTTTATCCCAATGATAGTGAGGAGTGTTGAGTAGGTCATGTTTATGTGTCTCGTGTTTAGACAATAATCACTCTTTGTATTTATGATATGATTCGAACTCGTACGAAGACGGCTTCGGATGAATCAGTTACGTTACGTTCTTAACTTCGAAAGCCCCCTATAAATATTTTTATGGAACTACTTAAACGCGAAACAACTCTTGCATATACGCTGGCTATCTAGTGTAGTATGATCTTTGCAGATACGAATTAAAATTATCAACAAACATTTTAATTCATGTAACATTTTAATTCAACAATCATTTTAAATAATGCTTTCCGATTTTAACAGAACGAATTAATATGATTGTTGAATTAAAATGATTGTTGGGAATATTTGTACAACACTTCAATAATTGAATTAATATGATTGTTGAAATGTTTGTTCATAATTTTAATCCCACATTTAATATGAATAAATTTTTATGTTTGTTGAATTAGTTCTAGTTAGTTATATTACTGTTCGTTTATGTATTCGTTTGTTGATTTGTATTGTTAAACTTTCGTTATACACATTGCTATATAATTCATACATCATTTCAATTAAGTGAAGTTTTTTAAACAAACATATTTAATGTTTCACATAAAAACAACAAACATAATAAATCGGGAAATAAAATTAACTGTTGTTTATAATGTTACATTGTAAACTTTCGTAATAAAAAGTAAAACGGCGTTCCATAGGTATTGCAGAACACAAACAACGTGAAAAATTGAATCGCTTCCAAATTGCGACTTTATAGAGATAGGAAATAGAAAAGGTGCCAGTGACTCACTACGAAGGCATTCAATTTCACAATTTTGGCGTTAGTTTTACGGTGCGGCTTATATAACGTTTGTTTTTGCTTTATTACATCTATTATAAGTATTTAAACGGATAGAATTTAAAATTGTATTAAACGATACGCAATTTATTTTGAAAGCCATCCATAAAGCTGGCTTTTGAACTTTTGCTTTACACAATGGAATTAGCGAACACCGATAACGTCAATAAACTAATTTGCAAAATATTTATTTCTCTACCAGGTGCAATTTAGAACAGCATTCCTAGAAACATCCGCCGCGCCAAATGTCGCATGAATGTTTTGTCTCTGTTGGCCACCTACTCTTCGAGGAATAAAATAATCTGACAAATGCCTAATTAATTTTTATATCAACTGCAGACGAGCTGTAATTCAAGTAGAGACTGACTGTTGTGGTAACTTGTAAAGTAAGCAATCTGGGCAAGAATAAAACTTCATTGTTCGAGCTCCCCGCCCCCCGGCCCTCCCGCCATGAACTGATGGCGAAGTTTAAAATCTGCCTTTTGTAAGGTATACGTGCGTAATGCGTATGTTGTAATTCAACCTGAACGACAAGCTTGCGAACTTATACTATAATTCCATTGTTGGCAGAAACCTTTATTTTTAATCATTTCAACCTTAATTAATTAGTCAAATAGACACACGCAAGCGTTCACATTTTGTATCAGTTTTCCCATGATATGGAGGATTATTATTACGTCATTTCGTCGGTCCAACCTGGGTGCAAAGTGTAAAATCATTGAATAAAAACACTATAAGAAGCCTAACCCCGTGGAAATAAAGCGCGACAGAGATTGAACTGAGAATATAATGGAAACACTGTCAATAGTGTCGATTCTTGAACTGAGAAGAATGAGAATTTGCTTTCCTCCTATTTACCGCAAAGAGAGTTCGGTTATCACAACCAATGCGGGTGCAAGGGGATTTGTCGCGCTTTCTTCCATAAGCGTTAGGCTGGGTCTACATTATGCGTATTGCGCAGATGCGTAAAATACGTATGCCTATTATCGGTAAAAGGTGTTGCGTTCACATTGTGCAGATTTTCGGCGTCTATGTGCGGAAGCGTACACGTCGTTTCTGGTTGTCGTCACTAGTTTGTGTCCAACTCTTGCGGTAGGTATGATAAAATTTGTTTGCGCTTTGGAAGCCGCAGGGTTACTTCGAAGACCCACCTGCAGGCGGTATTGAATTATTAGCTATCATATGCACCGCTCCCCGTCCGAATCGATTGGAAAATAAAGGTTCTGGAAATTTTTTTGTAAAAAAACCATTATATCGCGTGTTTGCCAAGTTTCGAAAACAACTCATGCAACTGCAAATACATACCAACCGATCCGCTCAGTGTAAACGCTCGTACGTGAATGCACGTGTTTTCTATCAACTTCCCGATAAATGCAGCCGGCACCAGCATGCGGACGTACGTATTTCCGGCTGTATACTGCGTAGTTGCGTATTCTACGCATATATGTGAACGTTCGAATTTAATATAATGTGTTGTCATTTTGCCGAAAATACGCAACCGAAATACGCATCTGCGCAATACGCATAATGTAGACCCAGCCTTAGGCTTCTTATAGTGTTTTTATGTTTTTATTCAATGGTAAAATTTACTTTCCACATTTCTTCCAAGCGTGTGCGTATCCGCCCCAGGAACATTTTCTCGAACAGTTTACCCGCAAATCACACCCACATTCGCGTGCGGCATAGTTCCCGGTTTTTGACTCCGAGAGAACTCGCCTCAGGAATTTTCAGTCTCACGAGAGTTCACCCCGGAGGATTTGCTCCCAGTAGATTCGCACTCGGAAAATTTGCAGTTAGATTATAACTCCCGTATTTTTAAGGACTATTGACAAAAAAACAAAAAATTTTCAAAACTAAAAATTTGTAATTGCAAGTATTTTTTATTTTTTCAAATACATAATTGAATGGCGATCAGTCAAAAATTTTAAATCAAGATTTTTGATAACCACCTTACCATGTACATGAAAATCTACGTCGTTTGATACCACAACCTAGCATCAAAGGTTTTCAAGTTATTCAAGATTTTTCAAAAAATTTCACTGCTTTTCTTTAGCGCCCTGTACCCTGCACCTATGGCTCCTTGACTTGAATTTCAAAAAGTCTTCCAAAATCAACAATACTGACGTGGTGGTACATGCGAATGATTTCAATTTTGATTGCCCTTCTACAGGGGGTTCCAAAATTAATGGTCAAGTTTAACCTTAAAAAGTTGATTTTTTCAACTGAAATCTGCTGTATTTTTTTGCACTTTCAAATGTCGAAAAACATCGATCTAGTGTAATAACACTCCCTATACATATCTGTTATGGTTTTCGTTTGGTATAATTTGCTTAGGAGGCCATGAAATAACCGCGTTAGTAGATGTCATTGTACCATCCTTGGTAAACATTACCTGGGGAAAACTACTGAATTCAACTTGCCGGAGCGCCGACTCATTTTACCCATGATAATTATATGTCTTTGAACATTTTTGAAGACAGGTGGATTACGCTTACACCCTACAGATCCGCGCTATTGGCCTTCTAGATCTCCAGATATAACGCCACTGGACTTTTATGTGTGGGGTCCAATAAAAAACAAAGTTACGCCAGTTGTTTCTCGTGAAGAACTGGAAGTTAAGGTGAGAAGAGATGTTGATGAAATGAAGTAATCGTAGAAGTAGGCAGGCGGGAGGCGACTACCAACGGAGCTCGCAACGGAGTTAATCAGAGGAGGCCATTATGTATTGAAAAAAAACGATGGCCACGTAGAAAAAACCTCAATTGATGTTTGTTTGTTATTTTTATTTTGTCGTTTGTTATCATGACGTGTTTCTGTTTTTGATTTCATCTTTATTTAACTTTGTATTCATTAAAGTAAATAAAATTTGTTCATACTTATGGCGTAGCTTAAAATCCATAGCAACGATTATTGCGACAATGGTTTCCATAGATTTTAAGCTACGCTTAGGCTAAACTCGGCTTAAATTTGTCGGTGCAAACGGGCATTAGTGATATAAACTAAGTACCATGAATAACGAATGATAACAATTAAAATTGTGCATTATATACCTAACGGTCACAATTTTAGAAAATCTAAAATAAACCGAAAACCATAACAGATAGGTATAGGCTCGGGTATAGGGAATGTAATAATTGATCGACAATTAAAAATGTAAAAAAATACAGCAGGTTTCATTAGAAAAATCAACTTTTTTTGAAGCTATTAAAGTGGACCATTAATTTTAAAACACCCTATAGAAGGGCGATCAAACTTTAAATCATTCGCTTGTAGCATCACGTCAGTATTGATTTTGGAAGACTTTTTGAAATTCAGGTCAACGGAGCCATAGATACAAGGCGCTAAAGAAAAGCCTAACGTCAAAATTTTTGAATAACTTGAAAACCTTTGATGCGTAGGTATAGGGAAATGTGGTATTAAACTACGTAATTTCAAAAATGCAATAAAATATAGGGTGTTCAATTTAAAATAAGAAAGTTGCTATCCACATCCCGTAAAACCAGAACTGAAATAATCATGATAAATAATATTTTCCTTCGATAGATCATAAAAAAACTATGTTGGTATACACATTTTCAGATTTAAATTGTTAATGGGAGTCTGACTACTTTTATAGGTAACGGCTCGGGTAACAGTTTGCGTGAAACAGCCTGTATAATCTCTCAACTATCTGCTACAATATTTATCCCAAACATATTTTTTTTCGATCTGTCTAAAAAAGCCTTTAGACATTTAAGCTCTCGCATCTCGGCTCGCATTTAACTATTGGAATTACAGATCATTATTAACAAACTAAAAAAAACCCTCGAAAAAACCATTTAAATCGAAGTACATACCTGCCATTGAACAATTAAACAAAAGAAGATTACTCGGAAGATTAGATTTGACAAGATACCCCAACCTTCGCTTCAACCGTAAAGGGCCCAACAGACCGACGCGAATGTGGTTCGAGATGTGAATGCGACACGCACATCACGTTTTTGAATGCGCATTGCTCAACCATTTTGAATGATGCTCATAATTTCTATCGACAACAGAAATGTGCGTGCATAACAAAAAGTTTCAACGTGTTGATCGAGGTGTTGATGCAAATTGTGCGTCGCCTCGCACATCAATAGCGTCGTAGATTATCAGTGGTGCAGTAGTGTTTTTATTTCTTAAATTCTTATATTAATTTGAATTTGCTGATTGTAGGCACTGTCCAGCGAATTCCTGCGAGAATTTTCAATTTAGTGAATAATTTTGTTCATTTTCATTTGAAGCACAGCAGTGTACGCCACTGCTGCCAATGCTAAATCAACTACTTCCTTGGACATCGCTCAAAATAGTGCGAAATTGTAGGTATGTCTATAGACAGTGGTAGTGCCCGTTCTTGTATGTGCGTTTTTGAAAGCACATACATAAACGCGTATAAAAACATCTGGATAATTTTTTTTAAAACACTATGGTCCGTATTAAAAATATCGAAAAAACATAAGGAATCGATGTTTATTCGAATTATAATATCTTGTAAAAACAAATTAGTGCCATTTTTGGAAAAAAACGCGGTTGTCAGATGTCACCGAGGATGTCACGTTACTATTTCAGATAGGTTAGAACCTCAAACCCGAGGGAAAACCGTTTCCCAATATTCCTACAGATAAATTATTCCTCGAGTTATTCCTAGCGGGGCATGGGAATTGGAACACCTTGTACAATCCGGCAATAGTAATGGAGAATGTTGAAGATCTTCCTCTTGTCCATCGACACAATGTGTTTGCCGTTTTTCCAACGCAGGGTTAAGTGGCAGAGCAGACGGCAAGTTATTATTTTTATCGTACTGAACTTCATCCTGTAAACTTACTCAAATAAAGACAATATTATTATTATTAAATTGACGACGAAATTTTTGCACTACCATTTAACTATGATTGCAACCGGTTTCGGATGGTAACGTATGAGTCCCAATAAAATAAATTGAATAAAAATATCCAGTGAATATTTGCGAACCCCTTAGTATCATCGATCGATCTTCCCAGTTTTCCAGACTACATACGGATCTCTATTTAGACGACATTCGAAGATGTAGATGTCTGCGAATTTCCAAAGAAATATGATGCATCTGCTGGATGTGCGATATTATAGATCCGATGATATCCAAGGACATTCATCGAGATCCTATGATATCCCTTGGATTTTCGAAGAGATCTGGTAGACATTCATGGACCTACTACTACTAACTGGAAGTGAGAGGTACGAAGTTTTATCTAAGATTTCCCCCTCGAACCGATTGCAAAAATAGAAGTTAAAAATCACTATACTTTCTCGAGTTATCAGAGAAACAAACCTGAACAAGAAAGCGTGATTTCTTAAAAAAATCTTTTAGTCTAAAAACTTTCGTTTCTTAATAAATAATAATAAATTCTGACACATTTACAAAGAAATAGGATTGGGCCAATGTAATTCTATAGTTGACCGGTGTTCTTTTATGTCGAATGTGTAAAAGATCACGAGATATGAGAATTCTCTTTGTAAATCGTAAAAGTTCGCGCTCTCGATAAAAGATCAGATAATTCTATTAGTTTTTTAAACCTAATTTTGTAACTAGCAGAATCACGGTGTATTCTTCACATCGGCGTCGCCAGACCGGACTGTATCATTGGATTACTCCACTGGGATACAATTTTGTTGACCTCGACTTTGAATAAATTACGATAATACCGGACAATGCGAGCACTAAACGGAAATAATGAGAATACCAAAAAAAAAAAGAAGTCGAGAGTTTATCTCTGCCAGATAAAGTTACAAAATATTCTTAAACACTTCAGAATACTGTGGCTTTGGTGTTTCCCGACGTAAAGCATGACTACGAGCGGGAAAATGTTAGACTTCCGGCGAATTTGCCAAATCGCACTTCCTATCTCCCATGACTTATTTATCAATGAATTCTGACGTAACGGCGACGATAACTTTTTTTCTTACGTAGCCAACTTTAATTTGTTAATCATAAAGAGAAAAGTAATATTTAAATGAGAGTGATAAGAGCCTATTTATAACTAAAACACTTACCAAACAATCTTATATGAACATTATTTCTTGGCCGCGATTTTAATCCACATCGTCGTTACACCTAAGCACGTTAATTGCACTTTTATTTATTTATAATTGATAGGTATTTAAAGCTAAGCACCAGGGATAGTTATAATTATTTACACATTTATAAAGCTGGTAGATTAAAAAGCCGCCTATTCTAAGGTTGGTTTATATATGAAAGTTATATAATTATTAATCACAATTTCGCTAATTTAATTAGCCTTAACAAGAATAACTCTTAATAATTAGGAGAATATTAAGGGAGAAAATTGGAACACAAAGCGTCAATCACAAGAGGTTAGAATACAAAATCAATACTTTTGTTTATACAAAATTACTTCGCGTTTAATAGCACTCTTTATTGTAAAGCCATGGGCAAGTCACACAGGTTTTATTTAGAAAATTGTGGTTAAGTTACGAGAATGTCGGCGAAATGTTTTTGTTTATACCTAGGAGACGGTTTTGACTTTTGCTATCACGAATCGCGACACGACATTCAACTGTTCTGTTGTCGAGCAAGTGCTGCCGGTATACTGCAGCGTTGCCGCTTTCAGTCGGCGAATATAGCCCTACCAGTATGATAAATGCGTACGATACGCCGTGCGTAATTAATTCACATTTTTAATTATTAGTTTTGTACTAATTATCTCATCCTTCACTTGTTAAGTTAAAATACGGAATCATTGCAAAGATAATTTTATATGAAACCTCGAGTGAAACCGTAATTAGTTGTTGATTCTACTCTAGACTAATGCCCCTTTTTTGCGGTAAAAGCTTTAAAACCTATTGCAAATGTAGGACCATTGTCATAATACCTAGTAGACATTCTTACGATATATTTTAAATACGTAACGTACCAAACTACATTGCAATTGTAATTTATTCTAGTTACGCTTGGAAGGAGAGAGAGAGAGAGAGAGAGAGAGAGAGAGAGAGATTTCAATTTATGAAATATCAAGACATCTGACACTTGCGTTATTTGACGTACAAAAAAACGCGATTTTAGCGCATTTTCATTTTCATTGCTCTGAAATAAGAGTTACCAATATTGACTAAATGTACATTTTACGGCATAACTTATGGTGAATAGTTGCATAGCTTGTGTAGGAAGTAGGAACTGTGCTCAGTAGCCAGAAAATTCCACTAAAAATGGAAATGTTTGAGAAAAGGCGTGAATCTTCCATCTTCCAAGCTCTTGACAGGGGTAAGGCTACTGCATTAATACTCTTGGACTATTCTAGGGCTTTTGACATGATTGACCATGATACCTTATTGGCTATCCTGCATTATGTTGGTTGCAGTCGAAATGTGTTACATCTTTTTGAGTCATACTTGTCTAATCGATCTCAAGTTGTGGAGTTAAACGGTGTCGTGTCAGATGAACTTGTGTTGTCTAGGGGTGTACCTCAGGGTTCAGTTCTAGGGCCATTATTATTTACTATATACACTAGTCAGTACCTTGGTGGACTCCAGGAGGTCAGTCTATATGCTGACGATACACAAATTTATTACGCTTTTGATGTCGCAAATGTAAATTCCTCAATTAATGTTATCAATAGGGCCTTGGAATTCGTTTCAGGACAAGCTGTAGATCACTGCTTAAAACTAAACCCTAGTAAATCTCAATTATTAATATTTAGTAAAAATAAAGATTTTGAATACTTGAGTGATAAGCTGAAAATAAGTTTAAATGGAGTGGACTTAAATTCTGTTAATTGTGCAAAAAATTTGGGAGTTGTATTAGATACCAAATTGCGTTTTAAATCACATGTCTCTAAAATGATTAGTAAGTCGTTTTTAGTCTTAAAACAAATATATTCTCAACGTCGTGTACTTAGCCGTGCATTAAAGATTACACTGTGCGAATCATTAGTACTTTCGAACTTTAATTTCTGCGATGTCGTCTATGGTCCCTGTCTCGATTCTTATGATAAGCTTAGGGTACAAAAAATTCAAAACCAATGCCTTTGTTTTATATACGGAATTCGCAAGTACAATAAAGTCTCACATTTATTGAAGCGATGTAAAGTGGTTAAATATGTCCAATCGAAGGGTACATCATGCACTTTATTTTAAGGTGATTAAATACAAAACCCCTCCATATTTGGCGGAACGCTTAACATACCGCACAGATGTATATAATCTGAATGTAAGAAAAAAGTTTTATCTTAGGCCTCCTAGGCACATAACATCACTGTTTGAGAGGTCTTTTTCTTATAATGTTTGTAAATTATGGAATTCTTTACCAGATAACATCAAGAACATCTCCTCCTTACCTCTTTTCAAATCTGCTAGTAAACAGTACCTACTACAATCTCAATAAGCCACATTAACTATCACTATCTCGCATCAATTGTTAGCAATCTGGACGTTTCGTGAACCATCCTATTTATATCGTAGATTTTATTTCTTTCCTCTTTCTTTCTTCTATTTATATTGTAAATTTTATTTTCTTCCTTCCCGTTGCTGATTTTGGTCCAAGTGGAAGACCAGGAGCGGCGCTTGTGCCTGTCCCTGAACTTGCACCTATTGTCACTTATAAATGTATTAACAAAGAAATGTTATTTATTTGCTGTTTGTTCGGTTGACAATAAAGACATTTATTATTATTATTATTATTAAATATTAAATATCATAATTAGTTTTTATATTTTGAATCGTATTTAAATTTAATGTGTGATTTTGGGTTTAATCGATGTATACCTATTAGTTATTACAAATTCTGCACGAATAGCACTGGTCTACAGCATTTTTGCGCATGGGACATATATACCTTATTTTTATTGCTTGTATAGCCACAAATAAGAATTAGAACAAAAAAGGTTATATATTTGTTTTTGTGTGAAAAAAATGCAAAAAACCAAAAAATAAAATACCTATAAAATCTTACTTACATGGGCATGATTTATTAAAAGGTAACGTTCCTACATTTATAATTTGTTTATCTTAGAGTCTAAATGTTTAAAAATGGAACAGTTCTGCTGTTTTTGTTATGTTCAACTGAAGTTTTTCTCATCAACCCCCCAAATATGATCTTCCATCATGCTTCCAGCTTACTGGCCTTGGTAACGTGCCTAAATTCCATTATGTCGTGATTAAAGTGTTGTCCTTGTTATTCCGAATAGGCTCCCATATTATCCTTAAATTAATCTAAATGAGAATGTAACCTGTGCATCTTTAAAGACATTCTATACCCGATGATGCAAAACCAAATCCTGTCAGCTCGTCATAATTTTCAGGTCTATGGTTCCCCAGGAAACACTGAACGGGAAACCATGGACTATTGCCTTAAAATTGTTCCAGGATTTTTTTCCTCTTTGCTAAGTAACCGCGGGAAAATATCACCCTCCATTTTTCTTTTTATTTGAGGGAAAACAAAGATTCAAACTTTAACTTTCGCCCCTGAATACTTTCAATCAAATCGCTATAACTTTTGTAAAAGCAAATATTTTCGACGTCTAATCGCACTTTTTATTTATTTTTACTTATTATAGTCAGAATATGTTATGTAAATCCCATGCGCAAAAAAAATTATTTTTTTGTTGACCGGTGTAGTTTCAACATGCGTTCGCACGTAGGAACTATTGAAAGCCAAAAGCCTGTACACAATCATATGGTTTAATATGAAAAAACAAATCATATTACCTTCCTATCAATGATATGTAGGTATGTTTAATGTATAGGGTGGTGCAAATTGGACTCTCTCCTATGGAAACACCCTTTATTTTAAGAGATAGAAAAATATGGACCTAGGTGTCAGGAACTCAATTTTAAAGAGAGAATTAGGGGGCGTTTCTTTAATGCGCCATAACTTTCTTATTATTAAAGATAATTGATTTTGACAAAATCTTTCTTAGGGCACTTTTTTATCTAGAATCCATCGCGATTCACAGTTTTTATGCCTTTGGCTTTTCATATACGATCCTACTCCTACACTACATTTTGTCATATAGGCCCAGGGTGTCTTAAATTGAGTAGGATAGCATGGCTATGTTTGCTATTTTGAAAAGAATAATTCGTTTCGTAGTTATTTAAAAAAAAGTGAAAATCGCCATTTTAAAAAAGTTCAAATATTTTAGTAACAAAGAGAGCTATCGAAAAAAGTTTCCAATAAAAGTTGCAAGATTCGATGGGATAAATTCAATGAACGCAGAAAGAAATTTTTTTAAATGACGGTTTTCGGGATATTGACATCAAATTCCTTATTTTAAATGGACACCATATTTGATTTTTACGTCACTCGGTAGAGAAAAAAATTATAAAACCAGTGATACTAAACACTTAGTATTTCATTTGGGAATCAACATTTTTGCCTCGAAGTTTACAAAAAGTGGTCGATTAGGCCAAGCAGAAATCCCTCAATTTGGCGGAAATTTTAAAACATGTCTGCGCGGGCCATTCGAAATTCGTCCGCGAGCCAAGCAGCATTGCTTTATTCTGAGGTTCGCCACAAACATTCAATAGAGAAAGTTTTTGTTGAGATTCTGCCCAGATATCTAGTAAAAACTCTTAACGCTGTAAAAACAAATCTTCTTAGAGAAACTCTCAGAACTCTTAAGGGGCTATCGCTGTCTGGGGCTAGAATTTAAAAAAATTACCAAGAAATGGTATTCGTTTGGCACTTGGAGTACGAAAAACTGCACATCTTTTTGTTATTAGGTTTAATTTATCCCGTAACTTCATTACGGAATCGGGAATCCCAGTCAGGACTAAGCAAATTTACCAGAAAAGGTGATATTGTTAACCTTGCCACTGTGATCTATATCAAACTCATATTTTGGGCATTGAGAATTGAGATAATCCTCTTGGTTTTTTTTCTAAACGATCTTGGTGCAAGAATAACGATTTTGACGTTTTGATCAAAATATATTTTTGCCGTTTACATTCTTTTTTAACATTATAAGATCCATCGTTTGCTTTTTGCTCCTTATTAACAATCCATATTATATTTATCTTTTCCGTTAATATATTTTTATTTTTTCCAGAATTATGGGAATTATACTGATCGTTACCTGCATAATACATTCAATAACGTCAGCTTTAGCAGCAGTTGATCCAAAATGCGACTATTATCAAGACGTGAGCATCGGGCAAAGATATTATATCTATAATCATCAATATCCATCCAAATATGCAGCTGGAACATCGTGCCGATGGGTTGGTCAAACAAGTCCTAACGCGGTTATTATTCTTACTTGTGAAGATATAAATTTGCCACCTGTAAGTATTGGTGTACTTGAAAGAGCACCCCCCCTCTAACTTAACATAGATAAGACGGGTATAGGTACTGTACTCGTGTTTATTTTAGTCTAGGGACTGCCAGCAAGACAAGCTAATAATTTCGAAGTCAGGCGATGCGAATTTTCAGGATGCACACAATTATTGCGGCAAAGGCACGTTGAGTACAGTTTCGGAAAGAAACCGAATATCTATAGGTAATTGTCGAAGTCGTTACCTGCATTACAGTGTATTAAAATTACAGGATTAACGGCGCCTTGGTACAGCATGGGGGGACGATTTTTGTGCACACTAACAGCAATCCAGTCTTCAACCCCAACGGGCACCACCGAGTCGCCTGCAAAGTGTGATTGTGGATGGCGTCAACATGTAAGCAACATTGAACTTAAAACGAATATTAATCCATTAATTCTTATAGCGGCGGATAGTTGGCGGTGTGCCAACTGGCGTTAACGAATTCCCACTGATGGCCGGACTGGTCCACTTACAGAAGAGAGAAATATCCTGTGGTGCCAGCATTATCGCGAGTAGGTACGCGATTAGTGCCGCCCATTGTGTCTTAAATGAAACTGCCAGAACATTTGGTTTATTGGTTGGTGATCATGATATTAACACCGGTAGGTATAGGGCAGTTAAATACTGGGCGTTCAAAGAGAAACGTGTTTAGGAGATGATACCCCGTCAGCAGCATTGTATATCATAGAAAACATCATAAGACACCCTATGTATAATTTGGGTTCGAAAGAAAACGACATTTCCATTATCAAGACTGAGAAAACAATTCCCTTTGGAGGCGATGTTGGCCCGGTGTGTCTACCTTTCCGGTTTTCAAATTTTGATTTCAATGATCAAACGGTGTTGGCATTGGGTAGTCACAAAACCACGGTAATATATTAGGTAATGGTTGGATTCGTAGGTTGGGGAACGACTGAGTTTACTGGACCAAGAGCACAGGAACTTCAAAAAGTAAATCTTACTATAGTTTCTAATAACAAGTGTCAAGAAGAACTGCTCAATGCGAAGATTTTCAGTAGCGTGCTGTGCTCTTATGGCGATGGTAAGGATGCGTGCCAGTATGATTCCGGTGGTCCACTTTTATGGTACGATAACGAAACGAGGAGATTACAGCTGATTGGTATAATTTCCTATGGGATTGGTTGTGGAGGTGGTTTCCCCGCTGTGAATACTAGAGTGACCTCTTTTCTGGCTTGGATAATTTCGAAAACATCCGGTATGTAGGTATTCCACTGTTTTAAATAGAACTAACTGATTTTGCTTTTCAGACGCTGATTATTGTATTAAATAAATATTACTGGTGCAATAATTTTTCTAAAATAAATGTTTAACGATGGATAATTTTTTATATTTTATTCGCGTTGTTGTGAGTGTTGTGACACAAAGTCTCTTTTCGAGGTGTCGAGGCTTGAATTTAGGAAATAAGAGTACCTAGGTATTTACCCAAACTTATTGTAATGTTTAAGTCGGGTTTTAAACAGAAATATTATCATAGAAAACAATTGTTCGGAATTCAACACTCAACAGGGTGAAATTGGTTATAAATAAATCATAATTATCTTGACCTTCCGGTTTAGTATGCAATGCGGTCTACCTTGGTGTCGACAGTGTGGCGTAGTTTCCCAGTCCCAACATTTGATATGCCTTCATCAGGCTCCATTGGGGGTCTAAATATTTCCTGATTTAAAAGAGACAATATTTATAGTAGAAATTTATCTTCAGATATGTTTACTTCTACTAAATAAATAAATAAAATCGCGCGAAATAAATTCAAAAATGACATGTATATTTATAGCTATTTTATTTTATTTTATTTTATTTGGGTTTATAAAGTAGGTATATAATTACAAACACAAAAAACACTATAATTTCAAGTAATTAATTCAAATAATGTTACAAATTGCACTGAAATTATTAGGTCCACACACTCATAAATATTCCTAATCCAGTACGTCATCTAACAGCAAAAAACACATTAAGGTTAGCAGTTTTATAAATAATTAAACGGGTTTTTGTTCAATAGTCGTGACTCGTGCGGCGCTTCGATTGCATCACATATTGTACAATTAGTTTTTGTTCTTACAAATAGTTGTAAAATCCACTTCTTTACGGTAACACTTGTTGCTGTCCTTATAAAGGGAGTGTTGGAAATCAGAAATTGAAATGTAACAGGAAACGCAGTTTTTACTACAATGTATAATCACTGGAACGGAATTGATTTTACTTTTTCACTTTTGTTCGTAAATACCATGCAAATGAGATATACTTACTATTAAGTATCCAGAAATCTTTACTCACTTGAAGAACCCAATAGACCAAGAGGCAAGAATAAAAGTCGGAGGGAAAGGTTAGGAAGGGAAAGATTATTTAAAGGGGATATCTTCAATTTGCGTACAATATTAACCCCTCCAGCTTAGGTCTTCTGCCAACGACGGCATTGGACAGAGGAGGATGAAATGTATGCAAAAATAGGCTTTTCATGCTTACGTACACATATCTTTGAAACTACCGAAAACTTCAAAACAAAAAAGTGCATTAAATTTTGCATCGAATGAGACCAGACGCAGACATTCTATGTACCCTTTAGCGCTGCGCCCCAAACCAGGGCCGCCGTTAGCCTCGACGGGCCCTGGGAATATTTTTTGAGCGGGCCCCTATAATTTTAAATTTTTGTTGTCCATCACCCTTATCTTAAACTAGACATTTTCAATCTTGACTACTTGGATTTGAAACGAGAACATTTGAATAATTTTCATACAGACACAGTAATTTTCATAATTTATTATGAATTGTTAGAATTCAAATAACCAAATTACAATTTCACTCTGTGGATTTTCTTATTAGCAAAGGTGAATATCACTCGCTCAAAATTAATTTCTCTAGCAAGTTGAGCTTCAAGAGCTAATGTACCGAAATTGATCTAACGATCTTGACCCATAGTCGATCTCAAACGGTTTTTTTACCAAGCGAGCCTTCTGTCACTGTGCCGTAATTAGGAGATTTTGATCAATGGTATGGTTTTTTAAATCTTCTGCTGTGCATTTTATTATATTCTACTTTCTCATACAGAGATATGCATATGCAGATTTCTGTTAAAAAATACAATTAAAAATCAGGTTTCAAAACCTCTTTTGGCCGGGCCCCCAGAATATGACCGGGCCCCGGGGCAAATGCCCCGGCTGACCCCTCTTATCGGCGGCCCTACCCCAAAGTGAAACATCGAGGGGGAAAAAATAAACTTATAAAAGTACTGAAACTATTGAGATGACTACATATTTAAATTATTTAAGTTAAGTTTAAATTCGAGATCATGCAGACGGCATGTCTAGAAATGATTGAGATATACCGAATTGTCAATCATTTCTAGACATGCCGTCTGCATGATCTCGAATTTAAACTTAACTTAAATAATTTAAATATGTAGTCATCTCAATAGTTTCAATACTTTTATAAGTTTATTTTTTCCCCCCAGTTCTTTTGAAATGTGTTAAACTCAACTTTCAACTTTTAATGTAATAATTCAACCCTCCGGTTGGTTGTCTTAACAAGGCTTGATAATAATTCGTTTTGAAACTTAGGACAACCTTTCCGTTTTAACCACCCTTCAGGTTTTTTCACTTGGCTCCGGCCAGTTAATAATTAAAAAACAACATGTTCGTCTTATTCGTCTTCAACGTTTGTAATTTACCGTTTTCCTGTTAAATTTCACATCGCCTGATGATGGCAGTACGCCGAAACTATAGTCGCTTTTACTTTTAAAAACTTCAACGAATAAAACTATATGGGGAAGGTTTAGAGAGTTTTGATCACACAATATTATGCAATGTGATTTATGCACATGCGTTCGCTGAAAAAAATTTGGGAGGGTGAACCACTCAAGGGATGTCGGAACCACCAGGAGTTTGCGGTCGAAAATGCTTCTATTTTCAGCATAGTGGGGAAAAACTTCAGTAAAATTTCCTTTTCCAAGAGAAAGAGAGCCATCAAAATCATGGATTTGAAATCTTGAAATCTTGAATCTTGAAAAAATATATTCTTAATTACTCTGCTGCGAAATGGTGCCGAATCGTTCCCCCATGTGTTTCTCATGCATGGTAGTTATCATGCTGCAGTTGAGCGGGAGAATGAGAATGTCGGGGAAGATGAAGGTTTATGGACTCCATATGGACAGACATGACATGGCTATTATCACAGACGATGAACAGCTTTCCACTTCAAAAGCATTCGAGTGTAGCTTCAGCGACGTCGGAAGTGAATAACGGTTGGGGGGGGGGGCAAAAATCAGCGACCATGGAGTCTGAAACGTCCCTCCCCCCTCCCATGCAAAATTGTGTACGAATTAATGCAATGCAGTGGGTTTTTAAGTGACCCTGAAACTTGTTTATTTAATTACTTAAAAAATGTATTTTTGTAAGAAAAGTTTTGAAAAAAATTTAAAAGTGTCGGAGGATGTCTAGTTATGTGCAATTGAGCAACTCAGAGATACTTGACTCGATTGAGAAAACCATAACCATAGATCATTAATAATTTATTTAAAAAATAAAAATAATGAAGAACTAGAACATACAAAAGTTACAAAAATTTTGTTCCTATTTATTGCACTATTGAGCATTGTAAAGAAAAGGAAGTATAAAAAATTAAATATATCCAAAAATTTTCCGCCTTTCCGCAGTTTTCCTGGCAAATACTTTCAATATATCCTCTACTTCTACACTCTTTGTAATTTCTGCATGCACATTCCGTAGGTAGAAGATGTGTTAGTCGCTTTTGAGTGATTTATCTACTCATTCTTACTAGAGGGGGCGCGGCCCCCCTTGTGTAAAAACTGAGGGGGCGGGTCGCCCCCTCTGATCCGTACTTCCGACGTCGCTGGTAGCTGTGTAAATAAATAGATATACACTGTAAATTTAATACACTACAAACGATTTTTCATTTCTTGACTAACAATTGTTTAATGCCATTCAATTTATGTTCCCCAATCGTCTATATGAAACATAGAGCCTAATAAATACTTGGGTAGGTATATTATATACCTACCTAGGTATCATCACAGATTTATAGTATATTTAAATCTGTATGGTATCATATTATAAATTGTATTACAATAGAACACTGCAAGTAGTGTTATAATAGCCCTACGGTTAGGCAACATACCTTACATCTAAAAGAATGGCAGTATAGCAAAAGTACGAAGCGCTCTGCTGCTGTTAGAGGCAAATCCTGATACGTCGCTAAAGTTAGGTTTGCCTAAGTAATTCTAGTATTACTCATATACATGAGTATTATGTCTATGCAATGAATAAAAACACTATAAGAACTAAGAAGTCTAACGCTTGGTAATAAATCGTAGCGGACAATTGAACTGAGATATAGGCGGTACACAGTCGATCTTGAATTGAGAAGTGAGATGAATGAGTTCTAGCTTTCCCGTTGGTGCGGCAAAATTTTCTGCACATCCACATGCAGTGCGGTGATCATCACCAACGCGACGAGAAGGGGGCATGTCACGCATTACTCCATAAACGTTAGGCTTCTTAGTGTTTTTATTCAATTTTTATATGCTTTGGTATTACCGGACCTCTTCACTTCAGGCACTGTTCCGAGGTTATTTCGTATTACGGACTTTACCTGATCTACTACGGTAATCTTAGGTTTGCCGGTTGTCGGTTAGGCAATGTTCGAAATATCTTTCAGAAGATGGTGAGAACCGGCGTAAACCGCTTCAACGCATGCTACGTAACGATTTTTACGCTACAGATTCAGTTATATTGTGAACGTATAGCTGTGCTTGATTCAATTTGTATAATTTGGGAAACATTTTTTTGAAATTTTCGCTTTTATTTTTTTTTTTTGGATAAAATGCGTCAGTTTCAACTGGGACACCCTATATCTCCGTTTTTAAATACCTACATACATAAAATGATTTCGAACATTGTCTAACCACATCGGGCAAACCTAAGATTGCTGGATTACACATCAGGCAAAGTCCGTTTCTATGAAATAACTTTGACTGGAGAGGCCCAGCAATGCTAGATTTGCGTAGGCAAACCTAAGTTAGCGACGCTAGGTACAGGCTGCCCATTCCTGCACAAACTGTGATTTCCATCCCTCTAATGTGCATCTTCGTTTTCGCAAAGCATTCGAAAGTGGTCATCCATTACCAAGATTATTGTCTCATTTTCCTTCCTTTTTGAACGTAACCTTCGACACGCCCGTGTAAATGTTTATCCACTACACTCGGATCTTCACTGCTCAGATTGAGATCTCCACGTCTCGGATGGACGAGCGGACGGAATTTATGCTCGAAATAGGCGCTACTTTGAACACCGCCGGCTGTGTATGAAGTAATTTGTTCTGGGTCACTTGGACTTCGTTGCAGTAAAAAGGTCGACGTTTCACACAGAACTTCTATACAATTAATCGAATAAATGTAATTGTATTTAGGAAGGCTAATCATTTGAATTTTGACGTTTTTATACCAAATTTCGTTAGAAATACAGTAAAATGAGTCACATTTCATTTATAGAAACTACGGATTATCTCAATGCAAATTATGAGATTACTAAATACACCAGGAAAATTAGAACGATTTTGCCCGAAAGTGGTAAATTTTTGCAAACAGTTTGTATTGAAATGTGGTTTTCGGCGCAGTGTTCACAAAAATACGAAGAAAAATGTTGTACAATAGTTATACTGGTTGAGCCCTTTTTTGAAAATTGCATAAGGGGTGCAAAAAATGATTTATTATTACATTATTTGCAAAATTATAAACATATATAAAAAAGGTTGAGAAATCGCTTAGAAATCATTACTCGGGAGTTTTCGAAAACGTGGAATCCATATCATATCATATCCACATTATCCACAAGGAACTTTTAAATAAGCATCTAAAACTGCACATAATAAGAAAGTTACCCATGCAATCCCACGCGATCTGGGACACACTGTATATCTAAATGTGTTTCTGTATAGGTACACATATATGTATTCTGTGATAGAATTACATTTTAATATTATTATTTCTCTTTACAAATCGAATAGGCAGCCCATTTTGTGGCCTCAAAATCGCATCTACTGTTAGCTCAGGTTCATGCCCAACTACTTCCAACAATTTAAACTCTCGTATTAAGTATGCCACTATCGACTTTATTTCCAACATTGCAAATCGTTGACCTAAAATGGTTCCCATTTTTTGTTGTTTGTTAACATCAACCACTATACCTACCTATACAATTTCTTGAACCTGTACTAAAAGGTACATACCCATAAATGGATCGCGCTCGTGAGTTTTCTGGAGTAAATCGTTCTGGGTCGAATACATCTGGATTTGGGTATAATTTTGGGCATCGATGTAAGCCGTATGTAAAGACCGTCAAGGATATACCTTTGGGTACCAGAGTGCCTCCTGTAAGCTGCAATTTTTAAAGCTTCTTACAGTGTAGGTACTGTGTTTCCTGCAAACCAAAATCGACATTTTCCGTAGGTGTTCGTGCAAATAAGGGGACCGGAGGGTACAGTCTCAGCGATTCTTTAATTACTTGTTCCAAATACTTCATTTGTTGTAAATCGTCATACGCCCATGCTTTACGACCCTGTGGATCGATGACTTTCAGCTCTGTAAACACTTTGTCCTGTACTATTGTAAAGAAACTGCTCTCAAAATAAATCCTTACTTGAACTTCGGGATTCTTGGAAAGACAGTACAAAGTAAAGCTAATGCCAGATGTTGTCGTATCATGTCCCTGTAAGCATGTAAATAAACACTTGGGCGTTTTTCTTAAGGATGTTTTAGTACTTCAAACATGAAGGTGTCGACTTCCTCTCTAATGACGTTATGTGGTAGAGGTTTTCCATCAACTTCGCTAAGCAACAACAAATCCAAAAATACTAATCGATGTTTGTTACCCATTTCATCTTCTTTATTCGAGATATGCAATTTGGCATCTTCCAATTCCTTCTTCCTCCTCTTAATAACTGCGTTACTATAACCGTGCAAGATAGTAAGTGCCTTCTTTTGTTTTTGGTAATCTTTAGAAAGTTTATAAAGAGCATCCCACGCCTTTAGCGGGGAATGGTACCTTCTAAATACAATGGCGCACATCTCATGCACGCTTGAAACGTACTCTGAATTGGGAGCGAATTGGGCATCCACTGACGTGTTCATGGTCGCCTCTAAAGACAATTAGTGATAAAGACAAACAAATACCTGAACGTACCGCATATGATATCCAAAGAGCACAAGGCAATGTATGGGAATACATCAACTTCCTTTCCGTCACATTTTTCCAGAATATTGATCAATATGTTACCTTGTTTATCAAAAATGTCGATAAATTGCTTTAAAATTTTAAAATGAAACGCTGGCGTTAGGAGTTTTCTAATGTGCTTCCATCGTGCGCCTAAAAATAAAACATTAAATGTTTTTCTTTGATAGGTAAATCTTTTATACTAATAATAATCATAAGGTTACATACCAGATCCAGTTAACAATCCCAATCCCAACCAAGGATGAAAGAATTTGTAAATGAGGGGTTTTTCTAGTAAGGTTGTGGAACTTAGTAATGTTTCAACGGGTTTTGCGCCAGTTAGAAATAGTCTTTGGGAAAATGGAAGCATGCAGTGTACAATATCACCATACTTCTTCTTGCACTTCATTAAAGATGGTATTAAACCTAAAAAAAGGTATTACCCAAACATGTATCAATCTAAGGCGTAATATAGAAAACATGTATGTTTCAATGGGAAAATAAAAAAATCCAGCAAAGGTACGATACGGGGTGTATACAGTTTGAAGTTTAGTTTAATAATCGATAACCGTGTAGATGCAAATCAAATGCCGTGTGGGGGAGAAAAGTACCCAGCCAACACACTTACGTTTAATAAACGGTTTTAAAGCGTTTTGAAAGGATAACGTATACGTTTTTTTGTAGACCAATTTAATACCCTACGTTTAATATACGATTTTTGTTCGTATACATATATAAGCGATAACGTAGTTCCCAAGCGAAACATTTTGGACACTCGGTTAATTAAAAAAAATGTTGTTTTCCTGCTTTGGTCTGTCTTCTGGTTTCTGATTTTTGGTTTACGGGTATTATTACACCTTGTATTTATATCTCTATATATAAAAATGAACCTCTGATTCTTCTGGTCACGTAATAACTTTAGAACGACTTTACCGATTTCATTCATCTTTTTTTTTAAGTTTTCTAATACTGTGTAGAAGGTTCTTACGGCAAGAAAATCTAAGAAAATCGCGCAGAAAATTGGAAATTTGGAGAAAACTTATCGACTATTTAAACATCGCGCGTTTGACGGTGCGACGGCAATTGTTTTAACAGCTACATCGATCGGTAATGGATCGGCATATATCCGTCTAAAATTAATTTATTCATATCATAGTGTGCTGTCAATTCGATCGGATAGTTTATCCAGATTTCAGTGAGTTTTTTGAGAAGTTTCGAAGTTATTTCACCGCAATCACGCCTTTTATATTAAAAGTTAGATATACCTAATATCCATTTTTGGTACCTAAGTGTTGAAGGTTGATAGACTAAACACGTGGTATACATAGTTATACAGAAACACTAGGGAGTCAATTTCTATTTTCAGTTGAATTTTAGTTTTTTCAAGATGCTATTAATTAGACGTACCAACATGGTACCAACTTAAGTCGCAGAATTCGTAATCCTACAAGTCAAACATATATACGAGTACTTAAGGCTCCTCTGTAGTCAATTTGTATTTCAGTGTTATTGCAATTGGTTAGACCACCAACAATACACACTGCTACATGATGTACCTACCTACTCCTTGAGTGAAACCAATGATGTATCTATCCTTCTCAGTTTTGCATATCTTCATTTATTGTTAAACACAATAGACCATGTATAATGATCAGGAACTAATTAGGTAAACAAGTTTATCGAATAGCTGTACAATATTTGACTGGGAATGCACAAATACCTATTTCTGTTACCGTTGAATAAATTACTTATTAAATGCATTTACTGCATTTCTCTATAATGACACCTTCTGTAAATTACCTGGTTTTCAGGTAATTAGTGGACTAGATTAGCATTGTTTGTTATAACATTTTTTAATTACACCTTTATTTCCTGTGATTTGTTCTAATCATTTTTACTGATTTATAGATTTTTAGTTATTAGGTACATGTGCATGAATGATCGCTTGTAAAAATGTTTCTATTGGACCGATTTTGTTTGTTTTTTTTTATCGACGCTGAATTTTGTTTTCTTTAATTTACTAAAGAAGTGTTATTCATAAAATATGGACCGATTTCGAGTTTTAAGCGAAAAACTGAGGTTTTTTGGCTGCCAAAAGTTGTGCCGGGAAGAAATTGGTGTGCACTCTTCAAATACATGTTATTTGGACCCAAATGGACCATTTAAAACGTTAAAATCGTTTACACCACATTTTGCAGGAATCGGCCCTTCTGACTGCTCCGCATACTGGACTATCTGAGGAAACTGATAATTTTAGATGGGAAATATACACAAACGTGTAATTTAGTCATATTTGATTTCAGCTAACTAAACTACGCCTTTGGTAGTTTGAAAGCATTGTTATAAAACAGAGTTCATATTCAGCACTACTTATGATATAATATGTGAAGTACCTAGTATTGTACGTACCCCCCGCCCTGTCAAAGGGAAATATTACAGCCTCATTATAAGGTTTTTTTTGTATTTCTTGAAGCATCGTGATGGGATGCAAAAGGTTTTAGAAATAAAAAAATTATTTCCAATGTACCTATAATAGGAGATCCATTTTTCGTCTTTGGAATATGTGACATTATGATTTACAAATCAACAGCATTCAAATAAATAAATAATAAATAGTAATTTATCTAATCCATATCATTAGGAACGGCGTAACAATGTGTAGGGTAATGCCAGGTAGTTTCTTTTGTTTTCCCTTTTAAGTAATGAGTTGTCGCCTCAGGCGTTATAAGTGCAATTTGAATTGCCTATCCTTACGTTAGCGTTTTGATTTTTTTCGGAAGATCGCGAAACATATTTTTTAGAATATATGCCTTATCATAATAGGTGGAAATAATATCTTTAAGTACCACCGTAGGAAATACTGTCGGATTTCCAAATTGGTGCTGTACGTTTTTCTAGCCTCATTACAACGGCTGTTATCTACAAAAAACGATTTTTCTATTCATCGATCTTCCTAAAAAACTAAGGCCGTTCTTTTCATCATTGCAAAGAATATCTACTATCGAGAATTTGTTAGACTTCAACTACAAAAGCAGCATTTCATAAGAAACTTTAGCAATTTTTCCAATATGGCGGATTGACTACAGAGGAGCCTTAAGTCAAGCTGACGAGAAAAGCGAAGCGCGAAACGAATTAACGGAATCGATATGAACAATGCAGAAATGTCCCCTTTAATCCCTATCGAGTTACATTTAATTATAACGTAGCAATCGAATTACAGTACAAGAACTTTGTGTGTCCACATTGCAAGGCTTTTAAGATTAAAACTGACGCCCCGGGATTATGTTGCGCCAGTGGCCATGTGAATTAACGCCATTGGTACCGCCAGAGCCACTATATTCTTTGGTTTCCGGAAATGGGCCTGATTCTATACATTTTTTGACTCATATCCAGAAATACAATAATTGCTTTCAATTACGGCATTTGGCGCAACAAAAAAAGGTACCTTGCTTGCTAGCTCTGAATCGCCAAAAGCAACTAGAAGTGAGTGCGTTTATTTTTTATTATTTTGGGGAGAGATGGGGAGATTTTGGGGCAAGTGTGTCAAAATCTCTTTTCCGGCTAAACGGTTGAACCGATTTAAACCAAATTTGCTACACATATTCTTAGACATAAAAGGGCAGAATCGCGCATGCGCAGGTGGGGCGGGTGGTACCTGTGCTAGCCACAGCAAATTTTTTGAAATAATTGTTTGTAATTATTTATTCCAGGCCGAATTTAATAGGTATTCATAGCTAAGAAAGAGGAAAGCGTCCGTCGGGTCAGCTAGTCTTGAAATAAATATCGAAATTTTTTAATTGATGAGTTTCTAAGGGCGCATACGTACGCGCGCAGCATACGTTATGTCGTCTGAAAAAATTCAGAAATTAGTTAATACAGCTATAATTGTTTGGACGAATTATGACGTAGATTATAACCTTGAATTATAATTCATCACACGTATTTTAATGCCTTATTTTTTGTTTTCAAGTATAACTAATTACTCTTATTCTAGATGAAATTTTAATATAAAAATTTTCCCTGTCGATATTAAACCTGTCATACACACAATGCTGCGTCAATATTTCAATGTAAATACCAGCAATTTGGGATTTTTTTCGTCTTTTAAATTATATTTCGTAGCTATGGTTACCTATAATTATTTTTCAAAAATGCATATACCTACGTCAGAAATATTTTAATTTACAAACAAATTATAATACAATTTTAAATTACCTGTTCCTCTTGCGAAATGAAACGTATTTCCAATAATTGGGTAACATCGTGGACCGGGATATTTATGTAAATATTTGCGGTAGTTAACGTAATGGGATAATGATAAAACACAAAAGTACCCAAAAACGAATACTAGAACGAGTGACAAAATCAATATCATATCTTCGAAGCACGGAACCCAACTGGTTGTACTAGAAGCAAAGAGTGGGTACTCTTTGCTAGAAGCATGGAACACGAGCTGTCAAACTAAAAGCAGTATTACAGAATCGTTGGACCCGATGTAATTTATCATAATTGGGTACATTATTTCTTAATTTCTAAAAGATGAGCGGTGCTTATCTAGCTCCTGCAAAAAACTGCAGAATAGGTAACTATAAATAACCTTTTCACTTGCTTTTTATGTGGAAGTCGTAAGAAAAATAGTGTACAGCGATATTGATTATAAACTACCAATGGATATTTTTGTTATCATCGCAGATAGTGATATATATAGCCATAAAAAATGAGTGACCGTCTAGTCACCTTTGACATTTTTGTTTACATGGCAAATCGTACTTAACTTGAACTTACAAAGGCGATTCGATAGTCACTCATTTTTGATCGCTAGATATATATTAAACGTAAAAGTTGTAGAAGTGATACGAGTCGTCCTAATGTATCTTAAAAAGCACAGTGGCGTACCACAGCTAAGAGGTACAACAACAATATTGTAACGTAAATTTAATTCTGTACAAGTAGTTAACAATAAATTTATAACAGTCTAGAAATGATTGAATTACATTTAAAGTATTATATATCAATCACTCACAGATGCACAATTTATAACAGCGTGAACTATTTATTACTTCGGCTCTAAAATTGGAACTGTCCTGAATCATAAGTCGGTTTGCCTATATAGCTCTTTATTGATAGTTCTCGAACACTCCCGAGTTTTTCTAAAATGTTCTCGAACAGTGCATTATGCGGGTCAATCTGTAATTGGGTGCAAGCCTGTTGAGGGCCCAGAACAAGAGAGGAATAATAAATAAAATAAAATAAAACAGGCACGTCATATTTCTTGAAATATTCGCAACAATATAATTTTTTTAAATGGAACATTTTATTTATTTATTTATTCATTCCAAACAGGCCTAATTACATGAAATGTAAACTAACTTAAACAATTGAGAAAGCGTAAAATCGAACTGTATTATTGTATGTCCTATATTGCAGAGTCCCAAGGAGTTTTAATTAATTAGACGAATAGTAGACGATAACAAGTTTTGAAAATTTTTTAAACGGCACCGATAAATCAAGATCAATAATTGACGTTAGCAAATGATTCAACAAACGCAACATAGCTAAGAGGGGTGAGTGGAAGCGAAAAGTACTTGAAATGTATAGCTCTTGTTATCTGTTATTCAATGCGTGTAGTTTTTTTTAACTAGAATTTTTCATTAAAAAAATAATATTCTAGTGACATTATCGATGAATTGCTCCATTATTGGAATTATAAGGATGCGATAATAAAACTTGAATGTTGCTGTATACTTATAATTGTAATATGTTTTCTTTAGGTTATCGATTTCGGCCCTAGGCCATCTTCAGACCTTGCGTCATAAAATACATGTAATATTGAAATATACTCGGAAACATATGTAAAATGGTTAAAACTTGAATTAAAATAGTTGTAAAATGGAGATGTGGACACACACACACACCACATCTCCATTTTACAACTATTTTAATTCAAGTTTTAACCATTTTACATATGTTTCCGAGTATATTTCAATATTACATGTATTTTATGACGCAAGGTCTGAAGATGGCCTAGGGCCGAAATCGACAACCTAAAGAAAATATATTACAATTATAAGTATACAGCAACATTCAAGTTTTATTAATATTCTAGTGAGTATGCAGACGCTTTTTAAGGGAAGTTTTCGAAAGAAATTTCCCTAATATGATGGTTTTGTCCGTCCGTTCGTCCGTCTGTTGCTCATCTTGAGAACAAAAAGAGACTAGAGTGTATAAAACAATAACAACGACGAAACAAATATACGTGGAATCTCATCTTGAGTTATACCTTTGAAACGAATTTGACTAAACCAACTAAAAAAAGAGCATTCCAAAGATTGCTATTATTTTCTAACCACAAATAGCTGGTCCTGGGTGGAGCGAGCTGGTAAGGTGATGTTTTGTTGTGTGCCATTCGTTAATTCGTAGAATGAGCGACGTTTTTATCTAAATCACCTGGTCTAAGCAGTGGTGTAGTCGTAAATTTTCCAGTGCTCACCATGTTCTGAGAATTGACGAACATGGACGATCCAGAATGCTCCCCTTCTCACTATAAGGTGGTGTATCTCGAAAACGGTTTGCCGGAGGAAAGTACCCACAAAGGCAAAATGAATTGTTTGGACGTAAAAACTCAAAAAATTTTTAATTGTAAATTGTTTCTATAGGTAGTGTTTTGAATTTATGTCCTATGTTGATATTGATTTAGAACCTTAATTTTTTGTTCTTGTATGTATAATCATATTGTGCGGCCCTTAACTTGTTCTATATCCGTTTAGGATCTTTTGGATAAATATATTATTATCTATTGGTGATGAAGTCAACGCGAATATCTTGAAAACGAAGTGTCGGAAGGGGGTACTCATAAGGGCACGTGAAACGTCAGGACGAGACATATCTAAGGGTAATGTCAAAATTTTTATTGCAAATATCCGCAGAAAGGAGTGTTGGGGGAGGGTACTCTCAAAGGGCAGAAAAAGTGTCTAAACGAGACACATCTGCCGGCGATATAAAAACTTAATAGTGAATATCTCGAAAATGTTGCAGGAAGGTAGGTACTTGCACAGGGAAAATGCAATATTTCGAAGATTTTCTCTAAGGGCTTGTTTCTTCTTGCAGTATATAGCGTAGATGTTGAATGCACCTATGCCAGACAACCTTTGAATGCTTATATGTAAAGAGCCCACTCCCCATTAATCATCTACCAAGAAAGAAAACATCGATAAATATAGCATGCTACTACCTTATAACGCAACCATTTTCTAAGTTTTTTCTGTTAAAAAAAATGCGTTTTATCTGCACAAGAGTTGTGCGCAATTTATATAGACTGGTTCACTTTTATAAAAAACAGCCGTTTAACAAGTTCTAGGGGCATTTCAGACACCATTTGGCCAAATAGACGTTTTTTACTAATTTGGACCTACTGAACACGAATATCGATGTTGGCATCTCGAAATCTGAACAGGAAGTTCAGAATTCAAGATGGCGGCCAATTTCCGAAAATGTTGGTCTTTTCACTCATGCGACCGATTTTTTCGATCTAAAAACGGATTATAATGTTATTCCTGAAGGAGGTACGGCACGATAATAATAGTGAACATAGTTTTTCTAACGTCAAAGTGTGTAAAAGTGGAAACCTTTTTTTCATAATACTATGGCTACTGTTTAAATTTCTTCACATCGTGTAATTATTAAATTATTTCTGTTTTGGCAAGCATTTTAGTTCCTGTGCGTCGGCCGTCGTGTGATAGATATCCGCGATGTTACATTACCTCACATTTGGAGGAATTTCCTTTCATTAGAGGAAAGAGACGAGTTATTGTCGCATCACCTTGAAAACGCCTCATTTGACGGCGTACTGGTGATTGCTGGAGGCTTCAGTGATGAAAGAAAAGTTTTCTGTAACCGTCAGACGACATAGATTTCCTCCTTAGAAGCGGAAGCGGATACTAGAATAACGCTACAGATACAGATGTATTTCTGTTGCTTCTTCATCACCTCAAGAAAATACTGGCAAACTAAGTTTGGTTGCTGACCGGTACTTCAAGAAAGATAGTCTTTGTTCCTATCCATAATGATGTGCAGAGGAACTGGCCAAAGGGAGTAGTAACGAATATCCTGTCCTTTTACGCTATCACAGGAGTAGTGATGTCACGTCATTGCTGTTGTGAATTTCCACGCTTGGATGCATTTATTTTTATTTATTTATTTATTTTTGACCTTTTTTTTCTAAGCAGGGGGGTTTCAGGCAACGCTGGTCTACCAACCCAACCCACTAGACATTTACAAATATCTATATCCGAACCCGGAGGTGAACTAGAGAGTGTTTCAAAAGCGCTCTTCTTTACTGTTCACGCTGAGATCTTTTGCAAAAATCTTCGTGACAAAACTATACAAGGTTGGTATCATAACTAGGTACATGAAACTTCACTTGTTCAGAGCATCGACTTGACTCGCACATTTTAGGTGGCGTCTTTTCTTCTCTTTAGGTAGCTGATACCATAGTTTCCACCGACGCTGCGCGTCACGCTTAGTTCGGTAGGGAGAAGTCGCTACCAGACGTCCGTTTGGAAGAATGTGTACGTCTCTGGCCCCATCTCGGTTGCCCAAGTAGGACTTCCCAGAGTGGAGAAGCATTGCCAGGTTTCAGGAGCTGCGAAGCTTTAGATCTAACAATTCTGAACTCCATTCTCTTGGGATTCCATCCAATCTTCTCTAGCATTTCATCCATTTCCATAATTACGGCATATCAGGTGTAAATCTCAAGAGGTACTTCTTTGACCTTAAACTCTGAAATGTCGCTCAGACTAGCATATCTAATCCTATTTTCTGGGGAAGGAATTGAAAATGGCTACATTCCCATTCTCACAACGTTAGATTAATTCCGAAGGCTGCTCTAGATATCGTCCTTTGTCGTTGTAAATAGGATTGCTCGTCAAAACTTTGTTAATGTTGCAAGGCTCAATTGATTTGTACTACCTATATTCTCAAGAAGACGATTGACCTAACCATGAAAATAAGATAAATTTGTCTTCACTTTTCATATACTTGAATAATAATAATATATCCTGAGTAACGGTAATTAATACCTAGCAAAATAAGAATCTTCCGAAACACCACAGTTTAGTTGAACTCCTTCATTTTTTTCATATAAGAATTAACGTAAAATTCGAAAGATTGTAGTTATCAAAACTTTACAAGGAGAATTATGCAATATAAACGCATGTCGGGAATACTTATATGTGTCAGGATTACTAGAAACAATCGTTTTGCAAGTCGAGGTAGGAATTTCGCAATTCTTAATTTTACGCATCCTGCCGCTAAAAAAAACTATTACATTATTGTTAAAACAATAGTTAACTATTATTATCGTGACGTACGTCAGGAATAACATTATAATTAGTTTTTATATCGAAAAAATCGGTCGCATGCGTGAAAAGATCAACATTTTCGGAAATTGGCCGCCATCTTGAATTCTGGACTTCCTGTTCAGATTTCGAGGTGCCAACATCGATATTCGTGTTCAGCAGGTGCCAATTAGTAAAAAAAAGCCTTGTTGGCCAAATGTTGTCTGAAATGCCCCTAGGACAGAGAAATTTCGAAAAGTGAACCAGTCTAATAGGTACATTTGTTTTAAGTTTTCTAATACCATAGAGTAAACGTTGTTTACTCTATACTAATACTAAGGTTCTTACGGAAAGAAAAACTAAGAAAATAACCCATTTTTTTATTTATTTAAATTGCGTTAAAAAGAAATAGTCGTTATTTGCACGATAGTGTGAAAATTTACATTATGCTTGAACCGATCATAAACTTAAAAAAAACTTCACAATTGTTGTAAAGTCAGGCCCCGGAGGGATTCGAACCCTCGATCTCCTGTTTACTAGACAGGCGCTTTAACCAACTAAGCCACGGCGCCTTCGTGCTGAAGTAGCACATTTAATAGGTATTTAAATGTGTCATTAGATAAATAGCAAATTTAGCATATTATTATGCAATTGCATTGTCTTATCATTCTTATATTACGAATATATGACTAATCAAACTTTGAAGCACCGTATCACAGTCAATGGCCCGTATGAATAAAAGTAAGCAAATGCTTATACTTGCAAAATTCAAAGTAAATACTCGTAACTAGTCTAACTAGTAACTACCCCTTCATACTGGTCTGTTTAGCATGGTTTAGCCTCGGGTTTAGCAACGCTGCACTGCGTCCTGTCTTTCTGCTTAGAAGCGCTGCTTAGTCGCCCAGTGCGAAGGAACACTTACGTTACGAGCTTTGATTATATTAGTAGTCTATATTCAAAGCTTACGAGTATTTACTTTGAATTTTGCAAGTATAAGCATTTGCTTATTTTTATTCATACGGGCCAATAAGTCAACTAACATAAATAACATATCAGTAATAAATTTCATACAATGTGTATAATTTATTTAACCCGAATGACTTACGATAACACAGTAGTATACATAATAAAATTGTATCCATTGTTAATAAAAAAGGAAAATTACATTCACAATGAAAAAAAGTTTTAGCAGAGCGTGGTTTCGATCCACGGACCTCTGGGTTATGGGCCCAGCACGCTTCCACTGCGCCACTCTGCTCTTATGCAACGTGCGTGATGTTTTGTAATTCATACTACAAATCGGATTCTATATTCTGTACTTACGTATAATTATTTTGAAAATTGTATTAATTAACTAGTTGACCCGACACACGTTTTCCTGTTTTAACTATGCATGTTAAATTCCAACTGGAATAAATAATAAACAAATATTATTGCAAAAACGTAGTGTTTATGTTATGCTTTTCGATACGCAACATGGCAGTTTTATCAAAGAATACTTAATAATTACTCTTTGGTTTTATTAAGCGGCAGAGAAAAGCGATGCAAGTCGACGGTGTCCGTCTGTCCGTGAACACGATAACTACTGTCAAACGCTTGGACCGATTTGGTTCAAACTTTGCACAGTTGACCCCGTAGGGTCACACCGAGGTGCTCTGTCGCTTTTTGAGACGCTCTTTATGGGTTTATTTTCTGGTGCATAAATAAATAATGTTGAAGGTTTTCCGACACGTGAACAGGCGACATACAGTAAAGTTGGTAATGTGAAAAACATTGATTTTCCAGGTTGATCCCACAAAGGCACCCCAATCCCAACCATTCAGATGCCATTAGAAAGACGTGGCTGGTTTATGTTCCACCACATAACCTAATGATTACCGATCCAACTGTTAATTGCAGATTATGGGGTGGTGCGCCCCTTGCGTTATTTTTGAACAAACAGTTCTTTAAACACTCACTGAAGCAACTGAAAACTGGATAAACCGAATAACCGATAAACGTTCCGAGTTCCGGTTGAATGAACCGTACGGACTGTGCCAAGAAATTAATAATAGTCTATTATTTATTTATCAAGGGCATTAAGGCGATATTTATGCCTAGGGATTGTAAGTCGCCCGAGGGTTAAATATCGAGTAATGCCTGAGGTGCATACAAAATTTTATTTTTCATCGTGCCAAATAATGCATTTCCAATATACAAATATAATGATTACTGTTTGAGTGTTTGCCTAAAATTAAAATGCTTCATACGAATCAAGTAGCACCTTTTTTAATTACATAATATAATTCCATCAATATATATGCCAGGTCGTTTGAGGGCATAATGAGATGACAATCCATTATGCCCTCGGGTGTAATAGAGTGCTTTATATATCTCCTATGACAGATGCAATTGGCATATACATATTATATGATATAATAGGCAAATGAAAAATAATTTTTAAAAAATAAATTTATCATTTTGGAGGCCCATCAGACGATATCCATCATTACCCGATTGCTCGACTGACCAGTCAACCACACACACATTTAACCTATATGCCACATGTAACAAGTCTATTGAAAATGGGTCAAATCGCATGACCCCGTAGGGTCCCAGCGAGGTGCTCTGTCACTTTTTTAGATGCTCTTTAGGGGTTTATTCATTATCAATTGATAGTGTTACTCCTTCACATCAAAGCAATGTGTTTTTCGGTTTTTCAGACGAAATTGGTAAACAAATCTGCGAACTTAACCAGAAAGCGAGGAATATAAGAACACACAATTAATTCCTGTGCGTCAAGGTAATGTGTTTTGCTGCATCTCAGACGAAATCGACACTAGATTTCTTATCCACGTTTTGGGAGCATGGTAACGCCTGCAAAATTGTTGAACAATATCCAATTTTTAATTTTATTGAAAAAACTATAAAATTGCATCGAATTAAATCCGAATTGAGTTACATTGTAAAAGCAAAATAAGAACACATTATTTAAGCACCTTATACCTATGCATTCACGCTTTTAATTCACAATTTTGTCTTTTAATAGTAGATAATGAGGCAATGGAGTGGAAGAATTCGTATCCTTAAGATGTGAGTTGAATTGGTCCTTTTGTTTTATAATTTCTTTAAGTCGTGCAACTTCCAGACTGTGCTCACGCTTCATTTCAACTATTACGGAATCTTGGTCTTGTAGTCTTTGTTCAACCGTTGAAAGTTCTTGCCAAGCATCTCGTTGAACGGCCTAAAAAAGTATGAATATTAGTGTCATATCTTATATTTGTAGTTAATTGATAGTTTTTGCAACCGGATATTTACTACATTACAACGGTGAATGTGTTTCTTTATTCATTTCCTCAAATACTATGATCTTTGATTTTCTTTAAAACCTCAACTAGCTTATACCGTGGCCGTAGTGGCATAACTAATACTAGCCAATTCACAACAAAATCTCCATGAATCGAACTGTTTTAAAACCCATTGCATCTAAGTATACATAGGACGGATGGACTTTCCTGACAATTTATGAAATGACCCACAGGTATGACCAAAAGGGTTTCTGTATCGAATCCGTGTTCGGGCATGGATAATTGTAAGTGTAGAGTGGGTTAGCTTGGTAGAACAGTCTCAGCTTCGTGTAGTCCCAGACACAGAAAAAAATTTAAAACATTAAAAACTTGGTCAGTCGCAACCGATGAAAGCGCATTTTCCCGCACAGAATCAGTAGCAACTCGAAAAATAAGTGATTAATCCAAAAAATCTTTTGCCGTTCTGATCTTGGGGCTGTGCTACATCGTATAAGAAAGAAACCACAACGAAAAATCTTAAACTGGAGTACAGATGAACAGACGGACAGACAGACAGCCGGACAAAGCGCGGACAAAGTGCGGACAATAGCGTTCTTTCGCTAAAAATGAAATGTGAAAAAAAAACTACGTAATACCGCACATAAAAAAAATAAAAAAATAAAAGATAATGACTTATCGTACCCGTTAGCAGAATTGCAACCATCTAATTGACCAATTTGTCTGATAATCTGCTAATGATGCCTTTCTTTACCTTTATACTTACTATGCCATTCTGTTACGGTGGGATTTTCAACAAGGAACATTCTTTAAGGTAAGAAGTATTTTAGAAAATTTCTGTCTGTCTGTCTGTCACCCTATAGAACTGTGTATGTAACGTGATTACATTAACTCCACCAAACTTCTGGTTTTCTATTAACCGTGGATATTTTTAAAATTCAGCCACCGATTACTGTTTTAGGATTGTTTATGTCGGTGGTAACTATTCTCGAATAATGGACTCAGTATTTTTCTCGTAAAGTCATTTTAAAAGATTTTTTTGTCCAATGTAAAGATTAACGTTTTTTACTCTTTTGAAGAATTTTTATTTGCCGATTGGTGTCCTAAAATGTACAGGGATATATTTTTGTATTTTAGTTAAATGTTTTCACTGTCTCGTTATATTATTTTATTAATATGTTAACGTTCACTTTTAGTAGGTAGGTATGTTTACTATCCACTAGTTTAGTAAACGCATTATGTTGACGACACCGATATAGCATACTATGATCGGTTGAATGAATAATATGGAAATCTCATTCTTACGAAGGGGCAGTAGCCCTACCCCGCAATGTTGCAAATTTATAGGTCTTACTAACCTAACATAATTAGGTATCTATAATACTCCTAATAGTCCTAAAGTCATCCAGTAGCCATATAGGTACAGAAAAGGAGAAATCTTTTAACTCTATTGTGTTGTTGTTTTTGCGTATAAGTATTTTCATTATTGTAAATCTCAAGGTAAGGTAAGCACATTTTCCATGAATTGATCAATACTTCCCAAAAGGTCACGTAACGATATAATATTTATGTGTACAAAGGAAAATAAGCTATGCATAAATAAGTTAAAATTTCAAACACATATCTTCATAAATAGGAAAGATGACATTGCGCAGTTTCGTCAAGATTTTTCTTGGTTGAGCCGTTGAGGTGCCAGAGCTATAAACTACCGAATGCAAAAAGAATGAACTAAATATCTCGGACGGACAGACGGATGAAGTGGCCATAATAGCGCCGCCTTCCAACTTACATGAGTTAGAAAATGCGGTTAAAATGGAGAGGTGTTTTCAAGAAGGTCAACACAGTTGGCAGAAAGAACAATTTGGACATTATGGTAGAGAGGCGAGAAGCTTAATGAAGCTAATTAAGCTCAGAAACGAATTGTTTCACCATGTGCGCGATACAGGTTGAAAAAGAAGGGCCAAGAACACTGGACGAGGACAGTGGACAGTTTTACCCCATTCAATGCAAAGCGAGCTCCGGTTACAATACAACTGCTTATAACACCTTGGCAAACAAAACTGATCTCCAACTTAACTTTGTCAGTATATTCTAATGTTCTCGAACGTGTATGATTTTTTTAACATCCTAGATACTATCAACTGATGTCGGAACAGTTATTGTTTTTTCCAGAAATATGGGAGTTATACTAATCTTTACGTGCATAATATCTTCAATAACGTCAACCTTAGCAGCAGTTGATTACAAATGTGACTATTATCAAGACGTAAGGTTGGGACAAAAATATTATATCTATAATCCTCAATATCCATCCAAATATGCAGCTGGAACAAAATGCCGATGGGTTTGCCAAACAAGTTCTAACGCACTTGTTGCTGTTACTTGTGAAGATATAAATTTACCACCAGTAAGTGTACTCGAAAGATCATTTGCACACTTACCATAGATCAGACTCGTATATAGGTACTGTTCTACATGTAGTCGTATGGGGATAATAAGCCTTAATCTGAGTGCGCCCTACGGGATAAATTAAATGAGCGTCTAGTTACATTTCGATTAACGTATTAGAAATGAACGATGAATTCTCATTAAAATAGCGTAAAGACGAAAATTAAACGTTATTTTATAATGCGTTGGAATGGTAGCTGGCCGCTCATTTAAATTTATTCCGTAGCGCGCACTCAGATCGAGGAGATGTGCGCATCAGCTGATGCTTTGGCGTAATCGCCGTTGGAGAAAATTTCAACAATTTTTATTATCCCTCTCTTGTTCTGGTCCCTCAACAGGTTTGCGCCCAATTACAGAGTGATCCGCACAATGCTTTTTAGAGGTGCCTCTGCAGAAGGTCTTAAGTTGTTCTATACTACTCCAGTATTTACCTTACGAATTAGGAAAACTGCAGGAAAACCTAATTCGGAGTAGCCGGCAGAATGCTTGAAACTGGTCTAAGATAATTTCCATCTCTGCCACAGATGAAAAATTCACCTCAACCCAGGTTCGAACACCCGACCTCCGGATTTATAACTCAACGCTCTACCATTGAGCCATAATTCCGGTTTTAACATCACCAATAAAAAATTGGGAGGTTATTGAAATCACTCCAAATTAGATTTTGATATTTCACCAGATTCAAGGTTCCAGGAGTCCAAAAAATGGTTTTTGAAAAATGTCTGTATGTATGTACGTACGCGTGTATGTGTGTGAAAATGAAAAATGCCTTTTTAGCAATAAAATCGATACTTATTGAATTACGTACAACTTTGTCAGGAGCAGTCGTTTTTAATAAATTAACAATATTACTGTCATTTTCGGAAAAAGCAGAATTTAAACTTTAACTTAGCTATTTTTATCATCGATAGAATTTTAATTTGAAGGTTTCTATGGGAAAACGGAATACTAGATTGACTGGACTAATACCTATATATTTTAGTCTAGGAACTGCCAGAAGACAAGCTAATCATTTCGAAATCAGGCGATTCCGATTTTCGGGACGCACGCAATTATTGCGGCAAAGGCACGCTGAGTACCGTTTCTGAAACAAATATAGAATATCAATAGGTAATTGTCGAAGTCGTTACCTGCATTACAGTGTATTAAAATTATAGGATTAACGGCGGCTTGGAACAGCATGGGGGGACGATTTTTATGCACAATAAGAGCAAAGTGTGATTGTGGATGACGTCAACTTGTAAGTAAGCGAAATTGAACTTACAACGAATATTAATCCATTAATTCTTATAGCGACAGATAGTTGGCGGTGTACCAACTGTCGTTAACGAATTCCCAATGATGGCCGGACTGGTCCATTTACAGAAGAGAAAAATATCCTGTGGTGCTACCATTATCGCGAGTAGGTACGCGATTAGTGCCGCCCATTGTGGCTTAAATGAAACTGTCAGAACATTCGGTTTATTGGTTGGTGATGATGATATTAACGGCAGTAGGTACCTATAGGCCAGTTAAATGCTGGACGTTCATAGAGAAACGTCTTTAGGAGATGATACCCCGTCAGCAGCATTGTATACCATAGAAAACATCCTAAGACACCATATGTATAATTTGGGTTCGAAAGAAAACGACATTTCCATTATCAAGACTGAGAAAATAATTTCTTTTGGAAGTGATGTTGGCCCGGCGTGTTTACCTTTTCGGTTTTCAAATTTTGATTTCAATGATCAAAAGGTGCTGGCATTGGGTAGTTAACTCCTGTTAACCACGTTAATACATTGCATAATGGTTGGATTCGTAGGGTGGGGAACGACTACTGGACCAAAACTTCAAAAAGTAAACCTTACTACAATTTGTAATAATAAGCGCCAAGAAGAATTGCCTAGTGAGAAGATTTTCAGTAGCGTACTGTGCTCTTATGGCGCTGGTAAGGATGCGTGCCAGTTTGCTTCGGGTGGTCCACTTTTATGGTACGATAGTGAATCGAAGAGATTACAGTTGGTTGGCGTAATTTCTAATCATCTTGGCTGTGGAGGTGATTTGCCCGCTGTTAATACTAGAGTGACTTCTTATCTGGATTGGATAATTTCGAAAACATCCGGTATGTATCGCACTGTGTTAAATACCACTAATCGATTTTGTTTTTCAGATGTAGATTATTGTATTAAATAATTTTGATTACTTGTGTATGATCTTTTATATTCATTTTTAATGATGACTAATTTTTTATATTTTATTCGTGATGTCGTGAGTTCGTGACATGAAGTCTTCTGTGTTAAATGGTGGTTTAAGCAACAATACGAAACAAATGCGAGGGGAGAACGCCTACTATTAGCCTCAGTTAATTTTTTAAACCAAATATTTAGTTACCTATAGGTATTCTTTAATCGATGATAGGCTATCTTTCATCTCTAAAAAGAATTAAAAATCTTTTTTTGAGCACCTGAAATTGAATATTGTACCAACTCTTTTTATTCATCCAAGTCTTCAAGTGATTTAATAGTCCCAATTCTTTGTTGTCATACGTTATCTAATTATCTTACATCGTTTAAAAGAGAATCAATCAATTTAATTTAAGAAAGTTAGGTAATTTTCACATCTCAATAACCGCCATCTTGAACTTCATTTCAATATATTCTTGAGTTTACCCTATCGAAATCAGAAACTTCTATGTTAAACTTTATCTCTTAATTTCTGTAATTAATTTTTGGGAAATTGGCACATTTCAGTTTTTTTCTTAAAACAACTTTTAATCGGGTACGATTATTCATATCTTTTAAACCCTTATCCTTATAGTTATAGAGGTGCCTTACTTGTTGCATACATAAAGTACAAGGGGCCAGACATCCAGTTATATTTACACCCGTGAATCAAACTAACAGAAATGAATTCTCGTAGTAACAAAGGTATTAATCGTCCTCAAAATCGCATCTCGAAAATATATCTTCGTAGCAAAACAAGTAGCGTAAAAAAATAAGAAGTTTCGGATCAATTTACAAGATCGTTAATCTCCAAACGTTCGTTAGACTTGCAGTTACAACAGGAACAAACCGGTAAATCTTCAAGTACAAACTTGAAGTGAAGTAGTGCGTAGGTAATAGGTAATATCCAAGTATATAGAACAAAACGTAAAAGGTAATCCAAAAGAAAGAACGATGAGAAACAATGAGAAAACTCTGAGGAAAAACTTGAGGGACGATAAAGCTCTAAAAAATGTATCAAGAAATGAATGCTGCGAAATAATTTAACATACCTACCTTGTACAGTTTATAATTTATATGCAAATGCAGATCCGTAAAAACGCTTCAATAGAGCCACGGCCACAGACATCAAAAGAAGAGAGAAACCACTTCAAAGATATATGGTAAATCCAAAACGCTAATCGCTTTTCACAGCTAAGTCAGTGACAGTAATGGCGTACCAAGAGAAAGACCCCAAACCTAGCTTAGTAGTAAAGTCATTTCTGTTTACCTACCTTGAGTTGATTCTTTAACATATCCATGCGACTTGCAATATCACTGCCCAGCTGTTTAACAGCCTTGTTTTCTTGTTGGCGATGATGTAAAGCTTGCATTAACGATTCCTGTTCGGTAACCAAATCTTTCGCAAATTCCATCGTCTTGTGCAACTGCTTTCGACACGCACTTCTGGATAATTGAACTTCGTGGAAACAGTGTTGCATATCCAAGTGCTTGGTTTCCAATTTCCTTATAGATACACAATTAGGAAAAGTTCATGTACCAAAAAAACTTACTTTAACGCTTTTTCTAACGTTTTGAGTTTAGTTTCGTATTGTTCCTTTTCCCCTTTTACATTATGAATAATTACGTTGAGCGCGTCCGCGTTTTCTTTCATTTTCGTTTTTTCGGCCTCGTATTGCTGCTTCAGCTCTTCGTACAACCTAAAACCAGAAAACTGAAATGCTGAATTAGAAACAAAACCTTCCGGACCTTTTGCACTCGTTTATGCTGCTATTGTGCATCGAAAGCGAGATATAATTTTTCCTTTCATTTTTGAATTCGTCGTACGAATCCGTCAACGTTGTATTTCGCTCTCTCAACCCCGCTATTTCCGTTCTACTTTTGTGATATTGCTCGACCACGACAGCGTAATCCCTTCGCAATTGTTCAACTAAATAAATGGCGTAAATAATGTGTAAAGAGGGGGCCGAAGTTACCCTTTAGTTCGTAACATTGCAAAACCTCCTGTAATTTATCCTGTTTTAAGGCGCATTTCTTGATAAGTAGATCGTTTTCGTTCCTTGCGTTTTTCAAATTGGTTTTCACCTTTTCCAGCTCAACGACTAGTTTAGCGCTGCAATCATCGTCCTCTGTTAAGCGCTTATGCAGTGTTTCGTTCTCCTGAATTACCGCTTGTAATCTGCCAGTGAAATTAGATAACTCCAATTCATAATTTTGAATTATGTTATCTTTTTCGTCAACCGACTCTTGATAGGCGTCCAATAATGGTCCCAAAGTGTGAGAGTTAACCGAGCCCCAAGACAACGGCGTGTGCGGATGATCGGCATGACTTTCTGGGAGGGCACTAATTGTTTCGTTGACGAGCTCCAAATTTGCAACTTCCTCCATTGGAATAGGTTGGTTTGATTTTGTGCTTATTCTATACTTGCGTAGCCTTTCTTGGTAGCGTTCTAATTGGACATTTAACCTGAAGATTATGTTACCTGTACAGTATTGTTTCAAAAAGTTTACCTACCTACCTATAAACGACATTTTTTAACATATTTACATCTTGTGTTAATTGAGTGTTTAACGTTTTTAAATTATTACACTCGTCTGTATTCTTTTCTATGGCCAATTTTAAATCGTAACAGTTCTGGCAGTGTTTACTACTTTCCAATTCATCACGGATGTCTTCAAAATGCACCAATAATTCTTGGTATTCGTTCTTGATCTGAGAGTTCTCTTTAATTACTTCGTCATTGAAGTGTTTAAGATTGGTCAGCTTTTCTTTCAGATGAAGAACTTTTCTTTTGTAGTATTCTTCATTCTAAAACTAATTGTTGATTATATGGAAACAGCGCGTGTGCCTACCCTTGGCGACCGCTTTTCAATTGTACCTATTTCCAAATTTACATCATCTGCAACGTATTCCCCTTTTTGCTTCCATCTTCGTTTTCCATTAAACTGTGCCGAATATACTTTATGCTCCGCTTCTTTATTACCATCATCAGTTTTATGCTTTCCTCTTGGTTTCTCTTGGCCTCTTGCAATTGGCATTTGTTCCAAATTTGAATTAAATGTGTTTGAAATGTGACGAAACAATGACAACTTGTCTAATCCTTTTCTGAGCATAGCGTTTTAGGTGCCTCATACTCCTGATCGAAGCCTACAAAAAGTCCAGTTGTGCGTATGGTTAGAAAAATGTGAACCAAAATAAATGACTGCTTAAGAAATTACACATTGAAGACATTTACCTACCTATAAACACAACACGTTACGGCATTGTTTGATAAACGGTTTCCATGGTTTCCGTCCAGCTAGTTCGTATTGATTTTATGGAGAATGCGTACAGCACTTTCAACAACAGGTGGTTAGTCACTGAAGAGGTGTTTTTTTAGTAAAAACCTTATTATATACGAGGGGTGTTTTCTTCAGCCTCCGATGGGCGTTGGGGTAAAAAATGAAAGTAATATGTGTATCGTAAAATAAATTTATTACAAAAAGTTGCATACATCTTCGGTTATACTTTTCAACATAATTACTGTTTTGATTGAGGCATTTGTAATACCGGTGGACAAGCTTTCCAATACCCTCTTCAAGGAACCTGGCCGAGTGATTGTGTAGATGGATTTCCACAGTGTTTCGAAGCTCGTCTTCTGTTAGGAAGGTCTACTGTCCTTCAAGCCACACCTCTTCTCCTTGATATATTCTTTATTATTCTTTACATTCTCCGTAGGTACAACTTCTGTTCCATTTTATAATATGTACTACCGAGATATTTAAATGATCTTATTTGCTCTATCTGTACCAAGTCCTTCTAATTGTATCTTTACTTCTTCATCTTTTTTATTCATCAGAATTATTTTTGTCTTGCCGATGTTTACCTTATTCCAAACTCTCTTCCAACCGATATTATTTCCTTCATCATTCGTTGTAGTTCTTTCGCTGTTTCTGCAAGTAGGTACTACCGTGTCGCCTACGTATTTTATTGCCTTTATGTTGTTACCATCTATCTTCGATACTTTAAATTTCTTTTCTGTCTTTCCTAATAATTTTTCTGCATAGATGTTGAAAAGCACCGGTGACATAGGACCCCATTGTCTCATTCCTCTTCCTATATTCACTTCTTCAGTTTCTTCCGCATTCACTCTCACTCAAATGTTTTCTCTCAATCTATGAAGCATACAAAAATATTTCTATTGACGTTCAGTATTAATAATTTCCTTTTTTTCATCAAGTCTTGTCCAGAATTGTCATCCGTTTTTTCTTATACCCTCTCTTCTTAGTTCTTTTTCTACCTCGTCTTTCAAAGCATTTGTTACTACTACTTCCTTAATGTTGCACCATTCTTCCTTCACGTCTGAACTTGGTAGGTGCTTTTTAGAGCTCTTTGTAATAGGTATTCATAGAAAATCTTTGTGACTCATATGTTGTGACCTTCCCAAGCCCCACTTCTTAATGCTATTTTTCTTTTATAAATGCTTAAGCTTGGTTCTCAATTCTATTGCATGTAGGTTGTGGTCTGTGTCAGCAGCTGCTCCGGGATATGTTTTGGCCTGCATGACACTGTTCTTAAACCTTTCATTGGCAACAACATAACCTATTTGATTCCTGACCCTGTCTCCTGGACTGTTCCATGCTTAGAGCCTCCGTTTATGATGTTCAAACCATGGGTCTTGTTCTAATAATAATAATAATTGACTTTATTCCCATACATCATATGTTATAAAATGCAATAAGCTTTTCGCCTCTTTCATTCCTCTTCTCCAATCCAAAGTTATCTTGTGTTCCCTTTCCCACTACACTGATCTAATCTCTCATCAATATAGCTCTTATCTACCATTTTCCTTATAAACGTTTCCAGTCCTCGGCGTCTGATGTTGCTAGGTTTTGTAAGGGTGTCTACCGGTCAACTCATCATTTTGATAGCTATTACTCGGTCACTTTCTGGTATTACTTCGATAATTTTTGGTCCAATTTCTTTTTGAACAAATTTTCTACTCCTGTTTCTTTTTTCTGCCTTCTTTTGTGATGTCCTGCCTCAAACTCTCCTTCTCCTGATCACCTAACGTCGCTCATACTTAATATGCCAATTTTGTATTTTTTCATTTCGCTCATTATATTTTCTAGTTTTCCTTTTCCGTTAATTGGTCGTATACCCCAGACGTGAATTATTATCTACCTTCTTTCCTTTAACTCCCCTCTCATAACACAATATATCACGCCTGCGTGAACGTGAAGGGTATCATGTAATTGAAAAGACAATTTTTACGTTTGGTTTTTGAATTGTGTAATGCGATATTTTCTTAATTAGTTATGTTTGTATCAAATAAAGGACTACTAATACAGAGTTAATCGAATAATAAAAATAACATCTGTTACGCTACTGGAACGGAGTCCATTCTTCTCAATATCTTCGTGTATAATACCAATATCCTTAGCACATCTTTTCTTTCACCATGTATAGCAAATGATGTTTTCTTTTTATTAATAAAGCTAACTTCGTGTTATTTAAATTAACCTATAAAGTGAGATTATGTGAAATATTTTACACATTTTTTATTAAAGTGGTGTGGATAGTAATGCTTCCTTCAATTTAAATTCTTTCACCCTTCATCACTTACCTGTTACTCTTCACGAAGAACAATGCTTAGTTATCTTTTACATTCACAATTTGAGTGCCTCGGAGGCCTTAGTCCATACGATGTTTGGGAATTGTGCATACAGGCTTCATGTATGGATATTGCCCCAAAAATTGTCTACATGCTCATCTACAATCTTGTGTATCAACTAATTTCGGGTAATTAAAAAAATTAAACTACAAAATATTAACTGTATGTACATTTCAGCGTATTTCTCGCACAAGGTATTTCACCTTTGCTCAATAGTGGGTGGTTTCGCAGTAATGAGGTTAGCAATATCGCACAGCAACATCACACACTTTTTAGTTTTCCTTGCAGTTGGATACGTTTGCATGTATTGTGCCAATCGTGTTCACTTGAAAAAGCAAATTAAGACTGAGTACATTGCAGTGTTATTATGCATCGTTTACTTATTGCTTTGGTAAGACTACCTTGTGATTTCGAACACTACGACTATTTCTTCTAGCGAATTTGTGTATCCAAATCAGGACGATTGGATTCAGTCTCGAGGGCTATTCATGATAGCAGCTATGAAAATCATTTCTCTTTGTTTTGATTTGCAAAACGGCCATTATTTTCCATCACCATATGTTTATGCAGGATACATGCTGTGCCCGGCTAACGTAATGTTTGGACCTTGGATTTCGTTTACTGAGTATAATATTGCACGGGTGATGAGCCAAAGAAAGGTAGCTCTTAGATATAGATTTGTGTGTTGTGAAATATGGAGGTTTTAGAAATTTACTTGGGTATTACGAACCATACACGTTTTACTACTCTCATTCTTTTTTCTATCAATGTCTAATTGTTTAAGTATCATTGTTATACCCAGTGTAATTGATAACAAGTAAGTTTTAGTTTGTGTTGAATCTGTACTAAAATTTTTGTTTTAGATGGATATCGGCTTATCGTCGAGCGTTTTCGTTCAGGTGTAGTCACTATTTTATTTCCTTCTTATCTGAGGCAACAATGCTTTGTGGTGGATATGGCGATTCAAAAAATCAATATGTGATTACTAGACCATTTGATATTGAGCTTCCAACCTCATTAGTTAGTGTTGTGGTTAGTTGGAATATTCCCATGCATAGGTTTCTTAAGAAATGTAAGTATGCACATGTAAATAAAGTTGCATGGCGCATGTGGGGGTATAAGGAGTCGCAGTTTATGTAAAATGAACCCTTATTGTTGTGTATAACTGGGAATGACTGACATTTTTAATGTACTAGGAATTTGAGATAATTTCAAGGAATATCTGGTTAATTTGTGGTATTTGTGATTTTTTGAAAAAATGTTTAAAAAATCCAAGTTGTGTTAAAGTTGGTTTTTTTTTATTAGTATCAGTCCAATCAATGACCATGTTTTACCAAACACCGCCTTTCTACTCACCCTCTTCTACAAAGTTGACCCTGTACCTGCTTTAAGTTAAAAGTTTCAACGTGAAATAAACAAAAAATAATGCATTTTTGGGGAAAACTTGTGGAACCCTTCTTGATGTGCTTGATAAAACTTTTGTTTTTATTTTATAAAAGTTTCTAGCACTAAGCGAGTTATGACGAAAATAATGTTGGGCCCTATTTTTTTTGGTGATTAAAAATTGTGAAAATTGCCACCCTAATTGAAAATAATCTTTATCACTTGACAATTTCCTATCATAGTGACTTGGTGATAGTGACTTTACTATACCTCGTGTATCCATTCAATTTCGTTGTCCGGATAACAGGGAGTCCACCATGGTGGAAATGTTCAACCTTGTTGCATTTTCTTTGGAAAAGTTGGTAAACCATGTTGTCAAGTCAACCTTATTCACACATATTTTGATTAAATGAACACATACATGTTTTAAAGAGCAAGATTATATTGCAAAAGCGTGTGATTAAGAATGTAATAATATATAGGCAGGTTGTAATTATACAATTAAAGTGAAGAATAGTTGACCACATCTCAACACATTGATTTCAGGCTTGTTTTTCAATTAACTTGAGATAGGTACTGTAAATCGTTTGGTAAGTCATAGAACAACAAACGCACCGTTCTCCATACATTGTTTGTGGATAATCGTGTTCTTTTTGTTGTAAAGTGTACTACTCATTTGTTTATACTTGCAGATGTGTACTTGGAGATTTTAAGATTTGGCTACTTCAAAGCAATACTGGGAACCTACCTCATTTCATCTCTTTTGCACGGATTTAATCTGGAAATTGCAGCCGTATTGGTGACGATTGGTGCCTACTCATTTGTGCAATTTCGACTCCAAGAAAAATTAGCGAGAAGCTTCAATGCATGTTTACGGGTTCGTCCATGCAGGACGTGCACGCATAAGTACAAAAGATCGAATTGGTTAATAAAATTAGTGCTTTTGATATTTGCGTGTATTACTATTTGTGATCTGATATTTTTGGGTGTTTTAATGGACTCTGTTGGATATCCGGATGCGCCAAGTATATATGAAAAATGGGGTGATTTAGATTTCCTAAGCCATTGGGTTATGCTAGGGCTTTATATAATTACTTTTATATAATGAAATTATTACAATTTTGCCAATGTAATGCGACTGTGATTTAAGAGAGGCTGTCAACTAAGATCTGTCATCATATCAGTATTATTCAGGTGTAGCAAGCAAAATAATTAAGATAGAAGTAGATCTGCATTTGCTTAAGCACATGCCGATATAACTTAAAAATCAAGTGAATTGTAGGATCTTTAGCGATAACGTTATGTATTTATTTTTGAATTTTTGTATTTATATAGCTAGCAATGATTAATTGTATATGTTTACACATAACAAATAGTGGAAAAATGTAATTAAACAAAATTGTTTTTTAGTATACAGGCTGCACTAGCTCCAATTTATTGCTGATCCTATGATTAGTTTTTTCCACCAATAGATGGCGCCATTTGGCAGTAAGTGTTGTCCCTAAATTACTAAAGTAACGCGAATAGCAGCCATTTTGGCTCAGTTTGGGAACCGCGAAATTTGAAATTGAACAACAATATTGGAAAGCAAAGAGTAATTTGTTGGAAAGTATGTATTTTGTAGTCGCTCTTGGATAGGGCAAGTTTTGTGAGCGTATCGCTTAGACCATATAGTACATGGACTGCTAATTGTAACTAAAATATGGTCAAGGACATCGCCTGGGTATGTGAATTTCAGGGTAAACGAGTCTGTCCGAAGTTGTCCGATTAGACACGATTTGAGACTGTCAACCTATAAATTAACAAACGTCAATTAATTAATCGCCTAGATATCCCAAAAAAAGCAGACTTATTCTTATTTGAGGACGTATAGTAAATAATGAAGAGTATTTAAAGCTTCCCGTACTACGCGGTTACTATAAAGCTGCTCTTTAAGCGATCCTAGTGGTGTTTACACGACCTTAGTTTACCCTGAGATTCACATACCCACGACTACAGTGCCCTCTATTCGTGACCATCCATTTTGTATTGAAAGCATAGGGCGAATAGCAGTCCATGTACTATATGGTCTAAGGCGTATCGTTTAATAGCCTTTCACGTCACAAGAAAAATATAGTTGCATCGCTTCTTCAATTGTTTCGCCACTCCACATAAAACCCTTGTGTGTATCCAATTCCAACTATTTTAATTGATCTTCATTCGCAAAATTGTCTTCACTTCTAAGTACTTAATTTCGTTTTCTGTTTTCTTGCAAAAGTGCCCAGATGCGCTTCTCTAATGAATTAATGGTTACATCAGTACTCTCCTGAATGTACACACAACTATTATAATACAAAACTACAAATGTCAAACATGACACTAGTTGTCAAACGGTCATTTTGGCTCAGTTAGCAGTTTGTTTTTGTCTAATACACTGGCCCTTATTAGAGAAGGAAAGAGTCTAAGCACTGGCCTAATGAATCGCGTTACTTTAGTAATCTAGGGACTTTAGTAAGTGTAGTACCGTGACTGTACGAGACAGTTAAATAGGAGCTAAAAGCTCCGCCCAGTAGCCATGTTGCATCGGAAATTCAAATTAGAAATCATTAAATAGAAATACCCATACAATTGTATTGTGTATGCAATACATAATAATAACAATTTATTTCCTCATGTCACATGTCACCTATTCGCCCAACCACTCATTCCCAAAAATGGCAATCCACAGCACTGACCAGAGACCGTTGGTCGCTAACACTTGTCTTCTGCTGAGATAATCGATCATTCACCAGTGCAACTGCCACTCCGCATTTTGCTCTCGTAATGTCTTTACGGTAGCCTCCCTAGTCCATGGACGCAGAGTTAAAGATGTTCTAAACGTCCGAGGACGCCACCAAACACAACTCTACTTATCCGCTTTTTGTTATTTATTGCGTTCCGTACTTCACTCACTACTCGCAGGAGAAGATCTTCTGTAGACCTGTTTTTTGACAGAAGACCGTGCCAGAAAACTCCAATAGGCATAATATGTCGGCCTTAATTTTCCGGATTTCTGAATTTATTGGATAATTTATCAAAAAGTGCAAAATGAATAAAAAATGCCAAAAGAGTTCCTACAAACTTTGACAGAATGCATTTAAAACCAGTCATGCCTGGTTCCCCTATAAGTCCGAGAAACCACCGAGCGAAAAAAAAAACTTCGAAAAATCTGTTTACAAAAGGTAAGTAAATATGGGAAGAAATGTGGAGATATGGAGGTACCTAACTACTCTGGGACAGGACAACGCTAATAGCTGTATATTGCGCATTTAGTGCGTGAAGACTCACGCGAGTGTGAAAGCACTTTTTCTACGATCCCTTACTTAGAAATTTTATAATTGAATTGAAGGAAATTTTGACTAATTTTCGTTGGTGCCACTTCGGTATGCGGTCTACCGTCTAATATGTGGTCTACGGCAATTTAGCTGATTCGGCATGCGGTCTACGTACAAAAACAAATTAGAGAAACTATTACAAACATTACTATTTTATTATATTACAATCTTTGAAATAAAGTCATTACTACTTAATTAGGAATGCAAAAACAAATTAGGGAAATTATGACAAACTCATTACTATTTCATTATATTACTTAAAAAGTAAATAATCTTTGAAATAAACTCATTACTGCTCAATTAGGAATGCAAAAACAAATTAGGGAAATTATGACGAACTCATTATTGGTCAATTACGTAGTGCTTATACTAAAACCTTTAATGACCTATTTTGGTATAAAATGAGCCCCAAAATGAAGATTGATTTAGTTGCAAACAAAATGTTGCTAAAAGAGTTTTATCAAACTGTCATTTCGAGCGAAGCAGAGGCAGTAGCATTTCTACGAGCGAACGGTTTATTACAAAATGTTGAAGACGCTGAGCCGTGCCATCGATGTGGGGCAGAAATGGAAGAAAAGCGGAAACGAGATCGGGGTGGTGAATATAGACCAGTTCTTCGCTGTCCAAGGAGAGGATGCCAGACCACAAGATCAGTTAGGCATGGCACCCCAACCGTTTTTTCCATTTCACCGACTTAAATGGAAAAAGTTAACTTTATGTCAAATTTTGGAATTGATGTTCATGTTCATTTTGGAACTCGATTTTGACACAGTAATGAAATTAACGGGGAGAGGAAGTGAAGCTATAGGGGACTGGTACAGCATGTGTCTGTTCCTCTGTGATGTCAGTGAATCGCCGTGGACAGCTTCGAGGTACGGAAGAAGACCCAATCCAAATTGACGAAGCCAGATTTGCGGGCAGAAGGAAATACAACAGAGGACGAATATTAAATGGAGACCATCCAGCAGAATCAGAAGACAGCGATGCTGAAGCGGAAAATAACTGGAATCATGGACGCCGAATTGACGGTCCGTGGGTCTTCGGATTAAAGAGTAAAGAGGAGGTCCGATATTTTTATGTTGAGCGAAGAGACAGAGCGACCCTAGTTCCCATCATACAAAGGGAAGTTGAAGCTGGGTCAGTAATTCACTCGGACGAATGGCCAGCATACGGCAATTTGCGCCAATTAAGGCTACGTGCACTCAACCGTTAACCACCAGGAAAATTATGTCGACCCACAAACAGGAGCACATACGCAAGGGATAGAAAGATCCTGGTTGGAGGGTAAAATTACGATTTTGAAAAAAATGAGAGGTGTTCCTGTCAGTACTTTGCAGTCCCATTTGGATTATGTTGCGTGGAAGTTTCTACGAAGGAATGTAGAAGATAAGTTTAAATTAAATAATAAATAAAAAGTTTGTAATAGTTTCTCTAATTTGTTTTTGTACGTAGACCGCATGCCGAATCAGCTAAACTGCCGTAGATCGCATATCAGACGGTAGACCGCATACCAAACTAGAAACTCTGCCGTAGACCGCATACCGAAGTAGCACCTTTTCGTTATTAAGGATCCTCAGATCCTTTATAGTTTTGTATTGTCGTCCGTCCGTCCGTCCGTCCGTCCGTGTGCGCTCTAACTCTTTTTAAAAGTGGCCGATTGAGTTGAAATTTGGTGTACGGGTTCTTTGGACATTAAGGACGGACGCTATTGATTTTCAGGAAGCTGGTTCAATAGGAACAAAAGTTATAGGACTTCCAGTGAATCGGGAACAGGAAAAACTACGGGCTCAATATAATAGAAATCAACATATTTCATTCCCTAGGTCATGTATCGGGTTGGGACTTCCGCTAGATTATTCAATCAAAATAATAAAAATCGTTATTTATGCACCAAGATCGTCGAGAAAAAGACAAGGGGCATTATCTCAATGCTCAAGACATAAATTTGATGCATTTCTGGCGACCACATGGATTTTGATCAAAACATGTCAAAATCGTTATTTATTCACCAAGATCGTTGGGAAAAAGACTAAGAGCATCATCTCAATGACCAAAACATGAATTTGATCTATTTTCGGCGACCACATGAATTTTGATCAAAACATGTCAAAATCGTTATTTATGCACCAAGAACGTTGGGAAAAAGACCAAGAGCATTATCTCAATGATCAAAACATGAATTTGATCTATTTTTGGCGACCACATGAATTTTGATCAAAACAAGATTAAGAGCATTATCTCAATGGCCAAGACATGAATTTGATGTATTTTGTAACATTAAAATAAATTATCGTTAATAGTATATTGAAAGACAAGTGTTACAATGCGACCTATTGTAATACGACTATCTTGTGGCACGAGTGGCGACGCGAAGCGTAGCCACGAGTGTCCGCAAGATAGGAGTATTACAATAAAGCATTGTAACACGCGTTTTTCATACTACTTTTTCTATTTCGGTGCTTTAATTTAATTAAAAAAATCATTATCAGAAACTATAGGAAACATTAGAACTAACATGTTTTATGTTGGGAACACTTTTTATGCCGTTAAGTTTTAGGTTGGCAGCGTAGTAAGACTGACATTTTGAAGTTTAAACATGGAAGTACCCAACGAAGTACCTACTTGTACTAACTAGTAACTGCCAACTTAAGAGATGAGTTACCAAAAAAAAACGACTATAATCACTGTCTTTGTACAACTGTTTTCGGCCGAAAACAATTGTACAAAATCATCATTGTGACACCGAAATAGAAAAAAGTTATTGTAATACTGAGGATCCTTCGATATTTCGTTGTATCGGTTTATTATAATAACAACTATTAACAACAATTACAGTACGTACAATTTTGTAAATTGTCGAACTGTACTTTCTCGTTCTCTGCAAAATTAGTGCTGCGTGTATTGTTGGTACCGGCGTTGAGTGAAAAATTTTTCGTTATTCAATGGTAGGTACCGGTGGCATAACTACGATTATTAAACCTCTATCCTCTACATGTCACATACATTTCGTAATAGTGTAAGAATTTCGTAAATCATTGCCAAGTTTATTGTACAGATTCATTTACGCTTTACAGTGGTATAATTTGAATTGTTAATCATAAATGGATATTCATGTAGAAGTCGACAGGGATTTCCTATAGGAATTTACTGTCTACAGTTACATAAGTCTTCAAAAAGACGCCTAATTTTATGCAACCAAAATAACTTCTTGAAACAAATAAAGGATCTGGCTGTCCTATTAATTAATAATTATTAATTTGAATATTGTTGCTTTGGCTTCACAGAAAATAAATCTCTTAAGCTCCTTTCTCTGTTATCGGCACTATACCAATGGAAATATCAACTTTTTCTTTAGTTGAATACATGATCGTACACCTACCGCCACACGAACGAAAATTAGAATACGGAAGTCAAAGCGATAATATTCAAATTAATTAATATGACATATTTGTTGTAGGTAGTTATTTTGGTTGCATAAAGTTAGGCGTCCTTTAGAACTTTTATTACTTATAATTGCACAAGAGGTTTATATTTTACCGAGTAAATTTGGGTTGTTAAGAGGCGCTTTCTTTCGATGATCCAAACGCGTTTGGATTGTCAAATCACGTTCTTTCGAAGTGTTCATGATTGCTAAAATCGTGAACAAACTGAACATAAAATTTTTTTGACACGAATTCCTAACCTATAAATGCAAGGATATTTTTGCTCAAATGTTAGATTAGTCAATATTTGTAACTGAAGCGGAGCATAATCGTGCAAGTACTTCCACTTGTATTTAAATTATTTTCATAATCCAAACAAAAAATACATAATTCGAATGCAAATGTGCTCTACGTAAACTTAACCATACTTTGATTTAAATTCGCGCGTTCTTTCGTAAAACGTGATCCTACTAATCACGATCTAGAAATCATGATTGCGAAGTAGCCGAAAGAAAGCGCCTCATGTAATGAAAATCTGTTGCCTAGCAATTACACGAGAAAAACTGTCAACTAATAAAAATGCGACACCGAAGGTGGAGCATTTTTAGGTTGACAGTTTTTCGAGTTCAATTGCTAAAAGGCAACAGATTTGAATTGCAACAACACAAATTTACTCGGTTTAAATACAAACCTCGAGTGTAATTCGGCAGGACAATTTAACGAACAAGAAATTCAGCAAACTAATCAATAATTGACAGACGTCATACTAGTCATATGGGAAAGGATAATGCGATAATTGGTTCGAAAATGAATAAGTGAAAAAACCACTAGTGCATTTGTCGCTGGAAAAGTTGCAGGTAACTTTTGCCGCTGTCAAAGTGACAATTGCACTGCGGCTTATACGATTTTTGATACATGAGTTGAATTGTCATGTAAAAGTAGACATAGCAAATTCCTATAGGAAATCCCTGTCTACTTCTACATGAATATCTATTTATGATTAACAATTCAAATTATACCACTGTATATGAATCTGTATACAATAAACTTGGCAATGATTTACAAAATTCTTACACTATTACGAAATGTATGTGACATGTAGAGGACCAAATAAATGATAAATAGGGTTTAGCACCATCCGCTAACTTGTGAAGATCGACAATTTACATCACAGTTACTTATTTTCATTTTTGTGTTGAATAAAGTTATATTTACCTATTAGAACTCTTGTGGGAGTACCTACTGTTGTTTAATTCGGAACCAGATTTACAAATATCGAGTGGCATTGGTCAATAAATGCTATTTAAGTTTCCTAAAATACGAGCTCTAGCATTCCCGATGCATTGTCTCCTTTTAGAAGTTTTCTCTGTATAAAAATTTCGGTAGTCTGTAGATAGTCAAAACTGTTCTCTCGACTTGTCAAATACCAACGTCGAGTTTGTAGGGAGGATTAAATTAGGTCATTGTACCCCAACTAGGGGTAAAACGCGCCATCAGTTTAGTGAAAAATTTACTAGATGTAACCGTCCTGGTAGTTTTCCACTCCGCATCGAGAAAATCAATAACTTCCCTTCTGTTTCTAAAGAGGGCACATTCATTCATTTGAATACCAAAACCAGAACATTGCCGTAGATACTTATACATGTACCTATATTTTATTGAATATTAACGTAAGAAAATGATTTATGTGTTCCAATTTAATATCTACAAAATGAGAAAAAAATCACTTACCTACCTTTCGACACGCCGAATATAAATGATATATTTATTTCAATCTAAAAACATATTCAAATGGAATATAGAGTTTTCCCAAGCCAGAAATTTAAATTTTTCCTATAATCAATAGGTTTGGTGAACGATCCGAAGCAGAGTATAAAAATCGCAAGAGTTCTGAATGAAATGTCTAAATAAAGTTGTTATTTCTCATTGTACAATCTTGACCGAAAAAATGATCAAAGTCTTCGTGTGAGAACGAAGGGACTTCAGCGCATTTTTGTGTGGCAATTCGCGTTTGAAGATTTGACTCCACCATCAGGGGGATCGTTACGGGAGCTACCACATTCCCTTTGTTGGTACCCACTTCCAACGCCCCGTTCACCCCAAATTCGCGTTTGAAGTTTTCGCACCACCATCAGTTAGATCTTATCGGAGGCTACCACATTTCCTTTTTCGGTGTATACCTCCGGTGCATACTTATATTACACCCACATTTTGATGGATTTCGCTAAAAACTAGTGTTGCCGCGAGACGAGACGAGACCAGACTTTCGAAAGTCTCGTCTCGTCTCGTTACCTCGAGACGAGACCAAGTCTGAGTCTCGTCTCGTCCTGGTTCAGTCTCGTCTCGTCTCGTCTCGTCTAGTCTCGTTTGGTCTCGCCTGGTCTCGAGACACTATCCAAATATAGTGTATGTAGGTAGAGCAATGAGCATATAGCATATCAAAGACCACGAACTACGAAGGCATGACAAGTAAATAATAGGAGTAATATAGTAGGTACGAGAGCCGGACGCATGGAACCAGTAGTGATAAGCTAACAAGATGAAATCTTTGTTACTGGATTCCTTGCAACTTGAATAACACAAAATGAGTTTTCTGCCAGCCTTTTTCTGGCCGGAATGTTATTAAAAATAGGCACTTCCGGTGAATTTTTTTCCGCAAATTAAACCGAAAACCAAACCACCTGAAATTGATAACCGTAGGTTGAGGGCGATGGGTTTTAAGGAAAAATTCTTTTCTACCGAGTTTTGTCCAGCCGGAAATAGCGGCAGAAGCGGATTAATTGAACTGTTTTTTTGTGAATTGCTATACTCATAAACAACAACTGGAGGCCTCAAGATGGCCTCCGTGTCCGTGGGCACAATTAAACAAGATATGTACGAAGAATCGCATACGATTTTCAGGGAATTTTTTGACAGCTCGTAATCGGAAACACGACTTCTAATCCGCAGTGATCCTTGAACTCTTAGAAATCGATTCGCAAAAGTTTATCTTTTTTTGTTCTCGATTTAGACTATTCCGCTAAAACAGTACAAATAAATACAAACAAATTCGAGACCAAACGAGAGTTTCGGCGAGACTCTCGACGAGACTCATGCTTAGTCTCGTCTCGTCGAGACGAGACGAGACGAGACTGAACCTCGGTCTCGTCTCGAAAATTCGAGACGAGACGAGACGAGACGAGACTGAGTCTCGTCTCGGCGGCATCACTACTAAAAACCTTCCACAAGATAGTACTTAATTTTTGGGGCACTTCTCATTGCTCGAGCTTCTCTTGGCGACAAGAGAAAGAGAGACAGCGATTGGAGATCTACGAAACGTTAAACCGCGTGACAAAATTCGCAACGGAAGGTAAAACGCGCCCGAAGTTGACTATACCTCTCTTTTATTTCTTGCTGTTTTACGCGGTAATATTCAAAATACGTTTTACTCTAGAGGAGCACAAAATAAGGTCTTGCAGTTCCAGTTCCAGGACGAAAATTACAAATTTCCTCGTTCTCCCAAATAAGTTCGCGTGCACGCGTGTGATTTCGAGATCTTGTGGTCATCAAAAATATGATTATTTTTTAAATTTTCATTTCCATTCAACTTTCCATTTAGTATGACATAATCAAACTCAACAATACTGCTCCGGGACCCGTTGAAATAACTAATGCAATGCTTGAATATTTAACTATGCTATTAAAAGTAAAGTTGCTATATTACAGCAATTTAATGAACTATGGTGCCATGGTAAATATCCAGAGCAATGGAGGTCGCTACAATTGTACATTTGCACCCACTCAGAAGGCGGATAAGAACCCATTATAGTACAGGAATAAAGACAGAAAAGATCTTCGGGGAAGTTCCAAAAATCCCCGTCGACGCATGTACCGCTAAAAATGTTACGCGGGGTCAAAAGTCAAGATTAACTTTGATTGTAGTTTAGCCGCATGTTAGTAAGGGAGATTGAGGTAAAAAATGACCCCGCCCCCCCTTTTTTTTAGCAGAAATACACGCTTTGAAGCACCAGGAAATCCGAATCAAACAAAATATCGATGATGTAGGTCTGTATTCTCATTTCCGGCTAAACGGCTGAACCGATTGGAACCAAAAACACATATTCCTGGACATAAAAAGAAGAGCTAAAAAGCTGTTGGGCAGAATCGTGCATGTGAAGGTGTGGGGGGTGTATTGGTGTTACAAGAATCGGAAATATAGTTTTGGTGGTGGTAAGTTCGAAAATAATTGTATAGGGAGTTACGAAAGATGTATACATGGTGAAATTTTAATATACAGGGTGTAATGATATACAGATGTATTTGTGTTGAGCATTTTTGTTACCAATAGGTCACTAACTGAGCGTCCATTTTGTTCCGATGAGACCAAATTGAATCGTGTGTGTCGGTATATTTGAAATTAAATGTACAGGCATGTAATGATAGTTATACATAGGGTGTTTGTGTTTGGCCATTTTTGCTCCGAGGTGTCATAATGGCGCTAAACTGTTTCGAGGCGACCATTTGCGCGCAGAATCGGTTAGACTCCATCGAGCCGGTTCAAGCAGCGACGACAAAGGCTCTCACCTCTCAACAGTATTCCGTAAACCGACTTCCAGCGGGCTTTGGATGTGGTGTAATTCATATGTTCGTGCATGAAATCCCGATGGCTACTGGAAAAGCGCACATCCTAAAAGTGATTTGTACAACACGTCCCGAGAAGTGTGCACTGCGATTGTCTCTGGACGCAGAGCATGTACCCAAACAAATAGACGGTGCGAGATTCGCGGGTCGCAGAAAATATAATCGCGGAAGAATGTTGGAAGGTGACAGGGCAACCAAGAGCGTCCATAGAACTGCCTTCAAGGGCGCCAAAGGAAGAAATACTCCTCTCCAACTCTAAGTGAGAATACAGATGTTTGAAATTCTTACATTTCCTACATGTAATGTACAGATACCACGCGCACATGCCGCATGCGCAATTCTGCCTTTTATGTCTAACAATATGTGTACCAAATTTGGTTTCAACATAAATAAAATGGGCATTTTATCTCCGGTTCCAATCGCTTCAACCGTTTAGACCAGGCGTGGGCAACCTTTTTTTCCAAGGGGCCAAAATAAAATTTTTCATATGCGCCACGGGCCACACTTGAAAATCCAAATAAAAAGTATGTTTACAGAAATCAATATTTATCTATTTCTTTTTGGTCTATATCTATTTTTTGCTTTCGTAAAAATCATTTTAAAAAAACAATAAGCACTCTTGAAAATTGACACGATTTTGCATACAAAATTTACCAGACGTGGATAATAAATCCCCATATTCAGCTTGTATCCAAATTTTCATTTATGCTCTTTAAGATTTGTTGCAATATATGGCTTAAAAATGTTGTTTAATCCCAAAACACCTGTCCTTGTATTGCCCCACCCCGTATATATCGCGAGGAAAATTCTGGAAAATACCTGGCGATATTTCTGAAACCAGAAATGCATCTTTAACTAGGCTTTTAAACGCCTTGGAAGCTTCGGATCGCGTCCACTAGATGCGGCACGTGTAACATAATCATATTAATTAATTAATTAAAATGTAACTTGTGGGCCCTATGAAGTATTAACTCTGAATTATGTTAGCGGGCCGGACAAAACTTATCGGCGGGCCGGATCTGGCCCGCGGGCCGTAGGTTGCCCACGCCTGGTTTAGACAGAAATTGGAGTTTGACATACTTGCGTAATGCGTATGCGCGTTTCTGCCCTTTTCAGTTCTTCCTTTTATGTCTAAGACTATGTGTACCAAATTTGGTTCCAATCGGTTCAAATGGGGTGTCATTTTTTACCCCAATGAAATACATCTCTTACTAACGTGCGGGTGGTAAAAACAGAAAGAAAATTGTGCTTGTGGCAAATTTCAAATTAAAATTTAGGGTCGGTTTCTCCTACGACCTACGCATGCATTATTAAGGATCCTCAGATTCTTTATAGTTTTGTATGGTCTCGCCCCCCGAAACGAAAACGAATACGGTTTAGTAATTATAATGGAAATTATGCCCTAGAAATGTAATTACAATCCAAATTAAATAAATTAAAAAACCCGGTTCGCGGTTTTGTATTTAAAATTAATGCACACAATAAAAATACACCTGCAAAGTTGATGGTGAAAGTGACTAAACTTGTACTTTAAACATTTTATTAATCTAATTCTCCTTGACTTGTTCTTTCGCTAGTTTCCATTGCTAATAAATGTAAAACTCCTTGTCTTTGATGTATACCTACATTCGTAATTTTCATTAAGTTTGCTAACGATTTTACGGTTAAATTGACAGACGCCTACGACCACAATTAAATACTATTCATTGTACTATTGTATTCTCGTCGAGTCGAGTTTAGTGACAAAAGCGATAAACATAAATACGGTATAAGAGGATTAGCGGTGGGGATAAATTCGTGCGTTGCGTCACTCCGACGTCATCGCACGCCCAACGGGTCAAGCATCAATCGATAATACCTACGATGAAACGGGGAAGGCTCGAAGAAACGGCGCAATAAATTTTTAAATGCAAATAACCTGCACGAAACGCCTACACCTTTTTTTTTACTTTGTTATGGTCTGATCCAATTGTGCGAAACTGTTTTTTTCCTGGAGTAGGATGATAAATAATTATTACTGGGGTTATGGATCAGTCGGATAATCAATTAGTGGGTGTATTGCATTTAGATAAACTCTTTCGCTAAACAGTACCTAATTCGCAATTTCCGTGCGGAAAGCACTTTGTTGTGGTCATTTAAACTCGAATTGTGTTAGACTGTTAGATACGAAAATGCAATTATGTATACGTACATCAACGTGGCAAATCAATTATTAACTCCAAATAAAAGGCAAGATGATTTTGAAGCGTCCTTCCAGATAAGAGTGTGTTTAAACTGTAACGGCTAGTTACAATGGAAAACTGAAATGCCCGCTCGTACTGTAACGAAATATCCGTTTTCAGCCATGCTACCAGACATAATGAACAACTGTTGATTGTAGGTATAGGTATATAAACGGAGCTTCATTACTAGTAACCGTAACTTCTTGCAATATTTATTTATCTTCCAGTACTTCACAATAATTGCTGTAATTTGTTGCGCCGTATGTCAGCCGCTGATAGTAAAAACAAGCAACCGTATATAGTTCAAAAGTTTTGTAGCCGTTCCCGTGGTGATATTTAAATTATTTCTGCGGCACCCGAAAGCTCTCCTCATTTGGAAGATGAAAGAAAGTTAGTAGTTCATGATTTCAGTTCTATTTCTCTCCGATTTTAGGTTCGCAATGCGAAGTGAAAACCTAAGACGCCGAAGTGTAGGTATGAAGATAAAGCAACCTTACGAGTTAGAAGTGTCGCATCAAACGTCGCTTGATAGGGGTGTGGTTGGTGTCATTTGAAGTGCGCTTAATTATCATGCTTTTTAAGCCCAGTCCCAGATTTTTATCACATCGGGAAGTCGGGAAATTAGTTAAAGAAGGTTGTATGAGGTCGTTATAGCAGCTAGAAAATCCAGGTTTACCTTCTCAAATTGCCGAATTTGATATAAGGTGAGTGTATGGACTCCTTGCAGACGGTAGACGCTAGATGAGTAGGTATGTAAAATAATAAATGCAATTTGATGTGCCTTCAACTAGTACACTCTGAACGGTGCTAGTAAAATTCACACATTGGGTAGCTACAGAGATACTACTTCAAAAATTACCTTTACAAATGCTATAGCTAAAACGTAGCTAATCAAGCAGGGATGAAAAGGTCTCTGGTTGGTTCGCTAGATTTTCAGAAACTATTAGGCTAATAATAAATTGGAGACCAAAAAGGGGATTGCCTTGCTAAATACACAGCAGGAGGGAGCAAATATTACGCGGAGACGGCTGAATCCTTTGAAGTTAAGAGTAACGCGTGTTATTTATTATTTTTACGGTTTAAAACTAAATGAGGCTACCAAGAACTACTAATGTTAAGTTACACCACAAAATATGTCTAACCTTACCCGTAACAGTGAAAGCGGTATGTAGAAAGGATTTGCATCTTTCCATTTTGATCTGTTTGCTTCACTCGCGTGCTTCTTTTTATTTTAAGATATGTGCTTTAATACTTTTATTTCCGGGGGGGGGGGGGGTGCTGTTTGATTTGTTTCCTCATTCCGTTCCCAATATGGGAAATTGTTGTTTTCCATGTGCCATAAGCCATAATTCTGTTGTAGATTATCCGCCAGTGATAGCTCGCAGTGTACCCCGTCCGATCCCCGAGTTAACCATTTCTCCAACTGAATTATCTGTGGTTTCCGAAATCAGTCCGCCGACTTTGACCAGGGGCAAGTGGAAGCAACCTCTGGTGGCGCTCGGGATTAACAGTGAAATTGGCATATTTTATATAAAACGCAAGTGGCAAATCTTTTTTGAGTCACATGTGCTAGTTCATATTTATAATTATTATTATAATTAGTGGCAGATAATAATGACCGGATAACCACGCATTAACTAAAACCTTCCTAAAAATTCCAAAATGGCCTTTTAACAACGTAATATTTATGTGCAAAATTCTCCCTATTTTTTATATGTAGGTATTTATGTTCTAATTTAACCAGAAATCTACTTTCTAAGTTTTTTTGTTTTTCAAGTTTTTAACATTCCTGATAAAGTGGTTCATATTGTAGTATAGGTACAAAAAAACTAAACTTGGTTTTAAGAAATCTACTTTAGTAGGCAAGTCAAGTAGAAATTTGTACTCAATATCCTTCACTAAATAAAAATTCCTCACGTCCTACAAAGTGAAATACGTGCGGTTTTGGTATACGTAACAAGTTTTGGCAACGGACCACATGCCTTTTTTTTGTTGCCCTAAAATTATTTTTCGTTTTAGTGTCAAGAGCAATCCCGTAACAAGATTGGTGCGTAAAAATGAAGACGAGATTAGATTTTCAAAGAGATAACACGTACTATTTGTGTGTGAGAATGTTATTTTCGCATATTTGCTATCTTTCGAAGCGGTTACGTTCCATTTTAGGTGCGCTAAAATTTGTATTTTGTGTAAGTTTATCTACTAGGTAGCTGATTTTACCAGTTTGATTTTGAGTAACAAATTCTAAACAAGTACTTGTACGCTGCTGCTATTGTTCAATTCTCTTCGTTGAGAAACGGTAATTGAAATCAGATTGGTGACAAAGTAAGAGCTACCTGCTAGAAAACGGTACCTCGGGACTAGACTACCGTTGTGACGTCAGTTGCCTTCTAAACTTAGGGAAATTTTAAATTTTTATGTTTCTTTAAAATTGCACCGATTTTGACGAACTTATTATAAGACATTAAAAAAAGGGTTGAAGAAATTCTTACGGCGACCTCGGGGTGGCGCTTTGTATATCTCATACAACACTTGATAAAATATCTGTTTCGGTTTCGAAATATTGTAAAAAGAGACAAAAATGTTTTGCGGCAGCAAAACGAGACATTGCGGAAGTTTCGAAATAGTCTACTTGCTGTGTATTGTTGCAAAGATCATTTTGATATAGATTTCTTTCCATTGAACGTTGAAGTAAGTAGGTATATGATTTTCTGAGCTCTGTAGAGTTTCTAGCTGCAAACTATTATTCTTCGCGGATATGTTGATTTGTTTTTCACGGAGGTTATGGGAACTAATTTTTAATCATACAAATGCTTCTAATAATTCGAGCTGCGACTTTTTCAGTGTATAACTCCGGTCACAGCACACCTTGGGTCGATTTACAATCTATGTTTTTCTTAAGATGCGAGCGGCTTCCGGAATAAGATCGTGCCAGTGTTGAACGAAAAGTCTTTTTGTTCAACATTGACACGATACTATCCCGGAAGTCGCTCACATCTTTAGAAAATCATAGATTGTAGATCGGGATCAAGTGTTCTATGACCGGCAATCTTTCCTGGCGAGAGGTTTATGTAAGTATACAGTATCAAGACGCGAATTTGTTTTTTTTAATGACAGACAAATAAATTATTTGGTTGTCAAATAACTGCCATTGTATAAATATTTTGACATAATTAATCTGTACGGCTCGGCACAGTTTTGAACTAGTTATTTACCTAACAAGTTCGGTAAGTTAATTTTCCCGCATGAGCACTTTGTTTGCAGCACGACCGTAGGGAGCTGTAGGGCTGCATTTAGTGCGGTAGGTACAATATTTTTTGTAACGAATTGCGTAAAAAAAGGTCAAAATTAATAAAGTTTTGTAAATTAGTTTTTTTTTAATCATGAGTTGGTAACACAATCATATGTTTGGTTGGTAACATAATTTTGTAACTACCCACTTTTAATTGCACTGGTCACATTTAAAACTTCCACATCTTTGGTTAAAACATATTTTGCCTTTGCAATGAGTGCTACTACTGGTCACGGCATTGCATCGTTTGCACTGAATATCCTTGGAAGTCTTCAATGTTAACAAATATGCTTTGAAAAAAGTGCTCTTACTGGTCGCGTAGTGTACTGATCGTATTTAATATTCCCAGAAGACATGTGTGAACAAATGTGTTCTCAAATTTGATTTATTTTGAGTTGCGTAAATACACTCGTTACATTTAAAATCCTTGGAAGCTTTGTGTGTGTTAATATGTGCTTTCTTAAACTGCATATGCGAATAGTTGCAGAATATCACTGGTCACATTTTAAGACGTTTTAACAATAAATTTTACTTTTTTTTGAGTTCCAATTCTGAAAAATAATTTGATTGCGTTATAAGTTCTTGTTTATATATTTACGTAAAACTTAGTGTACGTCTGTTTCCGATTAATCGCACTAAATACCCTCAACCAACGGTTTAATTGATTTTACAGCAGATGACAGTTAACCATGACATGACGTTCGTTGACTTCAATAAGTACTACCAACCGAAGAACGCGCATAACCCCTTCTCTCCAGCGGAAACTAAAAAACACCGCGATGCGGAAAAGTCGTTTTCCCGTGCATCGAGGATGCTTGGAAACATTATCTTTCCATTCAATGAGTACAAAAAGTCTTTTTCACTGCTAGCAATTAGTGTAAACGTTAGGGTATTAGGACCCATCTTCCTTTCGAGTTGATCCAATACCGAGATCCGTGGATCAATATTCAACCGCAAATGTGGATCTTAAATGGCTCGTTTGTTTCCCTGGAAACAAGTTTTTCTGGGGATGTGAATCATCCAAGTTGATGAGTATTAACGCCTAACGGTAAATTAAAGAATTTAAAAAATATATCGTCATACGGTAGCTTTAATCATTTAATAATCTGATTACGCGATCGATGGTTTCATATTTTTAGCTCTTAAAGCTCACCTGTTCTTCATTACTTTTAGGAAATTAAAATGCGTTTGCGTATAATTTATCATAAAGATGTCTGGAGGAAAAGAAATAGTACACTTAATTTGGGTAGAAGTTCCGTTCACTCGCATTTGTTTCAAATGAAATAATTGCTCGTGAAAGAACATATTGTAGTTCTTATAAGCAATAGCAATTTGCTTCACTCAGAGCCGGTGTAAACAAGTATAAATTGCGCACAACTCTTGTGCAGATAAAGTACATGCTTTAAAACCGAAATAGCTTATTAATGGCCGTTTGTACCGACAAATTTAAGCGGAGCTTAGCTTAAGCGTAGCTTAAAATCTATGGCAACCATTGTCTTAATAATCGTTGTCATGGCTTTTAAGCTACGCTTAAGCTAAGCTATACTTAAATTTGTCGGTGCAAACGGCCATAAATCGTTGGGTTATAAGGTATAAGTAGCATGCTATATTTATCGATGTTTACCTTCATGGTAGATGATAAATGGGGAAGGGGCTCTTTACACATAAATCGCAGATATTTGCACTGAAAGTTTTGCTTCATCAATAGATACGTCTCATCCTCCTGACCATGGCCTATACTCTTATTAGGCCATGCTCCTGACGTTCCACTTGCTCTTTATAACCGGCGCTTCCGACACATCGTTTTCAAGAGATTCGCTTCGGCTTCACAATAGATAAGTCTCGTTCAGACAATTCGTTTTGCATTTGAGAGTAGGTACTTTCCTCCAACAAACCGTTTTCGAGATATTCGCTCTTAAAAGTTTTGCAGGAGTGGATATGGACAGACGGACGGCCAAAACGCAAACAATAGCACATATTTTTTTATTTAAAAATGCGCTAAAAATTATTAGTGACTTGAGGGACAATAAATAAATAAATAAATAAATAAAAGACAGAATGTTTTGTTATTTATTTGTAACTGTGAAAAATGATTAATGATTTTATTGAAAATTCTAAATTACATTGGAATAGTCCTTTTTGTTTCTAATCGCGCCAATTGAGTCGCTAATAATTGAAATTGTTGATGTTACTTGCATGTTGTAACAGGAGACCGCTTTGCCGTTTCAATAATTTGGTTATGAATTTATATTTATATATGAAAATTTACACATATCCGCTTCATAGCGAACGTGAACAAAAGTATGTCTGGAAATAACAAGCAGTAACAACTTGTGCGTTTTCGATAGAAGTGTGCGTTGCGAGATAAGCGAAGACACTAATTACTGCGCATCTAGTAGGCCGGCTCAAACTGAAATTCTCATGCTTCTTCGAGGAATAGACGAGCTGTAAAGAGTTAGCAGTTTAACTTTGAGTAAAAAGGGTTTAAGTAGCGAGAACTCATAAATTTCGAGAACACCGTTGGGGAACATTTAAAAATAGTATAGAACAACTTAAGACCTTCTGTAGAGGCACCTCTAAAAATCATTATCCGGACCACTCTGTAATTGGTCACAGGCCTGTTGAGGGGCCAGAGCAAGAAATAGACAGTAAATAAATAAATAAACAAGTTCGGATTTTTACAAAATTGCGAGTAGATTCCGGAACGAAAACACAGTTTTTAGGAACCTGATTCGTAGCAAGGCTATTGACGAGTGGAAAAATATACGCGAAGGAACACTTTCGAGTTGGAGAACCGCCTTTTTGATAAAAACCAGAATCGAATAAACTGACATTAAACTTATTGTGATATACAAAGAAGTTTTTTTGAATACCTAACAGCGGTAACACCGCGCATGAAGTTACACATCTTTGCCGTTCTAACACATGTCATGGCATTAAACTGTACCTTTTTGTTCTGGATTTCAACATTTATCGCACGATAAGTTAACATTAGGCGGTACGTCGTAATTATTTAGAGAAAGCTTAGATATCATGGTTAGCAAAGTATTGATATAGAGCCTATAGTATGTTGTACTAATGTCAACAAGTTCTGAACTAATTTCACATACCTATCTTACCATTCGCACAAAATAAACATACGGATAATGTTTACATTGTAATTTGTATGTATAAGTTTAAATGAGAAATCTTGTTCAGACAACAGATCGAAGCTGAAGCACAAGCGAGATACCATATCTCGCAATTTCTCAGCTTGCTTTTTGTAAACATTATCGTTCCATTTTTCCCTTTATGCTACAAAAACGCCGTTTCATGATCACTGCACAATTTCAATTTGCTTTGTGATATGTCACAAATTGCCACGTGTAAGCATATATTGTTGTGTTGGTGCCTAACTACGACAGAAGTTATTTTTGTATTTTAAATAAAAAAAGTCACGTGACAAAAGTTCGTAAGCTTTGACCTGACAGTCCAAATTTGTAACGTAGTCAACGTGGAGAATTTTTGTTGCTCTCCATGTTGATAGAAACATTGGTTAAGTGTCGTTCCTGTGACGTACGTTATTTGTAATGGTTGCATAGAAATTCTTCCACACGTACAAAGCGAAATATCGACAGTCAGAATTTTTAAGATGGGCGGGAGACGTTTATTTCTTACGTACGGCGCAAATTATTGATTTCGTCATAGTGTCGAAAATTACCGAAGGGGTTCGAACTTTCCCGCCTCTCACCCGGACTCAGACAGTGTCCTTGTCCTAATCTCCTTATTTATCAAATGCAGGGGCGCCGACTTATCAAAATTTATGTGGGTGCTCACCAAGCCAGAAGCCTCACATATTATGTCCACAGATAGATATAACCGTCTATCGTAGGTGTAGTCTTTTTTAGTGTATGAAAGAAATTCTATTAACCAAGTACCGAGTAGATTTTTAAGTTTTTATTTTCGATTTATATAAAAAAACTTTATTTTTATTGCATGAGGCATAACTGTAGATTATGAGAATAAAAGTCTTTAAATAACTTTAATTTTATTTATATTAAAGGTTAGGTAAGCGTAAGCAAAAAATAATCTGCATATGCATGCGACACCTTCGTTGATGCGTCAAGCATTTGATACCGTTAATCTTAATTTGCAACAGCTTCTCAGTTTTCATATCCTCTGTTTTACAATAGGTAGTACCATACCTACACATGACAATTATTAAATGTGTGTAGTTATAGGTAGGTAGGTACTGTTAATCTTTGTCATTAAAAATAAACTAAGGAATTAAATTTAAGAAGTCGCATAAGCGTTTTCAAAATCGCCCAATTTGCGATATATCGTAAATGTGAAAAAATAGGAGCAATTATGAATATTGTATCGCCCATTTTGCGATAAATCGCCCACGTTGGGAACCCCGGACTGGGACCTGGCCTGGGACTGCGGCTTTGAAAACTTCATGTACCGAATACATAGGTACCTATTATTTCATTTTTCATAAGAATTAACGATGGCGATCGACGATGTATGTAACGGATGACGGATGTAATTTCATTTCGATAATTCGATATCATAAACATGCTGTACGATCTGTACAGATTCTACAAATGTAGTCACATTCAAATTCAACAACTACTGTAGTCTGTACGCCGTACGGAAAATATTTATAGAAATCTTTCCTGCTATTTCGTGTGAGTAAAGTAAAAAAATATATCTAAATTTCTTCGTGTTTAGTAACCATCGAGAAAAAAGACCTAAATAGACAAATATCATCCGGAAAATTCTGTGGGTGCATCGCACCCACATAACTTTTTCTGTGGGTGCTTAAGCCCCGAAGCACCCACGTAGTCGGCGCCCCTGATCAAATGCAGTGACCAACCAACACTTGCTGCTAGTTTTATTGCTGTTGGGAGATTTTTGTAACAGCACCATCAAATTATCTTCTTTGTTCAACATTATTTTGTATTTAAACAATGGCCAAAGCACCATATACCATATAAAATAGGTAGGTAGCTGTGTAACGGCACGTAGTGACACATTATTGATTCGAAATAGATATTTGGAGATGTCGGCATTTTCATTTGGAAACGACGAAATTTATTCCTTGAAACACGCACTCCAAGATCAAGGCAACTAATCAAAGGAACGAGGTGCAGGGACTTACTGGAACAATTGTAGGCATTAAGTCTTATGAGTCTTACATTCGATTTTTGAATCCACAATATTATTTATCAACATGTAGGTACATTGTACATACATTTCGAGTAATACGTTTTATTTGCAAAAATGTACCTTGAGCACTTTCCGCATTTTTATAGCATGCATCGACAATAAAACACAACAGCTACCAGACGTACCCTCCTATGAATCATTTTACTACAAGCATCAAAAGGGTCAGTTTTCCAATAACGATGGCACGAAAAGTGCAGGACAACGTAATTTTGGAAGGCCGGTTATTCGTGTACAATTTAGCAAAGTACTTCGCGTGCCACTAATTACATAAAAGGGGAATATATTTACTAAAATAACGCAGCTGCGCTATCACAATACTCCTACAATTGACGACTTCCCAATTTAAGGTCAACTTCCGGTCGTATATGGAAGGTAGGAAGCACTAATTGAATTTTAATTACCTTCGTTTAATTAAGTTTTTAAACTTGATTTATTGACTATTGCACGAATCTAAATTATTTCGCCTTACCTGCATTCCCATTTTGCGACCTTATAGGTTTCAAACTTATAAAATTTTAGAGAGTTTGTGTTCACTCGAGTCGTGTAAGCTTGCTCCTTCCTATTTCTATGTAACGTCCTTCGCAAAACTTTTAGAAAGAAAGTTGTGCTGGATTTATTTATAACTAAATTGAATTTGCTGTATACAGTGCGTTCGAGATAAGAGGGTCACTTCAATCTCTCTTTTATTTGGCGAGATACAAAACATTTGGCAAATCATCTGACCGCATATTCAAACTTTCGGCATCACTTCCGGCTTAACGGAATTTGATGCAACTGTTGTTTTTCAAATGCAATGGCTAGGTTTTGCAAAAAGTCCGCGCCGTGGCTGACTGATAATGTCAAGCTAATGATGCGCGATCGTAACAACTTACTGCAGAAGTATAAGCGTACTAAAAACCCACTAGACTGGGAAAGTTACAAACAAATGCGTAATTTAGTTAACTCATCAATCACTAAGGATAAGAAAGCTTATTATAATATCAAATTTCAGCAAGGCAATAGTAAAGATTTATGGCGCAGACTAAAACATATAAATATAGGTAGTAAGAATAGTAATACTCAAATCCCTCAAACCCTATCAGACCCTGATGAAATAAATAATTACTTTGTTAACAGTATTCCCGCAAAATCACATAAAAATGCAACTTTATTAAATTTCTACAATACAAATCGGAAAGAGTCTGTTAAATGCTCACTTTCGTTTAATATTGTTGACGAGTGCACAGTTTTAAATAATATCAACTCCATAAAGTCTGCTGCTGTAGGATATGATGGTATAAGTATTGTCATTCTTAAATTATGCCTCCCTAAGTTATTGAGTATATTTACACATATAGTAAACCACTGCATCCTAAATTCGGAATTTCCGGACTGTTGGAAGAAATCCTTTGTACTCCCTCTGCCAAAGAAGAAGGATCTTAAAAGTTTTGGAGATTTGCGACCCATCAGCATTCTACCAGCCCTCTCCAAGGTACTTGAGAAGGTGCTTGAAAATCAAATCAGAAGGCATTTGTCCGTTTACAATATATTACCTGAAATACAATCCGGATTCAGACCTGGTTATAGTTGTTGCACAGCATTCCTTAAGGTTACAGATGATATATTTAGAGCTATGGATGATGGTTTAGTGACCGCATTGGTATTAATTGACTACTCCAAGGCCTTCGACACTCTCGATCACGATACCCTCTTGGCTATTTTACATTATATTGGCTTTGATATCTCAGCGATAAACCTAGTCAAAAGTTACTTGAAAGACCGCCAACAAGCTGTAAAATGTAATGATAAAGTGTCCCAGTTTATGAGTATCAATAGAGGTGTCCCTCAGGGGTCAATACTGGGCCCTTTATTCTATACTATTTACACCTCCCGATTTCCCGAAGTTTTACAGCACACTACCTGTCATCTTTATGCTGATGATATGCAGCTTTATTATTCTTTTAAGCATCAAAACGCGACGTTAGCTGCTAAATTAATTAATGAAGATCTTAAACGAATCTGTGCTACTTCTGCTGATCACTGCTTAACCATTAATGCAGGGAAGTCTGCGGTCATGTTGGTGGGTAGACATAAAGTGAGTACAGATTTTGAAATTTTAATAGGAAATCAGACAATAACTCCCAGTGGTCATCTTAAAAATCTTGGTGTTACGTTTGAACCCTCTCTCAGATATTCCCTTCACGTGTCACAGTGTATCCGAAACGGTTATGCAGCACTAAAAATGATATACAGTAACCGAAGAGTGTTAAATTATTCCACCAAATCTCTGTTATGCCAAACATTTTAGTCCTCTCAAAACTGAATCATTGTGATGTATTATATAACTCTAGTTTACGGTTTAGTGATACTAAGAAAATTCAAGTGTTACAGAATTCTTGCTTGAGGCTAATGTTTGGCATAAGAAGGGGAGCACCCATCACTCATAAACGTAAAGAGATCGGATGGTTGGATATGAAGGGAGAACGTAAATTAAGGTCACTATGCCTTTATCATAAAATTATTCAGAATCAAAGTTCATCTTACCTGTATAATAAAATCACTTTTCGCACCGACGTGCACAACTTGAATCTCCGTTATAGAGGTTTGCTTACTCCACCACAGCACACAACGACTGCTTTCGAACGCTCATTCACTTACCAAGTTGCCAACCTCTATAACGGATTACCTCGTTGCATCTCCATACTTCCCGCTGCCCAATTCAAACGTAAAGTCAAACAAAAACTACTAATGGCCACTATATCTCCGGTTGCATAAAAGTACGGTTGAACCGCCGGTTAGTGAAACTCCGGTTTGGGGTCAACCGTCGGTTGGAATGAAACGCGTTGCATAAACGCTATTTCTCTGTCGGTTGAGGAACCAACGGTTGGTTTTAGATTTCTACGGTTGACTACACTGACGATTCGGTACCAGCCAATCCGCTTTTAGTATATGGAAAGCGCGGCAGCCGTGTTTGTATTGTGCGCATGACAAATGCGTAATGGAGTATTTGACAAGGCGTAAATCTAATAAACGTTGTCCTCTTTCATGTAGAAAGGGACAACTTCTTATCCTCCCCCCTCCAACAAATATGATCGTTTGCTATATGTGATGAAATTCTCCATTTCTGGTTCCGTTGAGATTTTGAAGTATTTGAAATATGTGTTTTTTATCCATGTGTTTATTTAAAACACAGTCGTGGTTCTTTTTAATATTTCAAATACTTCAAAGTGATCGCTTGCATTCAAGAAAGGAATGAAGACGGACCATTAGTAGACCCTGATGTTATACTTCCTAATAACGATGATGAAATTGACGATGTAGTAAATGTACCAGAAGCAGGGAATATCAACAATAACTT
>NW_022170249.1:29777429-30022053 GCF_008802855.1 Photinus pyralis
TCGATAATTTGACGATAATAATAATAATAATAAACCCTAATCGTTACTTGAATTTAATCCGTGCGATTAGTTAACCAGGCTACACCTGAGTTCTCACAAGAAACACCGACTATAATAATAATAATAATAATATTCTCAGAAACAACCCACTCGTATACAACCGAAGCACAAAAACCTTAACAGCACCACAGGCTCACAAAATACTGCAATATCTCCACCAAAAACCCAAGCAACCACACAAATACAACCTCAAGAACAAAGAAACACCACAAATACAAGTAACGCAACTTGCACTACAAAGACAGGTCCACCCAATAAAGTTACACGTCCTAGCACAGTTAAAAAACACAAAACTCCTTCTTCACAGAAACACACCACATTATCACAACCCACTCGTATACAACCCAAACGCAAAGCCAAAGAAACACTTACACAATAAACTCTATTTAATAAAATTACAGGAATTATTATAATGATATTTTTGTTTTGTTTTCTTCTTTCCTGATAGCGTTGACTATTGTGGCCATTAATAGCTATGTTGGTAAGTATGAATTACATACTATCCCTAGATTTCCAATGTGAGTGTGTGAATATTTATTTTATTTTTATTTTTTATTTTTCTTTAGAACCCTACATAACTTCACCAGACACAGACACAGACACTAATCGTTACTTGATTTTAATCCGTGCGATTAGGCACGGCTAGACCTGAGTTCTCACAAGAAACACCGACCATAATAATAATAATGATTTAATAGCATTATAGCAAATCGTTACCGCTATAACGCCCACCTATACGCACAAATAATTACTATTGTACTCTATTCCACACCACCATTGAGGTTGAGTATTAGGCGCGTTTTTTTTTAAGTGGTATCCCCAGTAGGCCTATTCCACTATACAAATTTGTTCTAAACAGTGAAGATATTTACCCTAAAAATGCGAACCCTCTCAATGGGCATGGGCAACTGCCCTCGCATTTGTCCTACAAATTTGGAAAAAACACGGTCTTGAGAGCAGGGAGGAAGTTCACCCTAAAAATGCGGACCCTCTCAATGGGCATGGGCAACAGCCCTCGCATTTGTCCTACAAATTTGGAAAAAACACGGTCTTGAGAGCAGAGGGGAAATGTACCCTAAAAATGCGGACCCTCTCAATGGGCATGGGCAACAGCCCTCGCATTTGTCCTACAAATTTGGAAAAAAAACACGGTCTTGAGAGCAGGGAGGAAGTTCTCCCTAAAAATGCGGACCCTCTCAATGGGCATGGGCAACAGCCCTCGCATTTGTCCTACAAATTTGGAAAAAAACACGGTCTTGAGAGCAGAGGGGAAATGTACCCTAAAAATGCGGAGCCTCTCAATGGGCATGGGCAACAGCCCTCGCATTTGTCCTACAAATTTGGAAAAAAAACACGGTCTTGAGAGCAGGGAGGAAGTTCACCCTAAAAATGCGGACCCTCTCAATGGGCATGGGCAACTGCCCTCGCATTTGTCCTACAAATTTGGAAAAAACACGGTCTTGAGAGCAGGGAGGAAGTTCACCCTAAAAATGCGGACCCTCTCAATGGGCATGGGCAACAGCCCTCGCATTTGTCCTACAAATTTGGAAAATATACTACGTGGCTGTTTTAATTTAGATCGCACAATCTACATCTAAATGTAATGTTTCTGAATTGGGACGCGTCATTAATGTTATAAATTTTAAAATTTGATAATACACAATTAAAATGAGTCCATCTACGACAAGAAGCACATTCGACCATTCCTTGTTCAACAGATTTTGGAGCTGTTTCTCGTGAGCAGTGTATACATATATTGATCATCGAATTTGAATTTATTAACAAGAACATTTTCAAGAAATCGCGGTACTGATCAGGATACAACGTAGGTGTTTCGTTATTAACAATACAACAAGCTATATAGATACATATTGGACCGCAATTAGAACTATCGGTTTGTTGAAAATGTTCCATTACACCACATGTCCAATTTGTGAGAGATATATCATTTCGCTTTAATATTTTTCTAAACTTTCGCCAGTACGTTCTACTTTTCTCTAATTCTCTACATTTTAAAGGGTCTATGTAGTAAAATATTTTATTTACAAGATCACCGTATAATAAGCACCAGTGGTTTTGATTCTGGTGAATTAAATACAAAAATTTCTCTACTTTTCCATCAATTTTCGTGCCCTCATTATGGAATATATCTATTTGGGAATTTACATATTGCACATCAGTCCTTTTTCCAATGATTAAATCCAAGCAAATATCGATAACCTGATTGGTAATCCATTTACCGGAATTGAGCGTTGCAAAATCTACTGAATCAATTTCGTGCAGTATGCTGTTGGTTTTCCCAGCATAGTCACCCACTGTATATCGAAAATCACGATCAGTATAATAATTTATATCCCCTATTAAATGATTATCTAGAATGGGTAATTGGTTTACTGTTGTGTTTTTAATTCCGGATAATTGCCAATTTGAATAAATGGTGTTAGGGTTTGTAGCTTCTGTACCTTTATGGTCTCTGATCAAGTCACATTGTTCAGCGGTAAGAACACTTTTATCAAAATGAGGTGTATTTTCGAAAGAACTATCCTTAGGACAGAGGCTTTCTGGATAAATAGTGGATTGATCCCATTCCGCTAACGACGGTGATTTGTCCAAATTAGCAGTACTAGAAAGAATAGATTTGTTTAGATTAATCGCTTGGGGCGCGACAGAGAATTTGCTGAAAAATTTGTTAATATTTTCGGAACGTTTACCCCATTGTTCCTCTTTTGTAGTTAGAGAAGAAGATTCATCCTTGACTTCGTTAGTATTTGTTTTGGCATTATCTACTTTAATAGTTTTACATTTTATAGTATTCCGTTTTTTCTTTGTAGTTTTAAGGGATATATTTTCATGGCGCAATCGCGGCGTAATTAATTCGGACATCATACGAATGTATCTTGGTGCCAAATTCCTCATCTTTCCTAACAGTATATCTTTCTTAACAATTCTGAACCAACTCTCAACCACGCCATTATTGTCACGAACGTAGCCTAGCTTCTTTATAACTACCCCAGATACAATCGGATAGTATGTTAACACGGATTCGACCACATATTTAAAGAAGATAATATTATAAAACACATTTTCTTTTAGGATTTCACCTGTTTCAAAATTAACGCGGTTCAAACATTCCCACAAGTGAAGAAAATGCTTATAGAAAGGGGAACATTGTTTTATTGTGGTACCATCGCGTACTGCCATTTCATACTTCCAACAGTATTTAATCTCAGGTATGATAAACTTTCTTTGGGACTTGCGCGTGAATGAATTTATATATGAATAAGATTCTTGAAAATAGGTGCATTGCTTTGGAAGTGCGAAAATAACATAAAAATGCTTAAATAATTCAACCATGTCTTTTAAACTGGTACTATTTATAATAATACTAAACACCTTTTTGAATAAGTCCCTGACTATAAATAATTTTGAAAATTTTTTACTGTTCGTTATGCTCAAATGATAAAAATGAGAGGAACAAACATGAATTTTAACTAGATTATTGTCAAAATAGAAGGACTGAGCAGCGGGACCAATGGAATACCAACATTCTATAATATATTGTTTTAAATCTATTTTATTAAAAGTCAATAAAGCTGCTTGAATTAGTGCTAAACTGAAATCTGTTTCAATTTTACCAATTATGTGTCTCTTGGATTTTTTATGTTGAAAATAGGGGCTGCCGGAAACTGTTATTACATCAAGAAGAAACGAGTTTAAGAAATAAGTCAGTGACGGAATGTTTTGTGAAGAAGTAAGAAATTCACAAATCGGGATTGGAGATTCCGCCTTTTGGCTTCTAATTACTAAGGCATAATATAAAATTTTTTTTTTAATCCATTTGGGTTTGGCGATCAAGGTTCCCGTAGCATCTAAGTATAATGATACCGGTTTTCTATTTTTTACCGCGGTAGCTCGCAAATGTTTCAACTGCTCTTCCGTTACAAGCCGAACGAAAAATGGATCAAAACTTAAAGATTGAATATAACCTAGTAGTTTACTTCCTTTCATGGTTTTCCGAAAATAAATTTGAAGTTTTTGAAGATGGGCAAATAGATCCCTATCTAGGTCTTTTTTCTTATTTTGTTCGCTGGAAATTTTTCTCAATATGTTACTGTCAGGGGCGTTATTCAAATTACCAGCTAACAAAGCATTGTAGTCACAGGCCCCCAGTTTTTTTAATTTTAAAATACTCGGTGCTGTATATAAAAGTTCCGTGGCGATTTTAGCTCTCTCAGATCCCTTAATAAATCTTCGATGAATTTCGTTGGTATGATGAATTTTTCCTACTCTGACAATTTTAATTACTTTATCATGTTGCAAATTTAAATTTTGTTTGCAAATAAAATTAAATGTTGCACATGTAGAATGTTTACACTTTGCTTTAGCCTTAAAAGGTACTTTGACGCTCATTTTATGGTACTTAAAAGATAACACACATAGAGGATATATTTTTTCAAAAAATTTATTTATTTCGTCGGTCCATCCCTTCTTCATTACACCATCTTTACAATCGTACATTGTGGTCCATATTGCGAAAGGTATTACAATCTCATCTGTGTGGTGGGAGTTTGATTTGTTCAACGATATTTTAGTATCTTCTGTTAAAACTCCTGTTTTTTTGGGAAAAGATTTTTTTAAAGGAGGTATATAAATATGATCATATTCATTAATTACATCGTCCTTTTCACGAATTGAAACACAAGGAGCTGATGTATTCATTTCTTGAACGTAGTTACTAGATTTAGGAACAGATAATTGAAAGTTATCGGAAATAGGTGTATCAGGAAGTTGAGTATGTATCTCATTGAAAGATTGATCAGGAAATAAATCAGTATGTAGCACATTACATATGTTTTCCCTTGTAGATAAGTGGGTAATTTTATAACGTGAACGAACCTCATACTTAACATTTACATCATGTTCCCAAATACGTTCCACCTTTTGTAACAAATTATAAATAAATTGACGGCGGTGAATTTTGTTGATCTTCGAATTGCGGGGTATAGCGTTTGAGTTTAACAATTTATCAATAAATATTCTACAACTGGGGTTACCTAAATGAAATTGTATATCTTCCTCTGATTTGAAAGACTCCACTATACAATTTATTAAAACACTTCTATTTAAATTACTGGTTTGCTTTTGAAAAGGCATTTTAGATTTAAAAAAATTATCTAGTACAAAAATTCTACTCACGTGATATGATATAGGTAGCAGTACTTAACAAAGTAGTGATACTACTCACTCTTTCGGAAAAAAAATTTCTTTAAAACACTCTGTAAGCTCTGATACCACACACTACACGACTGAAGACTTCGAGTATAATAAACAAATTCTTTCATTCATGTTCCAATACACCTTCTTTGGAAGACTAATTGCTCTCATCGTCATTAGGGTTAAGCGATTCATTATGTACCTATTTCCTGTAATTAGTTTAATCGATCTAAATCCTATTCAAATCTTCCAAATATAATGGCGAAGGGAAATTTTCTAATTGAATGTAATTAAATTTTACTATCCCTATCTTAATTGTTGAAGTTGAATGAAAGTTTGAATTTAATACACTTACGTTTTCAACTAGATTCACTTAATTACATTGCAACATTTTAAAACAATGAATAGTGACGCCAGAATGTCGTCTTTTTGTTCAAGGGGAAAATTAATATTAAATTTCATTTGAAGTCAAGTCAGAATTACGAGTACCTACGGGGTGTCAATTTTAAAACTTGCAATCGGCCATATTTTCCAAAGTAAAGAAGGTATTTAAAATCGCGCAAAACCGTTTCGGGGATATCGAGGGGGAACCAGAATGACGTTATGAGTAACAACACCCCCCCATTAACCCCCCAGCCCCCCCCCCCCCTCTTCAAAATCCTAAATGGTATAACCCTATACTTGTGACACATCCTTGGAAAGCTACTGAAAAATACTTTCCAGTGGTACCAATAAAGTCGATATTCATTAAGACAATTTAACAACAAAAATGTAATAATTAACAAAAAAAACTAAATGTTGACATTGAGGGATTTATGGCAAATTGGCCAAGAACTTCAACCTGAACTGTTTCATTAAGCAATCTTGGTTGCTTTCTTTTTTATTGACTTACAGTACCTACAGCTGAACGTGTGGAAATAATATTCATTTATGCGGCTCCGAAAATCGATCATCTTTTAGAACAGCTAGAACGTTTAATGATAGTCATCCCGGGAGAAATAAATGTAAGCCATGCCTATGATCAAGATTTGGTCGCTAAATTCCAAGAAACGGGTGTCACCCTGTATATCTAAAATGCTGAGTAAGAAAGAGTTGGCCCGTTTTCATATTCTTATTAGCCTTGAAGGTTGAAGTTCCTCTTTGGTTGAAGCTTGATTTCCTATGTTTAGGTTGTACTACTACATTTTTACCACCAAAATTGCAGTCATTTAATGTTAATATTCAATTTCAAATATTCAACGATTATATCCCATTATATCCCCGGTTGGTCTCTAAACTCAAAAATTTTAACTTGGAAGCCCTACTCCCTGTGTTAAGAGGCCGTCGTACGCACATGAAATATAGTTACGCATTTTGGTTCAGCTCTTAGCAATTTTTGCAAAAACAGTGTTAGTTAGTAACATCATCACAGTCACGTTGGATTCTAAAACTTTTTTCTATACTTAGGTACTTTCTCTTGTAACAGATTTTTGATATTTTGTAAATATTAATAACTACGGCACCCGAAAATACCATAAATATCAAGTACTTACTTACTTCTACAATTATTTATGCAAAATTGGATTAAATCAAGAATCTGTTACAATAGAGGCATAGATGTGTCCTTTATCTTTACTGTGGTACCTAACAATACAATTTACTCAAAATTTTATACTAAATCCCACACCTCTACACGCTATTCGACTCATATAATTTCTATTGAAGCGCTTCCCTAGTCGTATGCAGAGAACGTCCTAGACCATTGAGAATCATCATCATTCACTCAACGCTAAAACGGGAAACAATTTTGTAGAATCATGGTTTTATTTTTTGAAGCATCTCAGTTCATGTGTGATTGTGTGTTGCAATATTTTTGATTTCCATCCCTACACCGCATTTTTTTACTATCTATGTGTCGAAAAAACAGGACACTTTTGTGGTTTTCCGGAACAACGGAACATACAGCGCGTTGCATCGACAGGCGGGACATATGAAATTCCATGGAAATTTAAAGGAGGTTAATTATTGGCTTCCCTAATTATTTTGGAGGAAAATCTATTTAGGGTATTTGAATAGCATTAAAATCCGCATTTTTTTGATAATTCTATCAACTATTGATTTTGTGGGTATCGGTCTGTTCAGGTACCTACCTACTGAGCAGCAAACATGTCTGATATCTGTCGATAACTATTTCCTTGATAATACTATTTTTATTCATCAATACTTTCTCTTCAGTCGTGTGTAATTCAGACAACTTCATTTGCCATTCCGAATATTGTCGTTTTGGCTTCCGTATGTTTATTCTCGTTCGTGTGTGATGTATTCAACTGAAGGAAACGTTGATATTGTCAATTGCGGTATAGTGCTCGTAACAGTTTAAGAAGCCTAATAAGAGATTTATTTTCTCTTCCGTTCACATATGGAAGGCGAATGTGTATTAGCGTACGGCTGAATGTCTTACGCACATATCACTGGTCAATTTCATAGGTATAATAATTTGGAATGCTTATGGAAAGGATATGGTATGGAAACGTGAGAATCAACCTTTAAGACCACTACTTCAGTCGCAAGGTATATACGATATTTTTTGTACTTCCGAAACTGAAACACTTAATATATATGGAGTTATAGAACGCGTTCTTTCAAAAAATCGCTGCTTAACAAGTTACCATAGGAACGTTGCGTTGGTACGACAATCCCTATGCTATGGTAACTAAAATAATTTGGAAACTGTCATTGCTAGTGTCATAATTTTGGCGATGGGTGACAAAGGTGTATTTGATATTGATAAAAAGCAGCCAAACTAGGTAAAGAATTAATACCACCGAAATCCAAAAAACTATATCAGCAGCAGTACAATGCGTTTAAAAAGTGGTGCCGCATTCAAAATGTGGAATAACCTACTGAAATTGCCTTGTTAGTAATTTAATCCTTCCGGGATTTTCGTCCAAATTTAATCCCGCGGTGGGACAAAAAGTGACACTTCAGTACTTGTCATAATGGAGTGAAGTTGTCACTTTAGTCTCGGAAGTACGAAAAATATATTTGGGAAAGACAAAGATTTCTTAATTATCAAATATAAAAATATGGATCATCCACTTCGTTACTAATTAATTTATGAAAATAATCGATATAAAATATAAATTCGTAACTACCTACTTACCCTGCTTTAATCTTCAAATTCTATTTATCAAACAGGCAAGGTTTGCCGCGATTAATTCCAACCTGTATCCCTTTGAGAATCTGAGGCCGACCCTATGTTAAGCCATAAAGGGATTAAATTTACCACATTTTAGAGAAATAATTTAAGATTTACTGTAATAACTTACTATTAGTATAGGTACGACGAGGTACCCGTTCGTGAGCTCTTCCTCTCGCTTGGGGACGGATGGAAGCTGTGCAGAAAGGAATCGGGAAGTACTTTACGATTACGAAGTCGCTGATATACTTAAACATCTAGGTGGATTTTAACAAGTTGCGAATCTATTTGCCAGTGAGTTCCTGCATAATTTAACGATCAATTGAACCTGTGAAAATTGATCGTGATTATATGAGTTGTCCAATCCAAATAATTATTGTTTACTATAAGTAATGTAGATGTAGATGTTTAGAGCTCTAAAGGCCACCACCAAAGCGGGTGGGCATAAGCTCATTCCTCATTGGCCCTAACCGCCAACTGTGGTATTGATCCACAACCCGCAAAAATAAAAAACACAAATATAATTTCTAAGTTGTTACAAAAACTGAAGCTTCCCCGCGCTATTAGGAAACAAACAAACATATCCCAAAAAGAAAATCATGTCAGGGTGGAGAATCGGATTGTTGTAGAACGTATCCGAACATTTAAATGTGTTAGGGCTTTGCTTATGAGCAAAAATCTTTGTTTGATGCAAGAAACATTCCCAACATCAATTTTTGGCAGATTGTTGCTATCAGCTTTCGTATATCCACTTTCCATTCTTACTTGGGTTAAAAAACAAAACTTTAGGATAATACATTCTGGTGGTCTAGTCGTACAATTATTATCGGTGATAGCACGACTTTCTGAAAATTGAACGAGTGCATATAACTGCTTATAAGTCAATGAGAGAATTTGGTGTCACCTTTATGCACGATGAAAAATACCTATAGGTACAAATGTGTTTTTTGTTTTTATTTTGTTACAAACATATAGTACAATAATACAATATATACAATGTTATAAAATACGTTTATTTACACATATACACCACCATCACCAATTAACAATACCTATACTACAATAATAATAACTAAAACTACCCATCACCAATTTTTACAATATGTGCGTATTTACAATAAACAATTAAATAAAGTTAAGCCCGCCATATTAAGGTGAATTCCGTCCCTGTAACAAAAAAATTGCATTTAAAACAAATGATTTAATACAATCCTGGTGTACTTACTCTTCAAAGTACTGCTCTTGGTCTCCCACCACCACAGCAATATCGATGAGTCTTATGTGAACTGCAAAGCAAAAATGAAATAAATACACAAAAATATTAATCATATTCATTAACTTACCATTTTTATTCGCCACACTCCTTAAAAACTCGTTGAATTGGATAGCAACGTCTTGCTGCAGTGGAGGGAGTTTTATAGTGGGGTAAGTGCACAGATTGACTCGAATCTTGCACCTTTTCAAATCTTGCAACAACCTGTGCATCCCTACGCGAATGCTGCGGATTTTTGCATTCTGTAATCAAAAAGAACCCCGTTTATAAATGTTTATATACAACAGCAGATATGTACTTACCCTGCGTATATCATTTCCGCCAATCAGCACGATCACCTCTCGGCCCAGCTGGTACCTATACTCCTCGCCCTGCCGCAGGATTCGAAGGACTCTCTTCCGGAGCTGGCCAATCGTTTGACCACCTATGGCCAGCTCGACAAAAACCCTTCTGCGGTTGGAACTTACAGAGGTATAGGTCGAGGCTCTTCGGCCCAACTGGGCAGTGGCCAGTCTCCTGAGGTTAGAATCTCCCAACAAGGTCACTTCGTTCTGAAACAAAATAAACCATGAGTTAGATATAAAACAGGGGGTTATTTAGTGTGTGGTAAATTACACAAGACGTAAAAACAACATATTAAGAAAGTGTATAATAGTACTTACGTTATTAATGACAAGCATCGTTCGTTCCTCCAGGCTCCAATTCCACACAATTTACAATTTTATAGGCAGGTACGTACCGGTCAGACTATGAAGAACTGAATGAATTAAAGTAATTTAGGCCGCCTATTTATACCAAATACTAACAATAAACGTGATTACGATTTGGAAGCTATTAATTACTGCACAATTAGTGAAAGTGAAAAGGTCTTTAATTGCATTGCTGGAGATTACGATGTTTTTTGTGACATGCTCCTCTGCATTTAGGGCCATTAACACCTTCCCGACATAGACTATCATATTTTATTTGTTTTTCTAAGAGGCATTAGGTACCTTATAAAAAGTTGCTATCAATAGAGTTGATATCCTTTGCAGTAATTGCAATGATGAAAACAACATCTGTAGGTAGGTACTTGAAAAAAGTTAGATTATCGGTGTTAGTTTTATAATTATATACCCTTTTCTCTTTTACTATCATTTTTTTTTCAATGATTTGTGCGTTTTTTCGAAATTTTTAGGAAATATACTCATTTAGATAATAAATCCCTTTTTAACCATGAGTAACTGTTCTTTGTTTATACCTAATACTGTTTGCAGTTATAAAAAATGCGATGGCTTCATTTCTTTAACTGAAAAACCATTTTTCTTGTTCAGCAATGGATTTCGTACAGAAAACTATGAGTTTTCAATTATGTACCTACATCCCGATACCTAAAACGAACAAATTTTGTAGAAACGGAAGAGCTCGGCGAATTTGTGCAGCTATTGTAGATACTACCCTCAATTTTCTGTGTTCAATCCATTGTCGAACAGAAAAAAGGGGGTTCATTCAAAAAATTAAGGTTTCTCAATTAAACATCTGCGAAAATTACCGTGAACTCCAGAGCACACGGTATACATTTGGTAACAATTGCAATTGTTACATATTATATAAGTAAAGTCTTATTGACTTAAACCCTGAAAAAATGTCTTATTTGCTTTATAAAAGGAAATTTATAAGTGAATTACTCGCAATTTTGCGTAAATTGAGAAAGTGAGAAAAAATTAGGGCATCCATGCGAGTCAAACCTCCAGTATACAACTAAAGGTCGTATACATTTGAAAATATTTTAGTCAAAACGGGCTTATTGAGTACAGATAATACATGCATAAATTTTTGTGGCATCATGCTTATAATGCCTTGCCGTTTGTGGATACATAGATGCTGTATCCAATCAGTAGTAAATTGGATGTTTATAGATATGAATGTACTTGGTTATTAAAAACCTAAGGGCAATAATGAGAAAAACAGTAAAGGGTTGTCACCATATACCATATACCTTTAATATAGGTTGCGATCATTTTGTTTGACGGTATTGTCATAAACATTATTGGGCATTGTCCGTTTAACGCTGTAATATTATCTCTAAGAGTATACAATTATTTAATGAAAAACACATGTGTATATCTGTATCAACACTGTAGTTTTGGGTTAGATTACTTGCTTTGGGTCTTTGCTATATTGCACTGTTTTCGAGTTAAAAGTTATGGTAATATACTCCGATACGATAATACATGTTGGTTTTTGTACATATTGTATAATTTATTTTGAAGGTTGGAAATATGGCTTTATCAGGATCTAGGTACATAAGTAAGCAAATAAATTAGTTCATCTGTCATACTTTTAAATAAAACACTTATCTATATCTTCAATAGTAATTTTTTAATTTCCGATTATTGGATTCCCTAATAATTTTAGAAACAAAGTATATCCGTACATACCATAGGTAAACCTCTCGCCAGGAAAGATTGACGGTCACAAAACACTTGATCCTGGTCTACAATCTATGTTTTTCTAAAGATGTGAGCGACTTCCGGGATAGTATCGTGTTAATGTTGAACAAAAAGACCTTTCGTTCAACATTGGCCCATCCTATTCCGGAAGTCGCTCGCATCTTAAGAAAAACATAGATTTCAGATCAACACAAGGTGTGCTGTGACCGGCAATCTTTCCTGGCGAGAGTTATTTTGTTTTCTATTTTATAAAATGAGAAACCGAAAAATTAAAAACTGTGGCGTTTAGAAAGTCGGTAATGCCATGGAATTGTGAAATCAAACAAAAGCGCCTACATTTTCCATTATTTTGACGTTTTGGGGTAAACGATTTTTTCGTTTTAAATTGTCCATTTGGGTCCAAATAACATGATTTGAAGAGTGCACACACAACTTTTGGCAGCCAAAAAATTTTTTATTGGACCGATTTTGTTTGTTTTTTTTTTTATCGACGCAGAATGTTGTTTTCTTTAATTTACTATAAAGAAGTGTTATTCATAACATATGGACCGTTTTCGAGGTTTAAGCGAAAATCTGAAAAAATACCGAACATTAAGGTTTTTTTGGCTGCAAAAGTTGGTCCGGAAAAAAATTTGTGTGCACTCTTCAAATACATGTTATTTGGACCCAAATGGACCATTTAAAACAATAAAATCTTTTACACCACCATTTGCAAGTCAAAATTATCTGCATAGTGGAATATTACTATAAGTAATTATTAAGTTTTATTATCTACAAAATGTATTCAACTGCAGCATAGGTAAAAAACGGTAAAGTGGTTCTATTCTAGAAATGTTAAGTAAATGCGTTGTTCACTTTCAGCGCAAAATACCCGGATCGTCCAATTCCAAGCAGTACGAAAATTACTCGAGATGTACATATTTTTGAATCTATATGTTTAATATCATACTACCATTTCTTAAAAGTACCAGTTTTCGGATATACAATTTTTTTGGTGTCAGAATTCAAAAAATGTGACCAGTGGATTTGATGAGAATTAGAATAATCGCGATGACATTAAAACTGTATTTGAATCTGTTAACAAACAATTGCTAATTATGTCCACCATAATAATATGTAATTTATTAGAACAGTGAAATTGATTACAATTAATTACATGAAAATAGCTGTCATTAAAAATCTATTCGAACATGTTAATAATTGCTAATTTTATCCACTAATCACACTAATGCAAAGATCATTATAAATAAATTATAGATATCAAAATTGTGTATCAATTGCATCGCGTAACACTCTCGATTAAGGCCGTTTTGAGAGCAATTTCGAATAGGTGTTTTCGTATAATAAGTCGCTCCTGTACCTTTAGGGCCATTTTTAAACACCTTCCCGACATAGACTTTCCAATTTTTTTGTTTTTTCTAAAAGGGCATTACATTATCAAAATTGTGTATCAATTGCATCGCGTAACACTCTCGTTTAAGGCCGTTTTGAGAGCAATTTCGAATAGGTGTTTTCGTATAATAAGTCGCTCCTGTACCTTTAGGGCCATTTTGATAGGAATTTGTAGGTACTATATATATAGGAATATAGTGAATCTGACAGCCGATTTATTTGAATTTCTACACTTTAGGGATGTAGTGAAGCTAGCAGCCAAAAAGTAAGCAGCCGATTTAATAGTTTCTATTCAAAATAGGGCGTGGTTTTCAGGGGAGTGGCCTGTTTGCAGTGACTACACACTGTTGCCACATATTAATTCGGCTGCTACTTTCTGGCTGCTACCTTCACTACGGTTGATTAGGTACGTCTGTCAATTTTTGGTTACTAAATACAAAGTATCTCTTTGTGTTGTAGATCAAATTTTAATCATTTGTAACAATTTTTCAAAATGAAATTTTATTTGTACCATTTTTGAAATTCCTACTGGTAGTTTTGATGTAAACTAGAGGAAGGTCAATCAAATTGTAAAATATAGGTTAATCTGACATTGAAAATATTTACTTTTAGCTCATTAATTACAGACATGCATTAATTTGTTGTGATTTTACTATTGAACCAAAGGTGATTATCAAACTGATCAGTTATCAACAAATCAAGTATACTTTTTAGGACAAACTATATTAAAATGGACGTGGATAACAGTCAATCTGAAGGGCCTGGAAGTTTAGAAATAGAACAGTCCTTATTACAACAATTTAGTTGTATGGGCACTACAGATAAAGAAGAGCTTGTGCAACAATTACAAAAACTCTTAGGGAGCCAAATGAACCACTCAACAGCGGCATTTTTTTTAGATATGAATAATTGGTAGTTTTAAATTTCTCATAATGTGCCTTAGTTAATGTGTATCCTTTTAGGAATTTACAGGCCGCAGTTTGTTCTTATTTTGATATCGAATCTCCGGCAAAACTACCTTCTATGGCGCTAGTATCTGATCCCGTGGCTAATGAGAGTGAAAGTGTTGAACCATGTGTGAGGTAAGATCACGAACAAAATAAGAGAGTTCTTGGAATTTTCTATTGTATTTCAGCTTCAGAAAAGTTTGGCATGTATTAAATAATGGAGCGGAAGTGTGGCCCTTAGGTTGTCATCTAAGATGTGCCTCTGGCGTCAGTTTAGGAGCAGAACCGGTTCAAGTACCCTGTCTTCAACCTGGTGCCGGAACATTTCTTAATCTTCGTATGACTAGCCCTGCTGTACCTGGAATGTATCAAAGTAAATGGAGGTTGTGTACACCTACTGGTTCTTACTTTGGAGGTTGGTATTTTGACAACTTGCGATTGATAAGTCAACCAAGGGGGAAATCACAGTAGATTTCCAGGGTGCACGGTAGTAGATATTCGAGGATGTCCCCACATATTTAAAGATTTCAATGGATATCCAAGGAGATCCTGTAGATATTTGAAGATATTCTCTTCAGTATAGCTTATACTATTATTTATTACTAAATCAGAATCCTGTGCGGGTTTAATTCAAAGTTTCATTGCAATCAGATGAACCGTTTAAGAAGGCATAAGTGACATACAAACATTCATTTTTATTTATATAGATTGGCTTTATTGGACCGCTGTGTATAGTGACTGATATCATTGAATAATAAATCTGAATAGAAAGACAACGCAATGCTTTTTGAAGGGTCCACTTTAACGGAGTTTCTCCGTAGGTTGCCCTCTGGGACAAACTCCGCTTATTAAAAGTAACTAAATTTTAATCGAGGTTTTATACCACCTACTCAACTGAATCAAAGTGATTAGATTTCTTTAGATGACGCTACTGTCGCGTACTTATCTCGTAGACTGCGTGGGAGTTATAACAGCAGGTGAAGATCGTATTGCAATATTATCTCTGTATTTACAAACTTATGCTTACGTAATACATGTTATTATTTGCACACCTCTTTAGGAAATGACGTCAAAGTTATCAACTTACAAGTAAATCTTGATTCCAACGATCTTACCTTATGTAGACTTTAAGATCGAAATTAAACTTTACTATTATTGTACCTATAGACAATGTTTTGGGATATTTCAGAATATGCAATACTGTCAGTCTCAGTTGGGCGAGCATTTACAGATATTGTTTAATTGCTGTTTCCGTATATAAATGCACAAATAACATGTTTTTGAGACAAAATTTGGAATTAAGTACTACTTTAAAGAACAACTTTAAAATTCAAATGAGAGAAGTGCAATATAATCTATTATGATGTGAAACGAAAGGTTTTTTAAATCGGCTTCATGAAAGAAATTGTATTGCACTTTTACGAAACGAAGACTCGAAAACGCCATGCCGGCACGTTTGCTACTAAACCTTTTTCTACGTCTCTCTTGCAACATATTTTTGATATTTTTTAAATATTAATAATTACGGCACCTGAAAATACCATAAATATCAAGTACTTCTACAATTATTTATGCAAAATTCGAGTATTAAATCAAAAATCTGTTACAATAGAGGCATAGATGTGTCCTTTATCTTTACATCGGCACCTAACAACGTAACAACACGGTATAGAATCCAATTTACTCAAAATGTTATACTAAGTCCCACACCTAGACACGCTATTCGACCCATATAATTTCTATTGAAGCGCTTTCCTAGTCGTATGCAGAGAACGGCCTCTTAAGTTCTCGAGTTTACGGATCGAATAAGAAATTTCAAAGCTATTATGAATTTCCATAGCAAGAGAAAAGACGCAGTCGTCAATCGCATTCAATGGAATGTTTTTTACCGTCAAAAAATAAATCAAGAGAACATACATCATAGGGTCCGTTCACTTAGCCCCCCATTAGCCCAAAAATGAACCGTGTCCTTTCATTCTTCAATCGCTTCCCTAATAGTCTGGATGCCAAACTGGGATTTTTGGCTTAACCTGGAAGTGAGGTACAGTGAAGATTTTTTGACGGTTTTTGTTCGTAAGGATGTCTACTTTGAGAATGCCACCTTGACACCCTTGAGCATTTTGAGAAATTCAAGATGGCGGCCAAAAAAATACAAAAATTAAAGTTTTAAAAAATATGGGCATATAACACGTCGATTTTAGGGTTTTTAAGCCTTCTGAATTTAAATTTTTAGTTAAAAATATTTTTGGGGGTGTTTTGGCGGATTGGGGTGGTGTTTTTAAGGGGTTGGTTTTTATATTTTTTCAATATTAACGTGTCGTACATCGATTTATATGTTTTTATGGATAAGGATCCCGAATTCCATATCAAAATGGAGGTACAGCAAGTTATTCAATGTTAAAAAAGTAGAACGACACCGACAGACGGCCCGAAAATAACATAAAAGGCACGGTACGCCTCGCCCGCGCTGCACGACATCATTTTAATAAAAAGATAATAATTATAACAAGTGCAATACGTCTTTTTATAGGTTTCTTGGGGTGGAGATTACAATTTTGATGTCAAAGTATGATTTTTGAATAAATCCTAGAAAGATATACAAGATAGCGTCAAAATGATTATCTTTTTATTAAAATGATGTCGTGCAGCGCGGGCGAGGCGTACCGCGCGTTTTATGTTATTTTCGGGCCGTCTGTCGGCGTCGTTCTACTTTTTTAACAGTGAATAACTTGCTGTACCTCCATTTTGATGTGGAATTCGGGATCCTTATCCATAAAAAACATATAAATCGATGTACGACACGTTAATATTGAAAAAATATAAAAACCCACCCCTTAAAAACACCCCCCACTCCTCCAAAACGCCCCCAAAAACATTTTTTACTAAAAATTTAAATTCAGAAAACTTCAAAACTCTAAAATCGATGTGCTACATGCCCATATTTTTAAAAAATTTAATTTTTGTATTTTTTGCAGACATTTTTGGGCGGATTCTTAAAATAGACCTACTTAGTGACCTAAAACCGCAAAAAAATTTTCACCGTACCTGAAACAATCACTACACAACAGTTACAATGATAAGTGACACGTTTTTAATTAGGTTTTCGGGTATGCCCTTTCCGATTTTGAAAAAAAATTTCAAATTTCCTATCACGGAAGGGCGCACCCCTGCTTCGACGAAATTTGGTGCCTGGCGGTTTTTGAACATAAAAATCACGAATCTGGAATTAGTTTTTGAAAATTCGAAAAAAAGGTTCCACTGCAATTCTTGGCCGGACAACGATAATGGAGAGAATTCCACGAAATTGGTTGTGTACATACTGGATGAGTTAAGGAACAAAATTTTAAAATAACTTTTCAAACAAAAGTTATAGGTACTCGTTTGGAGAATGGGCCTTGGGGTTACAAAGCGTCTCTCGCCTACTACTATAGTGAATGATCTAATTTCGTATGTAAAATAACGATTTAAGTTGCCCCCATTTGATTTGTCCTATTATCTCCAAAACCAAAAAGGCACAAACGGTGCGCATAAATGCACTATTGAGCACAAATGATTATTGAGGCACAATACGTAAAAAAAATTAGTTCATTTTTGGCTAAGTGAACGGACCCTTTATCATATTATCATAGCATATTGTTGTCTAATTATCTTGTATCCAATAATTGACTTTTTACGTTCTGCAACAACGCTGTTATTATTGAATTAAGAACTTATAACTTGTTAAAACATTAAGTCGGATATTCATCTGAAAACTATATTTAGACGATCGTTGTATCAAAGGTATCCAGTTACCGACGTGCGTAAGTTTATCAATGGCATGATGTCACCGTAGTCAAAACATTCTCTCTCACCTCTCTACTCATTTTGAAGTGAGTATCTCGGCTATATTGTATGAATTAAAAAATGTTGAAGAGTTTCCTTTAATCACGTTTTGTTACTTGCCGTACGATACCAGCACATTCTAGATAATGAATACTGGGCGTTGATTGAAAAATAGTGGGAAGATACGCAACCTCGTAAGCGGTTTTATGCCGCAATATTTCCCAGCGGATAGATGGATATACGTGGTCGCACTTGCAATAATTTCCCAAGAATTCAGTCGCTCATTAGGTTCCGTGAGCGACACATCGTCTAGTGCGCAGGAAATAACGCACTTGCTGGCAGGCGGTTGCAAAGCTATGTAAACTGGAGTTTGAAGGTGAATAAAAAGATAACGGTGTGGCCAATTTTAATGAAATTGGTATCAAATTAAAGCTTGTTTAATTTTTCGTTGCTTCGGTCTAAGAAATATTTTTATGTGTTAATTTAAATGGCCGTTTTAGGGCGCTAACCATAAAAACTACCCGTTTTTTGCAGTTTGCGGTGCAAACGGTGACTTTGGAGGTGTAGTTTTTATGGTTAGCGCCCTAAAACGGTCATTTAAATTAATGCATAAAAATATTTCTTCGGCCAAAATAACGCAAAATTAAACAATTTAATTTGATATCAATTTCATTAAAATTGGCCACACCGTTATCTTTTTATTCACCTTCAAAGGTTTTTGCAACCTACAGTAGATCGCATTTGTAAAATGTAATTTTGATTATTTCTTTAAGGGTCGATGTTTCCAAAGCTCGATAACACTTATTCGTGTGTTGTTATCATTTATTTCAGAAGATTATCAAAATGTAACGTTGATTGAAAGGTAGGGTAGGTAGGTACTTAACCATGGCGCTATTTTATTTAGTTCCCGACTGCGAAAAGTACACCACGCACGTAACACTTTGATTAGCTTATGAAGCTTTTTTCGCATTACCCCGGTCGCGTATTTGTATACTGATCGGCTCTTGACGTGTCGGTGTAAAGTTCATCATAAATTCAGTTTCTCTCGTGACATAAAAAATATAAAATATGCCTCCTAAGACAGTTAAAACATATATTTGTTCTTACCAAAATTGCAAAGAAAAGAAGGAAAAAGGCAAACACTTTAGTTTCTTTAAATTCCCTATAAAAAATAATGCAATTGTTAATGAGTGGAAAAAAAATTGTGGAAACATTAACATTTGGAACCTAGACAATTCCGAATTGTGCAACAAGATTTTGTGCGAAAAGCATTTTTTGCCAGAACATATTATCACATTACAAAAGAGAAAAATTTTAAGAAAAAATGCAGTGCCACAAAAGTATTCTGAAGGTAAGTTACATTATTTTGATTATTTATTTTTTTACACTTTCGTTAGAAATTTCTGGGAAAGTTTAATAGGTAGTTTTATGAAAATTTGTACCTAAGGGTTACTACGTTGATTGAAAAATAGTTTTCAATCAACGGTTACTATGAATGCCGAATCGATGTAAAATATTATTAAAATGGTGGCACTTCCGGAAATACCGGAAGCAGATACCAACTTCGTTATTTTAAATACCAGCCCTTATATTTTATTATATTTTTGGATTCTACGGGAAATTTTAGGTTTTATGCTGCTATTTAAAATAACGAAGGTGATATCTGCTTCCAGTGTTTCCGGAAGTGCCGCCATTTTGAAACTATTTGACGTCGATTCGGCATTCAAAGTAACCCCTAGGTAAAAATTTTCATAAACTTACCTATTAAACTTTCCCAGAAATGTCTAACAAAAACTCCCAAAAAACACCCGGTATATGACTTTTGTATCTTTTGAAACCATTATTAAGTACACCTCAAACAATCTTACTATAAATTTATTAAACAAAAAAATTTTTATTCCAAATTTATATTATAAACTTTAAACTAAAGTGTATTTAAGTTTTGTCAAATTTTGTTGTTTTTTAAGCCTACTGAATAGTAAAAAGTTTTTTAAGCGCAATTTGATCTGATATAGAAGACAGGCTGTTAGAGTATTACAAAAAATATACCACATCAAAAATTCACTAATTGTATTTCTAAACTTAATGCGGTTTTGTCACCAAATTTATAATAGAGATTTGATTTTTGGTTTGTTTTTTTAATGCATCATGGTTGCTTTTAATATTAATATAAAGTTTGTTAAAGAAACTCAATCAAGAAATGAATATTGTGATGAAGCAGTTCCTTCTACAAGTGGGTGTCGCAAAAATTTTTTTGCTGAATTCGACGGTAAGTTTGTACATTGATCTTTATTGTTTGCGAATAAAACGTTGTGTTTCCATTTTGCAGAATCGAATTCCCATACGAGCACTTTGGATGACAAAATAAAACGCATTTCCTATGAAAAAGACGATATTTCTGGTTTGTATAATTGTTCATTATGTTTTTTATTTATTTTTTTTATTGCGCAGAAGTTGGAAGTATATCTTTTAAAAACATTACAATTCCACAAATTACTTATTCCGAAAAAAACAAAAGAGTACCTTTTCCGGTTTCAAGACTATCTCCGATATCCGGAACATCAAGTTCGCCTGCATCTTTTGTTAGTGAGAGAGTAATCAATATGGCTTCTCCAAATGAATCATATTTTAAGCAACGAATTGCATCTTTAAGTTTTAAATGTGATATTTTACATAAAAAATTAAGAGCTAACTCCTATAAAGTAACTCGTCTAAAGAAAAAAAATAAACTTACGTCTGCCAATATTTTAGAAAATCTTTTAATAAACAAAAGTTCTGCAATTAAAACTTTTACCAAAATGCAAATTTTCCATAAAAATAATTCTAAGTGGTTAAAGTCAGAAAAACAATTAGCTTTATCGCTTTATTATAAATCTCCATCTCTTTATAAATTTATGCGTGACAAGTTAAACTTTATCTTACCATCAGTTCGCACCATTCAACTATGGATGACAGTAGTTACAGTTCCTCCGGGTATAAAATCGTCTATTATTAAAAAACTAAAATTAAAAGCTAAAGTTATGAATGAAAATGAAAAACTGTGTGCTTTATTGGTAGATGAAATTTCTATTAAAAAAGAAGTCAATTACAATATAAAGGAGGATATTGCAGAAGGCTATGAAGACCTTGGTCATCTTGGAAGAAAGGGTGCTCCTGCAAACACCGTTTTAATGTTTTACATTCGAGGAATTCTTCAAAATTGGAGACTTCCTCTTTGTTATGTTTCATCTGCTGGTCCTGTTAAGGGTGAAATAATAAAACAGTTAATAATTAGTGTGCTAAAAACACTGAAAGAGTGCAATCTTATCGTAAAAGCAATTGTGTGTGATCAAGGGTCGAACAACCGAAAAGCAATTGCTTTATTAGGCGCTACCATTAATAACCCTGTGTTTAACTTTGATGGCTCCAATATTCATGTAATTTACGATAGTCCACATTTATTAAAAAGTTTACGAAACAATTTCATGAATGAAAATTTACATTTTGTATACGGCGAAGAACAAAAGCGTATTTCTTGGGTAGATGTCACCAAAGCATATAATATTGACCAAAGCAGTGCTACAACTCGAAGTTTAATTAGGATTACTGAGAAGCATATTCGACCAAATTGCTTCCAAAAAATGAGAGTGTTATATGCTGCTCAAATATTTTCACATTCAGTGTCCGCTACAATAAAAACTCTTGTAGACACCAAAGAATTAATTTCACTTACTGCGTCACATACCGCGGATTTTATTAGCAGAATTGATAAGCTTTTTGACGCCCTAAATAGTCGCTATTTAGGCGACCCAAAAAAAAATAGAAGACCGCTTTCAATATTTAATAGTCACATAGAAACTATTTTAGAAGAATCCCTTAATTTATTTAAAAGTATAAAAGTATACGAGAAAAACAAATTAAGAAAAAACATTTACTGTATTGAAGGATTTCAGCTCTCTATAAAATCAATTTTAATGTTATGGAATGATTTAAGAACAAATTATGGAGTGAAGTACCTGTTAACTTCATTTTTAAACCAAGATCCACTTGAAAATTTTTTTTCTGTCATTAGAACTAGAGGCGGGTACAATCCAATGCCCACTGTACGACAGTTTCGAATTGCACTACAGCATTATGCTAACATTCGACTACAAATTGCCGTAGATAGTGGTAATTGTGACACCGATCTTGGAGAATTTTTAGACGTTCTCAATAATGAAGAAAATGCACAAAGCACCTGTACTGCAAAAAACACCAAAAATGTATCTACAACAGATACACAAACCCAATGTATCGAAGAAGAAGATCTTGACAGAACAAAAGAAAGCGAGGAAGTTGCAGAACCAATTACTCTGGAAACTACCACTCAAGCTTATGTTGCAGCGTTTATTGCTCACAAAATAATAAAAAAATTTGATTGCAATACCTGCAAAAATTATCTACTACAAGAAGGTGATTTAACTGATCAAAAGTACTTATTCATTATCAATAAAGACTTTTCGAATAGTGGCAAAGTAATGTTTTTAAAAAAACCTTCATTTATATACTGTAAAGCATTTAGTTTATTATTAAAGCAATTTTTTATTAGTTTTGAAGACTATAAATATCAACAGGACATTAAAAAAAATATTTTAAAATGCATAAATCCTTATCTAGAACAAATAAAAGTTTGTACAGAACATTATCAGATATTTGTTAATGTTTTTATGAAAATGTTGTTGTACAGGGGTTTTAGATGGGAAACAGAAAGAATAAATAAAATAAAAAGTGCAACTAATAAAAAAAATAGGAAACTGCAAATTTTACAACATTGAATTTTTGTTATTTTGTACTTTGATTTTGGTATTAATATTGTTTGATGTTGATTGTAATAGTTATTGTACATTTATATCCGCCTAGGTTTTATTTGAAAGTTAATAAAGTTTAGTTTTATTTGGAATTGTGTACAAATAATTAAAATTATATAAAGTATGTGTATAAATATCGAAGTAAATGCCGACGTATGTAAACCAAATTGATGAAAGCATTTAAAACTAATGAAAAAGCCTTAATAAGGACATCATAGGCGGAAGCAAAATCGGTAAAAAAATGTACAAATACTTTTTTTACCGGTGCCGGTATGACCCCGATTTCCTAAAAAACATATGTGCCTGGATCATCCTTCAAAAAAAAAGCGGTCAAAATCGGTGACACACCGACCGACAGACAGACGGACGTTAAAGGGCGGACACTAAAAAAAATGCATTTTTTTAAATTCCAAAATAAAGTTTTTACAACCCGATCATTAATTTAGTTTGTAAATTCAATGCAAAAAAAAGTCGCGTTTTAAGGTTCGTTTGTCACTGCTAGAAGTCGAGTTTTCTCAACTAAGAAAGGTCGACATACGCCAAAATCTGTATACGAAATAAAATTGATAATTCGAGTGCAGACAGGAGGGAGTGGTGGAGCGAGCGAATCTTAGTTCGAAACTTGGCCACCGGCATCGCACAGATGTCGCGTATTTACAATACCATATTTTCACAGAAGTGGAGAATTCGCGTAAGGCACATTTATTTGCTCGTAGTTGCGCATCTTCCCACTATTTTTCAATCAACGATACTGGCCACCTTTTCTCTATCTCACTGACCTTCTATTCAGATTTTATTATTCAATGACATAACCAAACAAAACATTTTATCCTATGTTTTTAACTTCACCATTGTTATGTCAGTTATGTGGTGATTTTAATTAAAAACTTTAAAAAACAAATGTCTGTCTCCGTCTCTCTACCTCTTTCCAACCATATGCCTTTCTTTTTACTGTTGTATTCATCCTTTTTGACAAGTATTCCTTCACCTTTTCCCCGTATCCTATCACCATTCAAATTAAAGTAGGTAATACAAGTTTGTCTTTTTTACTTTACGATATTCATTTGTTGTGTTTCTTTTTCTTTTTGGTATTGCAACTTCACGATAAACTTGGAAGACACTGTCTAAATAGGTATTAATCCTATCCGTATCAAAATGAAAGTGCGCTCATTTAACACTTAACGGGACTGCATACCCTTCCCGTTATAACGGCGCCAACCATATGACGGCAAATCGTTTGACGGGAGCGCAATCAATAACCGTTTATTAACGGGACTGTAAAATTGGATGGTAGGGGCAACTAAAACAAGATTTATTTGCAAATTAACCTATGGTAGGAGCTACGTCCCTAAAAGTTTTGCCTACCTTTTTGTGAAATGCCTCCTTCTGATTTTGTAAAAATATTTGAAAATTACTGCTTCTGAATGGGGGTACGATTATACGAAACAAATTCTCATTTCTACCAAAATAACTTCAAAGTTATTTTTTGAAAATTTAAAAAAAACTGCAATTCTGTGGTTGGCAGCCTAAAGGGCGTAAGTCATATTTCAGCATTACAGGAGAGCTCGTTATGATTTTATAAATCCGTTAATTTTGTAACTTGATACAAATATAGGTACTTAATTGCATACATGCATCTATCATTCTGTGTCGTAATATCGACTTAAATCGTTAATTTTTTGATATTTGCGACACTTTAAACTTACTGCATGCGAAATTAGATGACCCACTAGTAGACGGGTGACACTTTCTGACCCAAAACTTTCAAAAATAAACTTCAGATTGGTGGTTTTCATCTTCAATAACCCCCAGATACCAAATTTCGTCGAAATCAGAATTTTTTTCGCACCCCCACTTAGGGGTGCGTCCTTTCGTGGTTGGAATTTTGATAAAATGTTTGCAAATCGCAAAGGGCATACTCAAAAACCTAATTTCACCACTTTTTTTGTGAGTGGCTTTAAATTTTTATGGACGTACTTATAATATCACAGATTTAAACACTCAATCTGTGCTTATATAAAATGTCGGAGGGGGTTGTAACGCCCAAATCCCCCTCCCATGAGTGCGCCCCTGATATTTTGCACATCTGATGTAATAGGGAATATGCATGTAATTTTTTTAATTTTTTAATCGCTTTTTTACTTCGTTCTAACATAGCAAAAAGAGTAAACACTGTTAGAACAATTCAATTTAACTTGTAAAATAATATTTAAAACGTTGACTTTATTCGATGTGTTTAAACGCCGCCACATTTTCAGCGGGCCTTGGATGACGTCACAAGCCACGACCAGTATTTAAGTGTTGATTTATTTATACAGATTTTCAGTTGTAATAGCTATTCAGACCATGGAAAAAGCTAAAAAACCATTTTATAGGTATTGTCTTGTACAAAAGTGCAAAAACACTATTAGAAATATTCCCGATAAAGTGTATTTTGCAGTTCCAAAAAGACGACTCCCAGAGCGTTCTCAATTTTTTTACAGTTAGTGAACCCTAAAACAACCTTTTTCAACAATTGTGCCGTTGATTCTTGCAAATCGACGGACTATGCAATTTTGTTTCAAAGTCCGATGAATTTTCTTATTAGTTAACAAATTGAATAATTTCCAAAATACTAGTCCAGTAAGAATAGATCAAAAAATGGCAAATAGGGGAACTAAATCATGCATTATACTAATTCCTTCGGAAATGTGTAGCAGAAGGTTCCCTGACCGTGGTTTTGATGGTCACATTGTATAGTTTTTTACTTACAATTCGAAAACGGTGCGTCATAGAAAAAAATTCTTTTCAATATAAAGCTCATTAAATTTGCTACAACTTTGATTCTATACACTTTCTTTGTTTTTGACCCACCAAGATTGAATATGTGGATTATACACATGCATGACCGTACTAGCCACCTCGATACGTATAGCGGGATTTACCCTCATTTACCCTCAACAGCGGTGGGGTGGTATGAGAGGATAGAATCGAATGCTCCACCCCATCAAGACTAGCGACCCGCGTACTTTAACGGCCCACCGGTCCTCTAGGACGGCGATGAAGAAATCACTTTTTCGAACAGCGAAGATTAGTCTTAGGTATTGTTAATATGCGTTACACATTGCATAAAGCACGATCCCCTCCTTTATGCAGTTACGATGAGGTTTCTTGGAGGGAAAAAACCACAGGAAATCATGATGTAGGTGTTGGTCATATACTACATTGATATGTATCCACATATGAAAATATTTAATCTTGGATAGTCAATACATAAAAACGATGCGTTTTTTCCGTTTTTTCCTAATTATGTATCCACTCAAAGTTATAGCAAATTTAGTAAGCTTTCATTTTTAGGTACCTACAACATTTTTTGCTATAGCGTACCTTTTCCACGTTGTAAGCAAAACACTAAAAAATGGGACCTCAAAAGCCGCTCTCACGATTGAGGGAAACGTCCCTTACACAATTCTGAAGGAACTGGTAATACATGAATTAGTTCCTCTATTTTTCCTATTCTGACTGGGCTATACCACACGAAATGTAAATCTATAGTAGGCGAATGGAAAGCTCTCTCGGAAAGACCTACATTAAAAAAATACGTCCAAATCCGAGTTCACGAGAAATCAGCTTTTGACTTCGGACTTGTTTTCGACACAACAAAAAAATGATTTTGCAAATCGGGTCGCATCGAACGATTCATTAAAGGGTGAGCTTTTTAATGCTTCAATTTTACCAAAATGTATGATTTTTATTAATCAGAACGCCAAGGGCCTATTATAGAGTTACCTTCCTTGTTATATTTCGGGAGTTATTAAATTTGTTAGTTAACTAAAAAAAATTCCACAGTTCATCAATTTGCAAGAATCATCGGGACAAATTTTGGAAATGGTTGTCTTAGGATTCCACCATCTGTAAACAAATGTAGAACGTTCTGGGAGTCACCCAGTTTAAAAGACCAAGTATCGTTTTGTAAATTTGTTTATTTAATTATGCCATAACTATCAAATCTACGGTGATCGGGTTTGTCATATTGTTTTGTTATCAAAAGAAGTGGATACAGATTTTCAAAAAGATCGGATGAATTTTACTTAGTAATAACCAGTTGAACATCTTCGGGATTGCTTTTTTATATTTTTCCATAAAAAACAATAACATTTGAAAATGAACGTTTCATACCCATTGTATCTTATAGAAAATTCAATTCTAAACCTATTCATTTCTCTTCATTTTTCCCTTAGAGTAATAGTTAACGAGATAATTGAAGTCAAATGCGAAAAGAAACGACATCTTGCCATTTTTTCATCGGTTTTTGTTTACACATAACAATATATTCCGGGAGTTTTCGGCTAGAGGGACTGATTTTCGGATTCAGCGGATCTTTTTACATAGAAGACACTTGATTTCGTTGAGTGAAATAACAACACCCAGCTCAATCTGCCCAAACTGTAATTTGACTGCACCTACATTATATTATATTATATTATATTATATGAATATTACAACAAATGCGATCGCGTGGCATTTGACGTCACTTTCATTCGTCCAATAGTGAAGCGTTTCGCAAAGTTGAATTTCGTACGCTTATTTTGCACTTTTGAATTAACATTTTTAGCAATTAAAAACAAACTAAATAAGAAACTAATGGTTTAAGTACAATGTCAGGACAATAAATATTTGCTGGAGAAAGAATCAAGTAAATTTAAAACACATGCATATTTATATTATTTTAATTTTTCTGTTGCCTCGAATAGATTCTGTTTATTTTTTTTTTAAATTCATCACTTCATATCTTAAAATAATAAGATAATTTTATAATTAGAGAAAAAATTTAAAAAAGAAACACCGTCAAGTGATTGCCAGTACCTACCATTACTTTGAAAAAATCAACTTTATTCATCCAACCGTAACCAATTAGTTATATCCTGTAGAAAGTTCGTAAAAAACCGACCAACAATTGTTTTTGTACGGAGTTATCAAATGTTCGCGATTTTTTAAAATCTTTTTTAAGAGCTATTATCAACGTTTTCATTTGGTGTATAACTTATTTTCTCAAAAAACAACCATTCAAAATTGATATCGCAAGAAGTGCAGCAGCACCTTAAGTCATATGACCTGAGGCGGCAGATGATCGATTTTAGCTTACTCGGATAGGCCAAAGTAGAAATTTTGATCACTCTCGTTCAGTGGAGCTCCCCTACCTTATTATAGTATCCGTAGTTTCAAAAGGATTCAAACAAACTACCCGCGATTGAAATTAGTAGTGAGGATTGGAATTTGGAATCCGTGAGTCGTCCCGTAGACTGCCCCTTTTTCTTTCACTTTACGACGCATTTCACGTTGGCATCGTTAACATCCTTGTCGCATTGAAACTGGAACGGTTGATTATGTTAAGTAGTTAGAAAGGAGCATTAACTTGAAGATATAGATAATACAATTTATTAAATAAAAACAACTACCTACTTTTTATAATAACTAACTAAATATGAGTCGATGCAATTTTGAAGTCGAATTAAAGTTTGACCGGCACTATTCCCAACTGGCACGTTTTTACAATGCTTAATGGTCTCCTCCGCTATAGCCTCTCCAAGAACGCTACCTTCTGGAGCGTTCTCCTTAAAAATTCCTTCAGGAAAATACTTTACTAATTGGATCAGGTTCGCAATATTTAACTCGCCGTTTGAGTGTTGCACCCCCATTTGTTGACCGCGACAATGGATGAACTTGGAGAAAGCGTCGTCATCTTCTGGAAGGTTACCTGGCGCGTATGCCTTCACTACCTCACCTATGTGCGACTCTTCCAAAGATAAACTGCGTATGCATTCTTTTTCCTCTGGATTAGCCCACCCCTCATCGTTCGACTGACACAACTAGGTAAATGTCTGAATTATACAACGCAAAAGATAATTTGCTAAAACTTACACATTGCGAGACAGCTAGTAACAGTATCGAGAGTACAAGTCTCATTTTTTAAACTGGGACAGGTGATTATGCTTTGAAGATATTTATTTGCACTAATATGGTCACATGTTGCTAATTACAGAAAACATTTGAAGTAATTATTTTGAAGGTCCAATTTTAGGTGTGATTTCCAACCGACGTTTGATCGTTAACGTAAATAAGCGAAAAACTGTGTTTGATTATTTTTTACTTATTTCACGCTATTAGTTTTGCAAAAGTAGGTACAGCGAGATTCAGAAGTAACACCACATATGTCTGTGGTAACACGAACAACATACAAACGTTGTCTGTGTACCACTATTTGATCCCTCTATATTCTAAGAATATACCTCTATATTCTAAGACCTTGGAGATTCACTTTAACGCATTAGTTTTAGATTTATAAGGAACACCCATCCGTGCGAAATGAGTGATCCTGAATGCAATCGGAGCCCTTCATTAAATGGTGTGATCGTGGGGAGATGAATAAACAAAAGTTGTCCTATGTACGTACTTAATTCAGACCGATCACGGGCGACTATAAGGTCTGAATTCGCTCTATAAACTTCAGTGGTGTCATTAGTATGTGTTTACATTCAATTTTCTGTTTGCTTTCAGAAAAATAAGCGTCCCTTCGAACTCAATTTACGTTCAATTGAACTTTAATTATTCAATTATATCGCTCAAAAGTTCTAACACTACCGTATTCACACAAATTAACAAGTTTATTCTTAACACACTACCCTCCATTATTTTTTCATAGGAAATGGCGCAGTCGTCCTACCACAGTATTTTTGTATGGGGAACCAATGATCTTTGGGGGCACTTTCTCAGATTTGCCGGTGCTCCCCTCTTCTTTTAAATTTGTTAATTACGTAAATCAATTTTGTGTTAGGAGGCAGCTATTGAAATCGTACCTACTAATAATCTTCTACATGAGCTGGTTATTCAGTCAACACTGAAACTTCAAAATAATGATATATCCCCTTTAAAACACTATTTGGAATAACATAAGAAATTGAAAGAGGCATTATGCTATTTAAAGCAGCCGCCGGTCCTTTGCTGAGCGCTACTCCACGGAGATTCCTAGAACGAATTAAAGTTTTTGCAGTAGAATTTTAACAGTAAATAATGAACGTTAGTAAGGGAGGTAGGTATTGGATTGGGGTAAAAATGAACCCCTCACATTTTTGACGAAAATACACGTTTTGAAGCACCAGTAATCCGAATCAAACAAAATCTCGATGATTTCGGTCTGTGTGTACTCTTAATTTCCGGCTAAACGGCTGAACCGATTGGAACCAAATTTGGTACACATATATTCTTAGACATACGGGTAAAATAGAGGACTGAAATTCTTTTGCGTAAAACGCGTATGAGCAGGTGTACAGGGGGGGAGGGGGGGATTTGTGCTAGCATCGGCAGCAAATTTTTATGAATTGTGTTTTAAACAAGAACAATAATTATTATCATTATTGATCAAAGAATTATTAAGTTAGATAAAAGAGTAAAAGTAAGTAAAATTTAAATCGGGAGGAATGTAAGCGAAAGCGAATTTTGGTTCTTTATTTTAATATAATTATTCGATATTTCGATTTTAGGTTTTGTTTGCAGATAAGTGCTCTAGAGCAGGATTATAAGGGATGTTATTTCTTCTCCTCTATATTGTCTCTGATTATGTTGTTCTATATATTGTAATTGAATTGGGGGTGGTTGTTGTTATGTAATTATACATTAGTATGCCTGGGCTTCACCTCGGCTATTAATCCTCTTCTGGCCTCTTACGGTAAAGGGGTAAAGGGTAAAATATGATTTTAGCTTTGAACGAGGCAGATAAAAATTGCCTTTTTTTGCATGGCCACCTCACTATTATGTAAATTACATATAACTTATTTAAGATTAGAATATAAAACCCAGGAAAACCGAGATATTTCTAAAACTATCAGAGATAGGTATTATTATCAAAAGTTGAAGGTTTTTGGAGGAGCTAAATGATGACAGACAAATATACAGGGTCTTCCACTTAAAAAAAGTGAGATTTTTTTAATGTGAAGTTTTGTAAATTTGGATCTAGAAAAAAAAACACCCTGTAAGCTACTTTTTTAATGTTTTATAGTAGATGTATTTATTTGACTTTTACTTAACCCAGGATAAAAGATATAAAACCTGGAATCAAAATTTAAGCAATAATTTTGACAATATACTGAAAAATCGAATTATCTTTAAAACTACTAGTTTTTTGATATTAACGATTAATAAAAAAGACGTACAATTACACGTAGAATTCAAAAATGCATTCAAATACAGGGGGTTCTATTTAAAAAATTTACCATTTGGGTGCCTTACTTTGTGGACGCACCCTGTATAATTCCAAATATTTTTAAAATGTGGAGAATATTCAACCATATCATAATACAAAAGCACTCTATCGAAAAATCTTATCTTCAAGGCATTTAGTTACTCCTCTCAATCTTTGACTCACCCTGTACAGGAGAACCGGTAGAAATAAAAAAAATGTCGGAAGACACAACGACTAAGATGAAGATGCATCCACAACTCAAGTATGGAGAAAAATAAAAAGCATTACGGGTAAGAATCAACCACCACAGTCCACAGCCTCCAATAATAACATACACAGATCTAGGAGAAACAGGAGAACTACTTGGCAGGTGCCATGGGAACATACAAACTATACATGAATTTCCTAAAAGATAAAGAAAAAAAAAGGAAGAAGAAACATTCACCTTCTCAGATAGCCGAAAAGAGTTTCATACCTGAATTAAAAACTGCTCTATCTAAGACCAAAAACACAATCCCTGAACCCGACGAAGTCACATTTGGGATGATCTCTAAACTACCTACACGCAAAAAGTATACGCTTTTTTAATAGCATGTATGTACACAAAAATACTTACCTTAGTGCATGGAATGAAGCATGTCATCCCATAATAAAGCTTGGGAAAGATCCAAGGAAGATTGAAAGCTTCAGACCAATATCATTAAGCTACTGTTTAGGTAAACTGTGTGGAAGTCTTAGGAAAATAGATTAATTAGTACTTACCAAGCTGGCTTCCGGAAGGGTTGATCCACATTAGACCACCTGGTTCACTTAGACCACATTATTAATGAAGCATTGGCCGAACGGAAATACCTTCTTAGTGTTTTTCGAGCTAGAAAAAGCGTTCGATACCACGTGGAGATGAGGAATTGATGAAAAATTAAAAAACTGGAAATTCAAAGGTCATTTTCCATCAGACCGACGCTTTAGAATACCAATAAGCAAAACGGAATCTCCCAAGGTTCAGTGGTCTGTGTAACTATATTCGCTCTATCGTAATTAACGGTATAGCAGACCGTATAAAGAAAGACATAACGCCATTGATTTATGCAGATGACCTAGCTATAATTATTAAACGCAAAAACCTAGAAGAGATGGGAGAAAAAACGCAAGACGCCAACAACACCCTTGTAAACGACGATTTATAAGGAGGAAGTAAAATTTGTGGGACTGGCGCTGGATAGAAAACTGACATGGAGACTTCACATACAGAATGTCCAAAATAAAGTAAAATAGGCGCTATCATTTATCGCTCAGCCGCAAAATCCAACCGCAAATGATATCTGGATGTTTCAGAACATCTCCAAGTAGTTCCTACGGTGTACGAATATTTTATCGTGGAAAATAAAATAAGACGTGTGCAATTATAGAATAGTTTTAGTAACATTTGCAGCCAATTTGAAGTGGTTGCTGTGCAATTTCGTATACAGATTTACTTAAAATTTCACGGTAAATTATAAATCTACGACACCTCTCTCGTGCGGGGAACGTTAAGGAGCTGTAACTTCAAAGTAACGATCGGTTACGATTACAGTTCATTACGCCGCTACGTATCTTAATTCACCCTAATTTTACGGAAATAAGTACCAGGCGCTATGTTGCCGTTGTTTTTCTTTCTGACACTGATAAACTTTAAACCCGGTAATCTCAAAGGAAGTTGGGGCTTGGTGTGTTGCCCGGTCAAGCGTTCGGATGCACTATAAAAAGTTAAATAAGTTTTGTAAAATAAAATACTATTTTGCCCTGAACTTATATTCGAGTTTTCCGAGATGGGATGATTTGAATAAAATAACATCACCATACTATTCCTCAACGGGTTTTGTGGCAATTATTAGTAAGCTTTTCAAACGAAGTTATTTCAAGCTAAATAATAAAATGTTCAACAATTCCCTTCGAAAATCAACATTCCTGGAGAAAGACAAACAGTTTTTGTACAGTAGATGTACGGAGAATGAAAAAAAGGTGGAGAACACTTTATGATTCTTCTATTATATGTTCTAAAGATCTAGAAGTTCAAAGTGATTACCGCTCTATTCGATTTTAGTTTATTTTATATTTCACTGTAATTTGTACCTTTTATTTTTTCACAATTCCTTTAGCTCTTTATTTCCTTCATGAAATATCTATTTATAACTCTTTTCCAACAAGTTACGCCCCTTTAAAATCCACTAAAATACACATGTTCAAATGCTACATTTGTTATGTCCGGCGTCGCTGATGGTTTGGGCTCTTTCGAGAACTTCATTCGATATGGGGAAGGTCATCAAATTGCCTGGGTGTCAATGCACGTGATTATAAGCTCGTTGTTTATACATTAAGTAGGTTTGCAGAGTCGCTAGTTCCAATATACAACACAACTCATGTAGATAGCTAGAGTAGGGATGTCAAGCGTGTGTTAGTCTAAAATAGTTGCTTCTGAGTCTAAATAAATTTGTAGTTCAAAATTTGATATAAAAAATTTTAACGTATTTTTACCTCGCCCCCTTTCACATTACTCCCTCCACAGTTTGCGAAACGCTGAGTTAAACTTTTTCGATTCCAGGTAGATGAATAAATCATAATAAACAACATGAAGACCAATACTGCCAAATTTGGCGGGTATTTGGTAAATGCTTGATAATTTACATGTCTATGGATGTGATTCCAGTTACTACCGCCGGCAGCCCATTAGTAATTCAACCCAGCTGAAGTAAGTTCCACTGCCTTTTGTCGATGTAACTTATGCATTAAATCGATACAAGACAATGACCTCTGTCGTGTCGTATACAAAATCCGAAGTTCTATACAGATTACCTACAGAGTAAATACCATTATGAAGATTTGTAAGATGAGTTGATAAATTTTGATGTAATAGTTCATAATCCAACATCAGCACAGTTTTTGTCTGCTTACGAGCATAAAAATAGAAAAAAACCCTACCATTAAACGTCATCGGTAAAATACCTTCACAACCAGACATTCCTATTACGGCTATTACCAATTCCGAGCATAATGTTTGAACAGCAATCGCACGTCCTAAATTACCGCAATTGTTGAATGCGAAAACCTACTTTACTGTGTAACAAAACATTCAACATGCATAATTTCGCACTATTGATAGTCTCAACTAGCATGTAATGGTGGATATTACTCTTATGGCTCTGTTTGCACAATTTAAACGCAATAAATAGCGCACCCTTTAATTTACGTCACTTCAGTTGCTTTTGGTATACGTATAGATTTATTCTGTTGGATGTACCTTGTGGTTAAAAGAAGTATTTCATTTTCTCGTCGAAAAGTTGTAGGAATTCATAGCCTTGTTGCCGATTATCTATATCACTTCTAAAGTTTCTTTTAAATTGGGCACCACTGAAATCCAATCCTAAGGTAAACGAAATGTTTATGCTAATTGAGTCTACATTTTCCAAAACATGATGTTTTGGTTCTTATGGCAATAGGATAGAAAGATAGAGAGTTGAACTACTTACCGCATATTTCCGTTTGCTATACTATCAACGCTACGGGGTGCGGTAGTCGCGTAGTAAATGTAATGCATGAATCTGCTTTCCAATTACTATATGTTTATCGCTACCTGATATCGTCTGTCAAAGTGAAGTAGCGCTAATCGCATAGTCAACGAAGTAATTTTAACCGCATTCCGTTACCTGTGCGAATGCACCAATAAACATTTACGTTAAATACGTAACATTACGTACATTACAAAACGTAAGATTTTTATTTAAACTTTAATATTTTATTTCAGAAAATAATGATTGTGTTTTAATATTACAAAAAAATATACTGTTGGTAAATGGAACATAGGTACACAGTTATATTAAATAATTTTCTCGTATCAATACTATCAATGGCCACTGCCATGGCTCAAAGCATTTGTTGTGTTTGAGTGAACATTTGCCGCTAAGGATCTTTTCTTTCTAGGTCTTTTCTTTCTTATTCCTTCAGCATTGGAAGGTCTACCAGCTTGTATAGCTCTTACCGCCCCATGAAGGCCCCTGTTTCGCCGACGAGCAATCGCAGTTGGCTGCACTTTGATACGCTTAGATTGTTTAATATTTGTCACAGCAGAGCAGATGTTGTAAAATGATTCTTCATTATCAACATTGTCCATTTTATGGTTGAAGTCTACCAGACTCTTTAACATTTGCTTTGAAGAGTGTGTTTCTACAAAACTATAAAGCTTGTTCAAATTTTCTTTAAATTTCCCTAATTCTATTTGAAAATCTTCTGTCTCGTTTTTCATTGTCGTGGCGTGATGAACTATACCCAATTCATCAATTTGAAACAACTCACTCTCCCCCCTTATTTGTTTTTGGGAAGCCTGTAAAGTCATGGGTTTTTCAAAGTCAGCCTCTGCATTATTTGTGACAACTACATTTTTATCCATTTCGATGAAAAAGTCTTTATCTACATTAACATTACCCAAAGCCAATGTTGCTATTTCAATTCGATCTTGAAACTGCAAGTCGGGGGTGTTTCATAAGTTTACGCCACTATTGTATACAGCGCACAAATGCTTGCAGAATTGGCCACTTGCTCCAGCAGGACAATTGCTCAATTGCGGTATTTACAGTATACAAAAGCATTTCATCTTTAGAAGAAGTAACTCTATATTCGACGTCAGAAACCTTTGTAACTTTGAGCATTGCAGATTTGTAACAAAATTTTCTAAAGTAGGCCTGCAATTTCACTCCTCTAGAATTTGCAAAATCAATTAGTTTTTGTTTGTGGAACTGTTCCAATGAAAAGCACACAAAGTCAACTAAAGCTGCTGAATTGAATGCTTTGCACCTTTGTAGTACTAAATCTTTAAATATTCGAATAGATACTTCAATGATATTGTTTGTGTTATGACCCCTAGTGTATATACTACTGCGAAAACAGTGACACCATTCGGATCGTCTTTCCCACATGTGATTGAAATATTCCAAAAATTTGTCATATTTGACTGCTACGGAACTGTTACAAAGAGACCGTTTTAAAAGTTCACAATCTATGTCATTTTTGGCATATAAAATTTCACGAAATTGCAACATGAGAGGCTTTCGATCCTCCTTTTCAATACCATTTGAGGTATCCCATAACCATCTCCATACTGCTTGCAGTACGTGAAATGTGCATAGCAATCTTGCTGAATTAGGAAAAACTTTCTTCAGTGCATTCCTTTCCGCATAGCTATCATCGGTCATAAACTAACACTAATTGATAGATCAGAGTATAATAAATCACAACTAACACTAACTTTAAATCCGTTTGCTTCTAAGACAGGAATTTTCTCTAGCAGTTTTTCAACAACGCTCTTGACCGTGCGATCGCCATAATTTTCCAGTCTACGAATATATATTTTACAGTATGTACAGTGATAAGATAAGAATGATTGCTTTTACCTCCATTTCTCATATATATTGTATATGGTCCGATTTTCGTATTACATCCATAGATTAGAGTGTAACACCGCCAGTGAGTTTTTCATTGCAACAAGATAAACAGTCCCTTTGCTTGTTTAAAATCAACATAGTAAAATCGAAATTCATAGGAGGTATTGGATAAATAAGTATGTAAATACAAGTATGATTAAAATGACTAATGAGCGTAGCCTTGGTGTGCTTGTTATATGAAGAATAATTTTTAGCATTTACTTTAGTAACATTTCGCTTACCAGGATAATTGCATTCAAGTTGTCTTTGAGGTGAGGATCTCTGTAGCGCGTAAATTTATTAATCTTTTTTATTTTGAAGACAATCTTAGCTTTACAATTTTTGTTCCTATCCCTAACACTTTCATTCTTCCTTTTTTTATTCTTGGCATTATGTTGACACACAAAGTCTTTTCGAAATTCGAGTTTTTGAATGTTTGTATAATTTTTTGCTACAATCCACTGTGTGCGAGTGACACTTGAAAAATTCCGCAACCACGTTAGACAGTTGTCATTGTAATTTGGTTCTTGACCGATTTTTGTTCTAACTTCGTAACTATCCACCACATTTTTTACGATTTTATAATTGGAATCAAAACGCTGTAAAGCCTCTTCAATTTCACCCATCATTCTATCACTAACAACTAAAATACAATATCTCAAAACCGTTGCAACAACAATGAGTACTGGATATGCACTAAGTGAATCATAGTTTTCGAAGAACTATTCATCATTCATCGGCAAAACGCGTGCATTTCCTTCTTTCGCAATAACAGCTGTTGTTGCGGTTTTCACATAGGCAACGGAGTACGTTGAAGTTCCTTCGTTGACTATGCGATTAGCGCTACTTCACTTTGACAGACGATATCAGGTAGCGATAAACATATAGTAATTGGAAAGCAGATTCATGCATTACATTTACTACGCGACTACCGCACCCCGTAGCGTTGATAGTATAGCAAACGGAAATATGCAACCGGGAACAACCCGTAAAAAAGAAAGACTTAACTTATGGTAGCTCGGATAAAAGGGTAGTAATGGATACAGGCTACTTGTCAAAAATCCCTCTTTATTATTCTAAAGTACCCATTTTATACCATTTGTTTTTAATTAAATTTACAGCGTTTCTAAAAAAGTTAGTTATCCTAACATAGAAGCTTATAAATAAAATTAATTGTCATAAATGTAACTTGCGTACCACTGACATTACCACTGCATACATTTGTGTAGTTTTGCAAAAGGAATTTGCTTATAACGTGCGTTGCAAACTGTTACAATTGCTTCATGACCTATACACGCAAATAAATTATGAAATATTAATCTAAACCTCTATGTCTCTAGCAATTATAAATGTAGAGATTAAATGTTGTTTAAACACTTCTTTGACTGCTGACTTTCGATGGTCAACTACTGATAAAGTGCATCATAACTGTCTATTTTCGGATTTTTTCGAAAGGCATCGGTAATACAATTTCCCTTGCATTTTTCTTCAATCCCAATTTTCAATTGTTGCAATGTTCATGACAAAATTGTGTTTCCTGTTAGTAGATCCAACAAACTAGTCCCCCTCTCCCTACCGCGTTTGTGGGTTATGGCCTTGGGATTTTGGACCTTGGCCTACGTCACAAGGGCATGAACTTGCACCAAGCTCGTTGTCTTGGTCCAAGGTTGTGGCCTTGAGTTTTCGCCCCGGTTAATTCACAAGGTCGTGGTTTTGGGATTTCCCTGACGAGAAATCTCCAACCAAGGTCTTGGTGTCGTAGTTAAGGCGTGACCTTGTTTTTATGGTGCACTATTATTGTAATCTCGGCGATGAGGAGGAACAAAGCGATGAATAAATAAATAAGAGAAAGATGATGTATTGCAAAACTGTCTATAATATATAATATATATATAATATATAATATATATAATATATAATGTATAATAAATAAAGGTTTTGTACGTACATTTCTGACGTTTTTTAGTTTTTGTTTGAAAATCCTTATTTTTTCCAAGATTACACACATTATAACACGCAAAAGGATACACAGATAATATCACTATAATCGTGTGAACTTTTAGGAAATAATGAGATAAACTCATTAAAAGATTGAATACCACATAAATAGTATATAACAGGGCCACGAAACAAAACAAAACCTTCAAAGCTAGTATTTGGAAATAATGACGTTAACCCCTGGAGCTGGACATTTGTACATGCTCTTTAGCTCGTGTGTATAGCGGTAATATGATATGTAATTGATAACAATAGGTTTAATTTAAATTTCTATACGATTAGGCTTTGATCTCGTGGATTATCGTAGAATCCCCCGTTGATAGTATGGTCGACAACAATCCTGGCAACGATATGTTCTGTTACGTACCCACCCCCCGGCGATGTGCAAAATGAAACTGTTACATGGATTGGTGTGATTGAAGACTAATTCACAGTTGATAATATGAGCTTGACATTGAAATTGGAAGTGAAAGTTGATAATTAAGATTAAGACTTCAAAATAGGAACCCTCAAAATGGAGGGCTCCGAAGATAACACAATATGTGTATAAAGTGATGCAAAACAAATCCTTCTAAATGAAGTAAATGGGCACGCAGAAGCACAAGAAAATCTTCCACTCCCAACAAATTTTCGTCCCCGTTAAATCTTCTAATAAATTGCCGGATCTCACAACTTGCTAACTCAGAGACGACCTTGGTCGATGCTGGCATTCATAGAAGTGTAGTGCTATTATGACGTTTCATTTGCACCTCCGTGTATGGTGTAGTAATTGTTTAAATATTTAAACAATGGCATAGTGTTGCTTAAAGTGCCACGTTTATATTGAGGGAAACAGTAACAAAAACGTAATGGCAAAAGTTATTCATAAGAAGCGAATACAGAACGCTAAAATTATTACATCAACGTTTATCTAAAATAGAAATTATTAAGCAAACACCAATTACTAATGGAAATGAGGCGGAATATATAAACGTGCAAATCAAAGTCGGCATCAGTGGAAGGCAAAAGGAAATTAAGCGGTTAAAAAAGAGGGCAATGTCAACATAATATAGAGATGTAGGCCGTTTCTTTACGCACATTTTCTTTCGCCCTTATTTGTACAAGGTCTCTAAACGAACTAATGCGATATTTATGTAAGCACATTATTTTGCTTAAGATTTCCCTTGCTGTAATAATAATTTTTGTGTGACATTGGTCATGACTTGCATATTTCTACAATACCTAAATTAATGCAGATAAATGAGTATTATTTTGAGTATAAATGTATACTAAGGCAGCATAAAAGGGAATTTCAAGAATGGTTTAGAAGTAAATTATAAAAGGTATGAAAGAGCTATAAGTTGGGGAGAGAGGGACGTTCATAAGAAAGAAAAAAAATTGATTAGGAAGGGTATAACACCAATTTTTAATATACAGTGATATTTATTAAGAAGTAAAAGAAGTAGAAATAGAGATTTACGTGTATTGTTTCCTCATGTCTACTTTTAAATTAAATGAAGGGCGCCTAATTTAATGTGTCCAAAATAACTTCTGAAACAAATATTTGGCTGTCATATTAATTATTAATTTGACTATTGTTGCGTTGGCTTCACAAAAAATACATCTCTTACGCTCCTTAAACTGTTACCAGAATAGATAAATTTGATTCGGCTAGCTGACAGTCAGTAATGCTCTTCTGACCCCATAAGGAATAATTTAAAAAAATAATAACGTAATAATCTTTATTTTTTATTTGCCTATTATATGTCAATTATATCTGTCATTATGTGATATATGAAGCAGTCTATTACGCCCAAGGGCATAATGAGAGGGCATAATGGATTGCCATCTCTGACAGTCAGTAATGCTCTTCTGCAAACAATAATCCCATTCTTTGGAATGATGAAAAATAAAATGTTGTATGCACCTCAGGCATTACTCAAATTTAAACTTACAATCCCTCGGGCTCTGTCGCCCTCGGCATAAATATCGCCTTAATGCCCTTGATGCATAAATAACTATTATGAAAGTATGAAATGGTTTTCTTTTATTTATCATTACAGTACCTCTTTGCCGCAATAGAATAACATATGAGTAAACAGCATTAATTCCCAAAACACACTTCCCATTGATAGCAAATATTCGACTTTATTTTTAAATGAAGCAAACGCAATGTATAAAGAATTACCGTCAGAAAATTAATTGTATTTTAATAAACAAACTGGCACTCGATGCCAACCAACACCAACTTGCTACTTGATACTTTGACATATGCCTGGCATCGCTGCCCCTCCCAGGATTTAGTCAACTGTCGTGGGGATGCTGATATAAAATTCCAAATATGTGGTTAAATCGGCTTCACATAAGTATACAAAATTAAATGACGCTTGAGCATACATTTCTCTTCAATAGTTTGTAATTTAATCAATATACTACGACGTTAGTAAACAACAACTATAATGGCTACACGACGGAAAGCGGCAATACTACAACGCGATATAACAATTGTTCATAAATACCTTTATCGTTTGCGTACCAGGAGTTCTAGATGCGTTCAGGTCACGGCTTCCAATCCGTATAAAATTGGTTCTCACTCCGGTTGTGCTCTGCACTGACCGGTTATAGAATCGCTGTTGAGACCTTTCCTTCAATTTGGAATTGAAATTGGCCTTCCAGCAGTGCGCTGCACGGACCGGCTATAGAATGCTCGCCGATGTTTCGATCGCTAGAAGAGGAGTTGCATCACCGGCTCCACTACCATCACGCCAGACACCTCGACGGCGAACTGTTTATAAGCAGAACCCCCAGCCAGCGGAAAAATACAGTGCTTCGATCAGCCGAGCACAACTTCAAGAAAATGCAGTCACTAGCTACCGTTCATCTTCATCCGTACTCTAGAAAATCAAGCCACCATCAACTACCACCAACAGCTTCGCCTGCAAGATCTCAGCCACCTACATCACCAGCAAAATCTTGCTACCAACACCATCGTCACAGACATGCACAAAACGTCGGAAGACCGGACACGGTGCGGAAAGTGAAATAGAGACCGAGTACGAGCGCCCCACAACACCGTTCACATCATACACGACAGCAACGAATCCCCAAAGCACTAATAGAAAGACGCCGAGTACCACCGTGAAATCGAGGCAGGATACCTGCGAATTATGGATCTTCCAGCAGAGCAGGACATTCCGGTAGTGTCCCCAGCGGAACTTACGGGCATTATACTACGGAAACACGCTCGGAAGGCACCTGGACACGACAATATCACATGGAGAGCGCTGCAAAACATAACCAGAGCAGTGCTAGCCTACATCACACGAATTAGTTTTAACTCAGCGATGGTTTTAGGGCACTACCCATTGACATGAAAGCGGGCAGTGGTGATCAAGCTGCCCAAGCAAGGAAAAACTGCTGTCAGAGCCCCCCAACTACCTCCAAATGCCTGTTCAGAACCTCGACAGGATACGAATCAATTTTTGGCTTGGGATAAGTGTAGCAAAGAAGGGGGTCAGCATTTCTCTGGGACGAAGTTTCTCGAATTCTTGACATTGCTGCTGTGGCGTGGGTTAGTTTAGTGGCAGAAGGATTGATAGAATACCTCTGGAAATTCACGGATTCTGTCTGACCATAGCTTTACGAGCCACTGCCTTCAGATTTTTGGGTCGGGGTACAAGAATAGTGACGAGTCTTCGAATTTCCTTTTTACTCTTGAATGTCTGGCTCTTTTGAAGCGATCCTCGACCCTCCTTGGTGTTAAAACTGTTGCATGCAAAGAGTTCATCGTACTCTTGATGTACCACATCAAAGTTCATGGTTCTGAGAAATGGTCGCTTGTCTGCTTGGTAATCTGGGACATGTAGTAGCTTCAGCGGATTTGTCTGCTAGATCTGGAGTGTTTGAGGTTTCGAGGAGTGATGGTCTTCTCTTGGGTTGAGTTCTCAATCCTCCTCTTCCTGATTTCGTCTGTGCCTTAAATCACCTTTAGATGTGATGCAGGGTTTCTTCCTTGCAGCTTTCAAGTTTATTTACAGCGTTTCGTTTTCGAGACTTATCACCTTTGTTGACATTTATTTTTAATTTTGCGGATATACCAAAAGCTTAATAAAACATGTAAAAACAGTTTTGTATGCACCTTTTAATTCTTAACAACTTTAAACAGTTTTTTCTGTAAAATATACAGGAGGACAGGATATTGCATAAAACTAATTTCCCATGTTAAATCCCTATGTTCCTACTTACCGTGCACCACCCGGTATAAGCAAATCGAATTGTATTTCGAGTCATTTGTCGATTTGAAGTGTGTGAATTATTAAGTTCCCTCGCGTGTTATGTTATAAATTGTGAGTGATAAATATGACTTAACTACTACAAAGTAATTTATGGTATAAATGTGTTGTTTGTATCCACGAGGAAATTGTAACGTGTCAAGTGTCAACACATGTGCATGGTTTTCTAATCAAACCTCTCATCATTGAATAATAAGATTCTTTATTCAATGGTCTCATTGAAAGGAATTGGTTTCTACAAACTATAACTTTCATCCGCGACTCCTTTTTAATATGAGTGGGTAACGGGGGTTAGAAATTTTTATTTGATCTTTCATGGTATTCTAATGAAATGTCACAACCAAAGGAATTAGTTTCTACCAACCACTGTCCTCCTCGACCCCTTAACGTGATTTGTTTTAATATCTCTAGAGCGCAGGGTCGGAGGAGGGTACTCGCAAAGGGTGTTTGGAAGAAGTATACCCATTAGTGATGTCAAATCTTTAAGGGCGAATATCTCGAAAAGTGTCAGGAAAGGATAAAGGGCAAGGGGAACTTCTGGCCGAGACACATCTAGTAGTCATGTTAAAACATTCACTGCCAATATCTGCAGAACGGAGTGTCATAGGAGGGTACTTAGTGTATATATCTCGAAAATGGGACGTCGACGGAAGAATTTTTCTAAGGGCTTGAAACTTCTTGCATTATATGTATAGCGTATATTTTGAATTTATGCCAGGCGGCCTTTAAATGCTTATTACCTTAGAATCAGTTTTCTGGCGGAACCAAGCGGGTACAAATTCTAATGTTGAAGGTAAAAATTAGTCTTTAATTTATACGTTCCATTTCTTTTTATTAATCCTGAGAATTCCCGTTTTTAGTAAAAATTGTTTAAATAATGTATAAATTGTTAAACAATGAAAATCTAACATGGGTACAAATTAGTCTTCAATTCATAGTTTTTGATGCGACTAATAACATTTCAATTGGATTGATTTCTAGTTAGCACCCCCACTTTATAGAATCGGTTTTCTGGCGGAACCAAGCGGGTAAAAATTCTAATTTTGTGGGTACAAATTAGTCTTTAATTAGTTCTAAATTATAGGCATATTTTTACTTGATATTATAATAAATCGTCTTTAGTCAACTCAAATTTCAGTAATGTTGAAAATGTCCAACATTTGCCGGTATATCGAACCCGGCTGGGTTGCTTCCTACACATTATTGAAACAATCAAAACTACGTAACCTAATTTCTCTATTTTTCGATCCTCTTTTAGTATGTAACAATATAATGCTGCGATTGAAACGAAATGCTAAATTATGCAAATGCAATTTTGCATCCGTGTATTTTCAGCAGCATACTGCACTACGATATCAATGAATCTATTTTTTTTTGTTTCAGGTTAAGCCCAAAAACTCCTCTCCTGTTTCAAATATGTAAGTACTAATTTGACCTTAATCTTAATCTTAGCAAAGATCATACTACACACAGATCTTTGATGTTAGCAATAAGAAATTTTTACGATTTGGTCGAACTTGCAATTCAAGGATTTATTACTAAGTACTCGCGCGCTCTAACATAATCTTTTGAAATAATTGTCCACATGATATATGATGGATTCATAAAACGTCTGTAAACTTTTGTTCCGTCGTAAAAACAGGATTTTATAAAAATTTAGATGCTTCACTGTGGTTAATTTTCACCAGTAATGGCAGTTGGATTTTTAAGGTACAAATACCAAGTGTTTAATTCTAGCTAATATAGTTAAAAGCTCGGTTAAAAGTTAACAACCAAACCAATGTTGGATGCAGCTGGCAGCGACAGGCGGTTAGTTTCACCTAAGTTTTAACTTTAATGTTACAATACAACTGTTATTTTGTCATTGATGTCTCAAAATTAGAAAGCATGCTGATTTTAAAACGAAACTCTTCGTTCAGGGTGTTTTCGTGCAGTTTTTGTGGTATATTAACTCCATGATACCGTCTACCACGTTATCAATTTGTATTTATGAAATGCCTACTTAAATAAACGCTTCTGGTTTCCGGCAAGTGACAAGTGAAATGAAAAACTAAGACAGATCGAAATGAGAAAATAGAACGAATGTATATTTTATTCGCATGGCAAATAGAAGCCCAATATTTATAGTGACTTCAAGGTTAGCGTACAATATAAGAAAATCTAAATGTAAAATCAATGTCGGTCTACATATTTAGATTCGCCGTGGAGAATTAATTTTCTTCGTAAGTTAAACATCTAAAACAGAATATTAAATATTAAACGAAAGACAACATACCCGATACGAAACAGATGGTGTGTTACTGACAAATTTAATACAAAAGATGACGTTTTAACCGCTCCAGAAAAGTCCGGTGTCTTTTTGTATTATTCGTATTGAACGATGGAGGATATGTATGAATGACGTAAAAGTGGAAGGCAAAATATCGGGGAAACAAATTTCTTGTGTCCGTAAACTTGACCGTTCTCTTGTAACTCGAAAAGTTTGAATTCCAAGTTCAGTGTTGACTGACAAAAACTTGGATCGATACATGGAAATCTCGGATTGCTTCCCTATTATTAACTTGCTAATATAAAGGAAGTTTTAGTTCCGCAGAGTTTTCAGTTTTTAGGTATATGACAAGGGTTGGCCCAAGGAATATTATTGTGATCTACGATTGCTTGCAAGTTCAGCAACCTCTCGCTAAAGACTTTTGGCGGAATTTCGGAGTTTCTAAAGGATAAAGTGAAATGTAGTGTTCGAATTTTATCATACCATTTTGTTGGGAAGTTTGGTTTTCACTTTACAAACCCGATATACCTACTCCTAGTTCGCGACAATGCGATTCAATTTCCGCCTTCTTTGTTAAATCCTAACGTCGCTCGAGTGTTAGAGAGGGTATATTATAAATGGATTTATCACTTCATGTAATGGAATGTACAGTACAGTAATCTGCAGCTTCGATAGCATTCGTAACTTCCACGTTTCTTTGTTAATTCAGTTTTCAAACTTCGCGTGGGAACTTTTCCATCAAGCCAACATCAATAATCCAATTTTAATTTGTTCCATCCAAAAGGTTTTATTGCAAGTGTATCCCCAGGGTTTTAAGATTCAATTTTATGTTTGAAAGAGCGTTATTACATCATTATGGATAAAATTTGCACGGTATTAACAACGACCATTCAATTTTAATGGCTAATTTTAAATTATTTTGATTAAAAAGTTATTACTTCATAAATGACTTTAGTTTGCACTCTACTCAGAATTTAATTTTGTGCTTCACAGTAGAAAATAGGTTGCAAATGAATATGCTTGTTGAAAGGTATGTACCAATTTTGCATATCAAAATAAGTAGTATTATATCACATGCCTTTCTAGATGCTTCACGCAGGTTTTATTTTGGCTCGTGTGAAAACAATGTTTTATCAGACTAACAGAACAGTCCTATTTAGATCGGGTAAAACCCGGATCCGGACCCAAACTTGGTTGGCAAAAGCCGGATCCGGACCGAGATTTTGTTGGTAAAAGCCAGACCCGGACTAATGCATGGTCACGAATCATTTTATGTGTTTTGTGATAGTAAGAGACTACTAGATCCTTTATAGTTTTATTATTTTCCGACCGTCCGTCTGTGCGAGCCCTTTTCTAACAGCGGCCGCTTGTTCGAAATGTGGACTACTTTATAGCTTAGGAAGAACGCTATTGATGTTCGTCCCCATCAATATGGACAAAAGTTACAGATTCTTGTGGATCGGGAACGGTAAAAATACAAAGGCAACCTCATACAATTCGAAATAACTTTCTTATTTATGGAGCGATTTTTGTGAAATTTTAATAGTAGGTCCTTTGAATAAATAAAAATTCAATGTGCGTGTGAAAAATTGTGTCACGCATGAGCAGAACCACCTTCCTTATCTATTGTACTATTGTAAAATAGGTGTCTCTATAAAACCCCTTAAATTCGGAGCAATGAACTTTCTCGTAAACTGAGTTATTATTTTACATGATACAGTCGTCGATCCCAGTTACCTGCTAAGCCCTACTTTGAGTTGATCATTGAATAAAACATCGAATTAATATACAGGGAGATTCACGTAGCCTGTTCGTTAGAAGTTTTTAAAATTGCAGTTGAAATAAAAACTTGAAATTTGGTTTATACCCATTAACAACCATTGCGAATTGAAATAAAATAATTTCAAGGATCATTCTTTCCTTGGTGTTAAAGTCAATAATAAAGAAATGATAGTAAAGAAATCCACTCTTTATTGGGTCTTTTCTAAGAGATCAGAAAAGCGTTCTAGTGGCCGTCTTCTTCGGTGTAAGAGTATAGCCGGCACATCGGGATCAGGTTCCTTATAAAACAAGAATAAGAAACAAAAGAAAAATAAAGTAACAGCAAAGGCTCAAAAGAGCATCTGAAAGTGTGTATTACTCAGAGACGAGTGAGCTAGAATACAAAAGTTTTGATGAAGGAAGAGGAGAAAGTTACACATGCAAAGCCTATTGACATACGTTTGGAAAACTATTACGCAGTATGTTAGTTACTGACATGGTACATTGGTAGAGTTGTAGAGGAAATTGATAAGAGGACCAGCAAAATTAAATTCCTTAATTCGTCAATATTACCATTGGGAAATGAGCCTTTTTATCTAAAACGGCACCAAAAATTGGAAATCCAGCAGAAATTTAAGACAAAGCGAAAAACAACTCCAAGATTATTTGCAGTTAAGTTTATTTATTTATTTATTTTTGGACTTTATTTTTCAGTGGGCGGGGTTTTTGCCAAGGCTGCTCTACTAACCCAACTCACTATACATTTACAAATATCCATGCCCGAACCGGGATTCGAACCAGGGACCCTTAGTACTGCAGTTGCGCTTCCACGCCACTGCGCCACACAGGCCGGTTATTGTATTAAGGTCATACCTCGGGTCATACTTACCTGGTCTAATAACGTCACAGTTTTTTTTGGATTTTTTTTATATAGGAATCTTTGTTGTTAAAAGCACATTAAGGTAGGTCTAGATTATTATTATTTGATGTCTATTGTTGAGATTTTAATAAAAAACTATGTTTTAACACATCTAATTCTTATATTTTCATATTGAAGAGTATTTCTAATTTTCACAATAAACACCAGCGTACATCCATGTTTACATTTTGAAATGTTCAAGACACTTTAAAAGAACTACCAAAGGATTTTACAATCCTCAGAAAACCCTCGCAATCCTTGGAAGTCTGTCGAAATCCTTGGGAGTCTTTCGCAATGCTTACGAATCTTTTGCTACATGGTTTTTTTTCACATTTATTGAATGCACTGAAAACCGTCTGTTGGGTATATAACCCATCAGCCACCACCTAGTCACAGCTGACGTTTCATCACTATCGTCACTTTACCCACACACCATCGCAAAAGCACAATCTTTTCATTCAAATTTCATGCAACTACTTCATTATAGTGGCCCTCTAGACTCCTAGCTTCACTGAGCAGCGCAAAGACGCATAGGTACGGGTAGCAAGGAGGTTACCTATCGACCATGACTTAAGTAGTAGCATTCAGTGCGACCTTCACTTCCAACGCGACCCACTTATTCTATTCGTACCTTAAGATGTTCTAACAGTGTCGATTACTGGCGCCCTTACCTTATCTCTAGGAATAACAAAGCTGACTTTGCACAGTTTGCGCATGTGCACATATAATTTTCCCAATATGCGATATGCTTGTTTTTTAGAAGCATGTGACTAAAATTAAAAAGAAAACATTTCCATTAATACGAAAAATACCATGCCGTTTGCGCATGCGTACATCTGATTTGTATAACCTGCCATACTCTAGGGCTAACTTCACGACGGAACTGGAAACATTACGAACCAATTTCCGAGCGATCTTCTTTAGAATGAGAGGCTGTTGGGTAAAACACAAATGGGATTTAGATCGACTGTATACATGTACTACACGGATTTGTGGAAAAATAATAATTGGAGTGGAAATGTAGTGTTTTTCGTGGATTTAAAGGTAGCGTTTGCCAGAGCAGAAAGGGAAAAAGTAAGGAAAATGACGGAAGGTGGAAAAATAGACAAGAAGCTAAAGGACAAAAGCAAAGAATTATATGGAGAGGCAAGGATCGTAGTGGGAAGAAGGAAGATATGGTTCCTAGCATACGCATACCACATTGTAGTAATGGAAACAGAGGTGGAACAGATGAAGGAAAGAATTGGGATGTATTAAGAAAGAAAGGAATGGACTTAAATGTCGGAAAATCCAAGATGATGAGATTTGTGAAGCGGAGAGGAAAGAAAAGGGAGCCAGAATAGAAATGGAGAGCGCACAGAGTAGAGAAAGTAAGAAAAGTTAAATACTTAGGATGCCAAATTCAATGAAATAATGGGACAAATATTCAAATAAGGGAGCTAAGAAAAAAGGGGACGATGAGGAGTTTAAAAAATGATTTTAGAATAAGAAAATACCTTTTTGATGCAAGGGTGGAACGGTGATATGGACGTGTACGTAGAAAGAATGGGATGAACTTAAAGAAACACACAGAAGGTATTAGAGGATAATAGAAATGAGAAGAAGAAACGAAAATGGAGAAGATAAGGATAGCGTCGTGATTCGAGGAAAAGGGTGAAAGGCAAAGTGGATTAGTGAAAGAATGCTTGACAACGAGGATGATACAAAAGGGAATTTGGAAAAAGTAAAGAAAAAACACTAAGAAAGAGATGGATATGGATGCGCTGAGGTCGAAAGTAGGAGATAGATAGAGGAAAGGATGGAAGATGAACTGAAAAAAATGGATACACAACAACAAATCACACACAAGCACAGCCACAACGGATAAACATAAAGAGCTTACGAGGTTGCCGAAATACCTAAGGAAGGGAAGGAAAATGTAATAGCGAAGTTTAGTTGCGGAAATGATGAGAGAGGGAAGGGGAAGAGAGACGAAAAGAAGAAAGGAAATGCAGAATTTGTGGAGAGAAAAACTTAGAGCACATGCTGTGGGAATGTAAAGAGTAAGGGAAAACAAGAGTGAAGTGCTGGAGCAGCGGGGAGGACGAGGAGGAGAGAAATGGATGCGCATGTTTTTAGAGAAATGAAAAAAATACGAATTCTAGTTTTTGTTTTTTACTTGATTTATTGTATAAAGATTTTGCCAAATGACCTTAACAAAAATAGATTGATTTACCTTCTTCAGAATTCAATACACTAGAACAAGCTTTCCGTCTTTGGAAATTCTGGTTTTGAAAATGAACGGCCAACTTCGAGAGAATAGCAGAAAGGTTTTGGATAAATCACCACACAGTTAATGCACCTTTTTCAGAATTCAATGTACCTAATACTCCAGCATGAGTACAATAATTCTTTGCTTTGAAAAATCTGCTTCCGAAAAAAATGCCATATTTTGGACATATTTTAAAGAAATCCCCAAACTATTAATGTACTTTCTTCTCAAGATTCAATGTACCGGTCATATACATTTTTTAAGAACCTTCTCCTAAAAGACTTGTTTTTCATACGCGTTGCTTGTGTTCAATCATTGAATAAAAAGTGTTTTTTATTCAATGGTTCATTGTAACGGATGTACTGTTTGAAATGCATAACCTCCGACTACCATAATCATGATTGATGAATTCGTCGACAATTCTATTTCTTCATTTAAAATGAATCAATTTTTAATAAGTTTTTAGTTACTTATATTTATTGTTTCTTTATTATTATTGTTTGTTGTCTACATTCATGTGTAATTCATACACCATTTTCTTTAAGTTAAGTTTTTTAAACAAAAATTTAAAGTCTCACAAAAAAACAACAAACATCGTAAACGGGAAATATCATTAACGGCTATTTAGAATGATACATTGTAAAATTTTGGAATAAAAAGTAAAACGGCGTTCCATACCAAACGCATACTTGTATGAAAGGCAGGCTCGTTATGTAATATACTAATAGCCTAATGTTTTGTGGAAATTATGGAATTGGGTTAATTAAGCTTTACAAATTGATTTTCAACGTGTCAAGGAATCCATTTGGTGCTGCTTTATGTGGAACATTATGTTACATAACAAAGTGATGTTTCATAAACTCATACACAGCCAGCGGACACTGGTTTCGTGCGAAAGTTGTGGAAGTGTGTTCAAATATCTCAAATATTTTGTAAATAAAGTTTATCCAGTAATGCCGATACTGATCCGGCGACCTGGTACAACAGCACTTTGAGGAGACAATATAAGATTTTTACACTCAACTTTATAAATATAAAATTGCGTCAGTCGCATAGGTACGCTTTAATTAGAATCCTCTGCCCGTATACAATATAAAACACATCAAGTCATAAAGCTCGAGCGGGTCATACTTACAAAAGAAATAAAAAAATTGAAGTACAATTCATTCTAAACAACTTCTTTCTTTTGTAGTCATATATAATGCTACATTTCTAGAAGTTTCTTGGTTCCGCCAATTTTCAGTAAAGTTTACGCTTTGTGAGGTGTAGGCGCGCTTCTATGTAGCAATCAAGCCGCATCCAACTTTTAATAAAACCAACGTTAATCATACTGGTATTGATTCCCGAACCGAAGCGTATCGGTAGCATTTTTCAATTTATTTAGTCGTACAATTGAACATTTCTCTCGAATTCAGTTTTTATTGTTTCGCTTTTCGTCTCTTTTGTTCGTTGTTTCGTCGTACCTGTAAATTGAATTGATAGAATCCGATTCACGTCTGCGTAAATTTGGCAATAATTCCCTTATTTCCAAATTGTAACATATATATTTCGCACGGTTTCAGCTCATGTTGCCGTTCTGCAAATCCACGATATTTAAACAACATTAACAATTTCGACACACAACAGGAGTTGTAATTACGGGGCAACGAATCATATTGCTGGTATTGATGTAGTAATTCCATAATTACGCCGTTCATTTCCCAAGGGTTACTTTTCATATTTCATACATACATAAACTTGGTGAAACTACAACGAATATGCCCTACTTTAATACCATTGCGAAAGGACTTATGTCACAACAGAATTTTGAAAAAAAAATAGTAACGAGGGAATCTGCCGAATAATCGTCTCCAAACAGCAAAATAAGAATGGTAGGCGGCTACATCTCACATGCTGTATGCCTAGTAGTACAGGAATTTTACCTCAAAAAGAGCTGTCACCTTAAAAAAAATTTCTTTATTGCTATTGGTTCCTCAGTATGTTCGGTTGAAGCTTTCACATAAATTAGTAGGTACCTAATTAGTACCAAAATATCAGAATTAGTACCCATCAGGATCACGAGCTGTAGCGTATTCGATTCTGCAATAATTTAGAGTCCCAAACATGTAGGTAGATATAAAAAATTCCAAATTTTTTATTTATTAAAAATCAATGCTTCTTAGCAGGAAAGCTTAAAAAAAACGTCCGGGCAATTTCCAATGGACTTTCCTGAACGAATAGGGCGTTGTGCTCGGGTACACCATCCCTTTGAAACCAACAGTTTCTTTCCACTTTTGTTTTTTGTGTGTGCCGTAAATCGTAAGTTGATGATTTCTCCGAAACGAAACTTTATATTGAAAATCTCTCAACGCTGTTTTGTAGAGGTCAAAAAGTGGCAATGAAAAGATACAAAAAAATAGTGTTTTATTTTTTTGTATCTACTTATTCAAATAACAGAAAAAAATAAAGACTAAATCGGCAAATTTCGGTTTTTCTAGCATATCTTCGGAAGTAATCGGAATTTTCTGGTTTTCTTTCAAGCATGATAAAACTCTTTAATTGCGCATCTTTTCTCTAATTTGACATACTTATCTTGGACAGTTTATACAGGGCCATTCTTGACGAGCGTCAGTTAGAAAGATATGGAGAACCTTTGAAAATGAAACCAAACTGTCCTTTAAGGGTTTTGGCACATGATGAATTGAATTAAAATATTTTCAAGATGGCGCACAATCAGCAAAACGGCCGCAGCCATCATTTCGAAGGCAGTTGCTGTGGGGGATGATTCCAGTGATTCGGTCAGTGTGAGAATTTCGGGGGAACTCGACCCACGCAAGTAGGTATACAGGGCCGATCCTGGACCAGTTGAGGATCGCTCGTCCCCTGGTGGTGACCTTGGGAAGTATGTCAAGGTCACGCGCCACGTGACGATTGATACAAGGGTATTGATATAATTTTTGGGGTGTCAAATTACATTGTCAAGGTCATTCGAGGGCAGTACCCCCCATAAATTTTCAAGATCACCCTAGATCATTGACCTCATAAGTTTTCAAGGTCATCCGAGGTCATTGACCCCATCGCTGTTAGTAACCCTGTGATGACTTTGGAAAGTAGGACAAGGTAAAGTCCAAAAAGTACTCGCTCCCGCTCTCTCCTGATGGTAACCTTCAATGTATCGATCAAAGGTCACTTCACGTTTCCAAATGATCTTTTTACAAAGTAGAGGTGAGTTCAAGGACACATTATTACGATATAAAGCGCGTCGGTGTACATGATAATTCAGTCAGTCGGCGCCTTGAGTTGAATCGGCCCTGTATACCTACTCACGCAGTCACGTGCGTTACAATTTGGACTGCTTCGGGAAATTCAAACCTACTTCTCTGGCTCCCGGTCGGCCTGTTGATAAAACCAAGCAGTGTGCCTTTGAGAGGCTGTGTAGAGAGCTTGAAGAAGATGCAGACTGCCAATTTTCAGTGGCTAAATGAATTATAGGGTGATGCGGACTCTTACAGTTCATTTTATCTCAAGGAGAATTTGAAAAGAACATATGGAGACCAGGATAATTTCACTGATTTTGAGGGCAAGAATAGTGTTTTTTGCTACAGTGGCGCAACATTCTGTTACCTTAGGTTCGTAGGTAGTTCACGACCCAAATTAGTATTTAATATTCAAATGTACGGTTAAACTTTTCCGTAGCTCAAACGCGAAATAATCCAAATTTTAAATTGCAAAACCTACTACTCGCACTAATGATCCAACGCGATTTTTAAATTTTACTTTCCTCTAAAATTACGCATAGTGGCAACCGCGAATCAACTCTGGTTGCGTTGCGTGCTAACGACCGATTTCCTTAAAATTTCTCTCCAAAACTCCACCCCTATACCTCTTATTAATTAGTGAATGCCTACAAAATGGATTCTTAATAACCAAAGCGTGCTTAATTCACAAGAGTCAAAACAATACATCAAATCCCACATACGACCAACATATGCTACGCTGCAGTTTCCACGATGTTAAACTGACCTCATGCCGAATTCGCAGTTGTAACCAAATATCCCTGATCAAGATAACTGACTATGATCCAAATACCCGACATTTAGTCTCCAGACAACCAGAAACCATTAATAAAACAGTGCTCTACGGAAATTAACCGGCTTCATTTCCACCACGTTTATTAATACAATTCCACTAGTCAAACAATGTACTGGAAAATCGATCCCCTAAATTTCGACGACACCCTATAGAATATCTATGCTCTACCCTCAGAAATCTCCGTTACCGTTACGACAAATACTTGACGGATGCGTTAGATAATGCTCTGTACTTTACATTAGCTAATAAATATGGCTTTAGGTAATTGAATTACTTAAATGAAATTACTTTCCTATAACGATTGTACTTATCTTAAAGTTAATCAATTAATTCCGACGTAACTTTTTACACCATTAAACGACCACTGACAGTATTGGGTATTTCAGGATATGATCGAACGCCGCAACTCACGCAATTTATAATTGTCGTCGTCTGCATGATTGGTTAGCTTTGGTGCAAGCCGGGTCTACTCTGCCTAAAGAAATATTGCAGGGTGACAAATTGTCAGGTTCATTAAAGTGATTTATGTCGTTCTAATATATACACCCGGGGGCATATCGATGTGTAGGGGTAAACCGATGAATGACAAACGACACTTTGGATATTTCGTTATGCATAACGTCATGTCTAACTACTACTAACAAGGTTCAATTCTCGGGCCTATACTATTTATTATTTACGTAAACGATTTGCAAAAGTATACGAACCCCGCAACTTGTTTACAATTCGCGGATGATACCTCTTTAGTTTTTTCGGATTTCCAGATAACAAACCTTGATTGTATACGAGACAGTATTGTTGGTAAACTAGGTGATTGGTTTTCAGCAAATAAATTAACTCTAAATAAACAAAAATCAAAAAGTATAACGTTTTCGTTAAATAGAAGTTTTTCTACAGGAGATTGTGTTAAATTGCTGGGCCTTTATATAGATGATAGACTAAATTGGCAGAAACATGTCCAATATCTCAGCGGGAAGTTGAGTTCCTTAATTTATTTGTTTTACCAACTTAAGAAATTATTGCCGTTAACGTATTTGTTAAATGTGTACCACTCGCTATTCCATTCCTGCTTACTGTACGGTATAACACTCTGGGGAAACTCGAGCGATGAAATAAAAATATTTAAAATTCAAAAAAAGGTTATTCGCATTATATCAAATGCAGAGTACAGAGCACATTGCAAGCCATTATTTATTAACCTAAAAATTATGCCGGTACCTACACTGTACATATATGCATCTTTGTTGGAGATACACAAGAAGAGGATGACGTTCACCAGAGTCTCGGAATTGCATAAGCATTATACACGAAGCTTAAATGATTTAACAATAAAGCGCTTCAAAAAAACCACTTCGAAAAAAAATTCTTTGGACCTCAAATTGTACAATCACCTACCAAATTATGTTAAGGAAAAAAATGATAAATCATGTAAGCAAAAAATTAAACAGTTTCTCTTGAAACATAGTTTCTATAGCACAGAAGAGTATTTGGTGAACAAAGTGGTAATGTAGAGCGGAACATAAATTTTATTATTATTATTATTTACAACGTGATTTTTTTTAAATGTATTTTGTATTTTCGATTTACTATTTATATATACTGTTACTGTATTACCGTAATGTAATGTGAGAGTGCGTGTGTAGGTGTGTATGTCGGTGTGTATGTCGGTGTGTATGTTTGCAATTTTATACTTATAAATATTACATGTATGACTCCTGTAAATTATTTATAATCCAGCAGGAATAATAAATCTTGAAATCTTGAAATCTGTTAAATCTGTAAAGATCCTTTATGTAGTTATTTTCGTCCTTCACCTTGTGGGTGTAGCAAATTTAAAGATCTCTTGCTAAATTCTCGGATTACGTATGCAATTTCGCTTAACGGACAAAATGTTCGTAACGGCTTCGGTGGTAACGTAATGTTCAAGTAATATATGGCGCAATAAAAAAGGGTATAACGTTTAAGAATGTTTTTCGCAAAGGAAGCTTTGTGGTATATATTAATATAAACTCTTTAAAAGGGAAAGTCGTTGACGACTAACTGTAAAATTTTTTGCTGCATTTTCGGTTTTTTGTATTTACGACTCTACACTACACTAACGCTAGTTCTTTTACAAATCTCACCAGCGCCTTGAAGGCATCGTTATCTACCTATTACTTAACGTTGATTCAATAATGTATATATTAAGTATATAATATTGAGAAGATCGTGCACTTAAAGTATCATATTCGTTACACATCCGTCACGAAACATCACTGCTTAATAAAAGGAACTTCCAGGCTTCCATGTATGAAAAGTAAATGAAAGGCCTATGTTTTATACAAGACACGTTACGTTTTTTTGTAATGCGGAGTGTTTCCGACACAGGCGGAAAAGGTTACGGCTAACGCAAAACTACTGTCGATTATATCGTTACCCTTAAGACATACCAGCATATTATTACTGTAAAACGATAATATGTTTGTAAAGTTCATATCGCTGCAAGAAAAGGATTTCATTATTTTATACCAGATGTTAAATGGACATTTTAATCGGTTTTAATGAGTAAGTCTCTCTTTAACGGTAATAGTGATTAAAGTAATCTTTAACGGCAACAAATGATCCCTCTAATGATATCTGTCATTCTTATGGGACGCGGAATACGAAATTAAATGAAGTTCAAAACAAAAAACAATATTGTACCATGGAAACGACGGGAGAACTTAAGCTTGCTAGTTTTTATGTCTAGGTAAAATAAATTCATAATTTTTATAATGATTTATATCGCTTCGCTACAAAATAAAGTTTCATATTATAGACGACGATAAAGGGAATTATTAAATAACTATTACTTAATTGCAAATGCATTTCTCACAGTTCTAATGAGATAAGTAATGCAACACTTTAATAATGTATGCAGTAAAATGAAATATAACTTAAACCAGCTTATGCATAAGATATCTATATTGGCATTTGTTTATGAACCCAGATATTGACATAGAATCGACAAGTTTAATTAGCCAAATCTGCATAAAGGGTCATATGAGTTAGTAACATCTACATATGCAGCTGGTATTGACAGATCTGCAATTATTTTCTCAATTGGACCGCACGCTGGAAAACGTGCTATGTTTCCAATAATTTGCCGATCTGGTGTTAGCTTGTTTATATTATAATTATGTACATATGGAAGTTGTGTAAATGCTATTATGTCGTATCGAACCAGAACTGATTTTTAAATTACAATCTCATCCTTGTAATGCGTTTAATTAGATTCATTATGCATTTAATAACCGAATACTATTAAAGTTAAACGGTGTCATTTTCCCGAAACAGTATTTTTTAATACATTTCAATTTTCATATACAACTTTCTATTAATATTAATATGTCAGTTTTAACAGGAGTCCGGTAAAGTGAAAGGATACAGGAAAAGTGTTACTGCCGCTGTCATGAAAACTCAAATTTCCTAACAAAGAAGGTTATGCAAAATAAGGTCTCATGACGAAGTCGGGAAAAGTTTATTTCCCAGCAGCTTTCACGTACTTAATGTTGTTAGGTCGATATTTGAAAACAATCTTAACCTCCAACTGTCAAACTCTTTCCTTTTTTAGTGTCCCCAATTTTTATTTCGCAAATATAAACCTTGTGTGAGAGAGCATCAAAAATTTATTTCACCGGAAAATGGCACAAAATATTTCCGTATTCCTTAGCTCACTGAAAATTAATTCATCCATATTTTATCGCTAATACATTTCTAAATTATTTACAACAAAATAACACATGATAAGAGACCCTGATCCAGTCCCTTTTTAGTGCAAACTAAATGCAAAGCTAACTTTCCTCTAAAAAAGCAAGTAGCATGCCACGTCCAGTCTCCTCCACGACGAAGATCTCCATATTGACGTAAACATCAACTCTGCAGTCTAAACCGCCTCAACTCCACAGCATTATTTAACAAATTTTGGTAACACTTAATATAATTCTAGATACCGCTAGAAACTTTTAACTTGAACACTTTTATCTCGGTCGTAATTTGGGCTCGATTAAGCACACAATAGATCATTTACAGATGAATTAAATTTATTCGATACAAACAATCAAATAAGCTGAAAGAAAGAGAAGCCCACAGAGCTTATTAACAAAATACCACTAGCGATCGATTGCACAAATCAATTAAAGAAATCTAACGGGTTAATAATCCAAAATATCCGGTCGTAGCTGCGATTTTCTAAAAACAAAACACCCAAACACAAAAGGCAACTGCTGCTGCTTCCGGAACACTTAAATTTAGATTAGGCGACACTAGGTTCGTTTAATTACTGATGTAAAATTGGCTCTTTGATGGTGGAAAAATTCCCTTTAACTGGTACTGGGAAAGGCTTCTCATAAGCGATAAATGCTTGATAATCACAACATCCGACTATTATTACTATAGTGCTAGGAACGTTTCTAATAAAAGATAGATTTGTCGCATCTTAATGTGCTCTGACCAACAATTAGCCCCCATTTAATTAGCTACTTTCCTTGTTAAATTTCCGCCCCTTCTTACAGTGGTTTAATTATTGTTACTGTTAGTAAAACAGCAACGTTCATTTTGTCGTATACAAATATAGTGTGCAACGTATTTGGCGAATCCCATCCTTCGGTTCACAATACCTAACGGATGCTCTCCAGTAACTATCATGTATTCTAAACTTGTGCAGCATATGGTGAATCATTACGTTTTGACGATTTTGTCCGAAAACAGCAAATGAAAATCGTGCCGGATTATACATTATTATCATTTTTACGTTAACACTATTTAAACCGATTTTAATCACCGATCACATATTTATCTGAACAAACAAGCCTTCCATTTAATCCTTCCATAATATCGTATAACGTGAATAATACCCAAAACGAGACTACGCCAGATTTTATAATTTTAATTACGTTTTCATTACTGCTTTCGTTAAAATTCCCGTATAATGTATCTGCTCGTAAAAGCCGAACATTATGAAAAGGGATTCTTTTTATAACACGATCACAACAAATTATCAAAGCCATTTAATGTAATAATTTTGTTGTGGCTGTTCCATATTAATAGTTGGTTAATTTGTTTAGTTACACCGTCGATAAATTGTTACGTTAAAATTAAAGGGGCGAGTGGACGAAGGAGTTATGTAGCCAAAGGTTCATTTTGAGAGTATTTTTTCGAAAAGTAAAAATATTTTTGAAAAATAAAAAAAAAATTTTTTGTACATACCTCATTCTTCCAATTTTTTGTACAATATTTCATATTGTTGTACAAAAGAAGTTATGTACGTACACTTATGCTTTTATGTTGACCTGTTGGAGCTATTAAGTGTGCTGTGGATAGGCGAATAGAAAAATAACTACAGTGTTGAAAATATCTTAGTTGCATATTTAAAAAAAAACTTTTGCGAATGTTCACTTTTAAGAAGGGGGCACATAAGTCCTAACTCTTGTTGTAGATTCGTCCACATGAATCTATTTGATAACATCTGTGAAATGGATTTTCTCTTTCAAGGGATTTTTTTCTGTTTAAAAGTTTCATTTTTTGTGGCAAATTTTCTGTGTTTTTGCAGGGGTCTTCCATGTTAATGACCAAATTTTTCTTGCTCGACGAAGCTATGACTTTCCGATACTCTTCAGTGGTAGAGATAATTTGATGGTTCAATTGTTTTAAAATGATCTCTTTGAACAAGATATTGATACAGACAAATCATTAGAAAATTTTTATTCTGTCCAGCTTATCCAGGAGATTGGATAAACGCGGCAATAAACATGAGAAGTCTAAGAACACAGAAATACATTTTTAAGCTGAAAGATACGATACAAAATCATAAGAAAACCATTAAAAGATTACAACAGCGAATAATTAGACAGAAAATAAGAATTCAGAATTCACAATCAGTATTAAGTGAACTCAAGAACAAAAACTTAATATGTGAAAAAGCTGAAATGATTATGCCGGTAAATATATTCTTTCTTAAGATTACTTTGTAACTAAATTTATTAAATTACTTCTAGATGGTTTATAATAATGAGATATTGCATGCTATAGTTTCTGGAAAAGTGGACGGCAAATATCCGGCAATTCTTTGTACTTTCGCTCTAACTTTGCATTTTTACAGTCCACGGGCTTATCATATCAATATGTGAGCTCCAAATTCGTTAACCGACTGCCAGCAACTTCCACAATTAGATCTTGGTACCAGTACGTCAATGGATCACCAGGATTTACCAAAGATGTTTTACCTGTAATACAAAAAAAAATCCAAAAATTTGATTTGCGCATGCGCAATCCGACTTTTTTATGTGTTAATAAAGGAATTTTATATGCAAGAAGCTCGAGTGAAAGTAAAACTAATGCAGATTCATAAAATTTGTTTTTCAAGCTATGCTAATCTGTGGTTTTGAGTAGTCTGGTTTTAAACTTTTCTTTCGAGTTCGACTAAAAAATTACCTTATGGAAGTTTCAATTTGGTAAGGAAATCTTGAACAAGAAAATATTATGCTTACAACAATGGAGATCCTAACTCATCAATCAATTGAATGTACATTATTTTACGCATTACGCGTATAAAAGGCATACGTGGCATCCGCAGGCTTCCTTTATAGCACTTATACCCTTTACTCGCTGACCTGTGAAATCCAACGTAAAGGATAGTACTTATATATACGTATATAAATAAATGAGCACGACTTTTCCAACGAATTAGGTTGTAGTGTGTGGAAATACTGAGTTGGTTCCCTCTTGCATGTTTTCCCATTCGGAAAATGGAAGCTTCGGTAATAAATGTTAGCACGTTTTAGATAACCTACCCATTCAATATTGGAAGACGGAGAGACTAATAACTTTGACGGGTTAAAGAACTTCTACTATGTCGTTGAGGAAAAGTAGGTTGGTTGGTTAACTGTTAAATAATCATTGAGCATCTTTCGCTGTCACTCACTTACGGCTCGTTACTCTTTTGTGATGCACTATTCTCAACACGTGTTTAGAAGCCGTAAAACTTAATATAATAGAACCCAGATCTAGTGGATTCTTTGCAGAAGACTCTAAGACAGTGACAAGCAGAGGCACTGCAACTATCATTGATAAAATTATAAAATTAAGGACTCGATAAAACTCTACTAGACGAACGACGTACAGACAAATAGTTACTTGATTTTAATACGTGCGATTAGTTAGCCAGGCTAGACCTGACAAAAAGACTCATCAAATGTCGACATTTTAGTTCATTTTATGCAACTTTTAAATACAATTTTTTCCGTCTGTATGTATGTGCGTACGTTCGTATGTGATGCGTAGGTACGTTGGTAATTTTCCGAGGTAACGGCTCGACGGATTTTATTTAAATTTTGGATATGTATATTAGGCATACTGAAAGGAAAAATATTGAGCCGGATTTTTGAAAAAAAAAATGTTGGAGCGCTGCAGCGGCATTGAACTTTTTTTTTTCAAATAGCAATCTAAAATTTGTATTCAGTTATTCGAACACCTTATTTTTCTGTCTACAACCTATAAAAATTGTGCTAGGTTTTATTATGATTATGATTATATAATGATTAATTAATATCACAGATTTAAATACTAAAATCTGTGTTAATATTAATACTGTAAAGAAAAGTAGAACCAATGGTAGAACCTATCATCTGCACCAGGCCATCTTACGTTTCATGCATTAACTTCGACGCTAAGCCTGATGATGGGGACGTCACATCGAAACTCCAACTTCACGGACACACTCGACTCTCTTCAATTCTAGACGTAATTACCTCATCAAAGAGCGAAAAGTTGTTGGACATTGTTGATCTTGGTCGGTGATATCTTAGTTGTTTTAAAAGACTTTATCTATGTCTCTTAGTATATACAGGGAGATTCATTTAAAAGAATTCACACCTACAAGTTCCCTATATATCATTTTAAATAAACGACATCAAAGCATTACATATTTTAGGTAACTGAAACAATAAATTAAACTTTATACAGCATAAAAACGTCAGAACCAGTTTGTCTATAGGCATTAATTATTTACTTGCATAAGTCGTCAATTAGGTACGAACGGTTCAATTATATATTACCTATACACTTTGGCGCAATAGGAATCTTGGATCAGCGTATCAATGGATAACAGATACATGTGAAGACCCCCTGAGGCTAACAATATGACCCTTGTAACCCCAATCGTATTGCGAAAATCCCTCTTTCAGCAAATGTCAAGTCGAAGCAATTACATAAATAGCGCGAGTTAGTAAGGCAAGCTCTATTTCGTTAAGTTATTGGTTTCTCACGTTCAATTGACCGATTAGATACCTGATGCAATTTGATTAAAGTGTGTTTCACATTTAATGGAATTGCTGTGATGAAAGTATTAAAACGATACACGTAGAACAATGGGGAAAATGTGGTCGTAGAAGTATCAAAAACACGTGGGTACTTTTGCAAACGATGAACTTGTTTTGAACTGTATTTAGTGTGTATGTACATTTTCAGAGAAACTTTTACAAACTGAAAATCGCATAATGATACCTCTCATTATTCTTATTGTGAGACGACAATGCACAAACAGAATAAATACATCGATAGATAACACTGAACAAACGAACTTACAACAAGCATGTCGCTGAGCATCTAACGAACAAAATCTCTTCGTATTATCCCTCGGTCGAGAATGGAAGAAGCAACGAAATGCGAAGTAAACTATCGTTCGTCGAACTGTCCCGCAAATGGTTACCCCTTTTCCATTTTATCGAAAATCTCTAGCCAACTAGACATAAAGTGACTACTTACGTACAATTGCACAAAGGTAATAGGATCGTTACCCTATGCACAACGAATAGACTACCGCACGAGTGGATGGGGAAGGAATAAACAAATGTTTCTCCTCGCAACAGTTATATATTCCTACAGAAAATCAAGATAAAATTACTTACTTTTGTCCAACATGAGCCATGCAAAAGAAAAATGAGAAGTACACCCAAACAAATCAAATCAACATAAAATGAAACAAAAATACCAAGAAACCACAGTAAAACTAATAGTTCAGTTTCAACTGCAGTCGGTAGAATTTTGCACCATTATAACTTTCGTATTATTGGAATTTGATCAAAATCTGTGTTCTAAGTGTTCAACTCACTTTAGGAATCAACCTCCTTTTGCCAAGTAAAAAAAATCCAACTAATTTTGCTACGAGTTATTGGTTGAGAATAGTTAGAATTTATTGTATTATCACTTATAAATTGCACAAGAGGTTTGTAGGTATTTTACCGAGTAAATTTGGGTTGTTAAGGTAATGAAAATCTGTTGCCTAGCAATTAGACGAGAAAAACTGTTAACTAATAAAAATGCGACACCGAACGTTTCGACTTTTATCTGATTGTGTTATCTTACCGCTCTTTATTTTCTCGAATATTAGTTTTGTTCTCTTTTATTATGAAGCGGTACACGTATAAAATTCCCTATACCGGCAAACATGTAGGTAAATTTAACAAACAATTTTTAAAGCCTAAAGCGACCACCTCGGCTCGGCTGTCAAAATTTAAAAAATTACATAAAAAGCGAACTAACTGCTCAACAGACGTATGATACGTTTACACGCTAGTTCTAACCTATGTAAAGAGAAAATTGCGGTGACAGACGTTTACTAATCATCGCAAAAAAATCTGTCGTTATTCAAATGAACTGAGCCACAGGATCGTTTATATCAACAGGGGTAAAGATGGCGTTTCGAAAATTTTTCTTAAAAAATCTCAATCAATAATTTTCGTTCATACTGCTCTACAATAGCTGAATATACAAACACTACCGTGAAGGCACACCATGCTTAGGATAAACATGAATTTAAGTGATAGCATTGAGCAGTTTTTTACAGCAATGGAACTAAACTATTTATCTATCAACTCACTCTGGGATAAACCCCTCTTATCATCTTTACTGGCGGCCAACAATCCCTTCTAATAGTTTATATTTGATGAGTTTGATCGAGTAAGCCTTTTTAAGACTGTTAATCTTCATATTACGTATGTTAGAAGGAAGTATTGTACAGACAGATTAACAAAGACCATGTTTCCTTTACAAATAAACTACGTCTTATATCATCTTTCCATTTTATTAATCCTTATTACAAATTCTAAAATTAGGTACTGAAAGTATTAACCTAGAGCCCATAATGTTACAGGTACACTTTACGTATTGGTGAAATAGAGAAAGAAATGCAACGGCTATTTAAAAATTGGCATAGCCATCTTGAAACTAAGACGTCTTGAGAAACTCATAAATAAACTATACATGATACATCCGCTACGACTTAGCCGAATGCCAATTTCCTTTAATTTATTACTCGTTAATGTGGTGAAACAAATGAACGGCTGCGAAGAATTGGAACTGAGACCGGTTTGCTAAAATTAACGATTCGTTGACTAATAAAGGTTATTTTAATCATAGAAACAATTTACTTGAAAGCGTCAGAGTCACTCCGCTCCGCGACGGTTGATCTAGCAAACAATTAACCATCCATTATCCAGTCTGAGTATTCATGTGTGCCATAAACTAAGAGAGCAAACACGTTAGTGTCTCAATCTTAACTGGAGACAATAGCAATTCGCAATCTGTTGCGACGTTCCAGACGTCAAGAGAGGTTATGCTGGAAGAACACGAAATTATTCATGAAGGTTTTTTACTACCACAGTAAGATTAAGAATTATTTCTTGTTAGTAAACGTAACTGTTCATTCTCAATGTACTCGAGACGGCTATTGGCAATTTTATGTGTGTAAAAAGTCTATTCTCAGGATAAGGATAAGAGATAAGTTTATTACTAATGCAGCATGCAGCAGTGCAGGATTTTCATTTTTATACAAACGAAGCATAATGATAGTCATATTAGAATGTTATAGGAAAGCTTTGAACATGGGCAGTATCATGTCTCTATTATTAAGCACCTCTGAATGTATTACTGTGACTGACATTTCAATAGACTCTGAGGGTGAGTAAGCTTTAGTTGATGGAAAGTTATATGATGCTGTTGAATAGTTTCACTAGATACACTCAAACTTTATTGTTTTGGTTGGCACGGTATTGAAATGATTAAAGGCGGTTTCATTTTACAAGATGTGGCAACCCTTGTTACAATTTTACATTTGCTAAGCGGTAGTCACGTATCCATTATTTAAGTTTCTTCCGATTTCATCCTTTAGGAAAATACAGTCCACCGTAGTAGGCATTCAGACGACCAGACTGTTTAATATTTGGACACCGTTAAATCAATCTGACAGTCAAAAACACATCAGAATATCTCAAATTCAACCCTCTTCTAAATTCATGTCATTTAAAATTGAAACATTTAGAATCTATAATAATCACAAGTGATCCTCTCCAGTCAAGTGGAGAAAAGAGTCGACTAATAATATAGTCACACCAACTACACTTACATCACGCATACATTTAAAATAACTGCCAATTACATCGAAGTAGGTATTTATTATTATTATTAAGCGGCAGTAAAGCGATGCAAGCTTTGTTAGTAGAGTCGATGGTGTCTGTCTGTTTCTGAATACGATAACTGACAAACGCTTGGACTCTGCGGAGTTGATCTGTATGTCACATGAATACAAGCGTATTGAAAATGGGTCAAAACAAATTCAGGTCACAATGTAGAATTTCCTTTACAACAAATCGGACAGCCTACCTACTGATCAAAATCCTTAAGATAAAACTGTCCGTACTGAATACAAATAGCAAAAAATATAATTTACCTTAACATACGCCGTCTAAATCAACCCTCCGAGCAGTTCAACTTTAGACAATTGGATCACCTTTTATTTTAGAATTTGGAAATGCAAATTCGTTTATTGAAATTAAATTCCAGCTACTAGCGAACTTCTAGAGAATTCACGATGTTACATAACCCAATGACCGAGTGCCCTTCAAGCGTATTAATTGTAAAGCAGGTGATTAATTGCTCCGTCCATTTTTCTTTTAGTGTAGAAATTATAATTGGTTTTAAATTTAAACGTGGGGTTGTGACGAACTTTCGCCCACTAAGGGTGGCTTCGGTTCTCCTTCACAAAAAAAACAAATTAAACGGTATAATTGAAAAATGAAATTTAATGACAATAAGAACAAAAACATTCAGCGGTAATTTACAATAGAAAATATGTACCGTTAGCTCGGGTTAGATTGGCCCAAATCTAAGGCTTTATTATCTCAGCTCCGTATCTTTCTCTCAATCATTTTGCAATATTACCCGGAATTTTTTTTATGTTTCGACCAAAGTTACCTACCTTGAATTGGGCCCCATTTTGTTCCATACTTTTAAACCATTTATATGGGATAAAAGATAAAATTATCACCAGACATATTAGTTATGTAAGTAACATGAATAAAATTCAGCTTTTATAAAGTACAGTTATATATAATTTCTTGAACTTGAAGGGTGTCTGGCAAGGGGGTTGTAACGGTGTAAAGTGAAGAGGTGATTTCTTAGTACTTCGATCGTACCTACCTGTGTTGGAAGCATGCGCTTATAAAATAACTTAGATCTGACTGTCACAGGCTCCTAGACTATTAGATCATAAAAGTTCGATGACTTTTTTCTGATGAATGCATTTTCAAAGTTTATTCGAATGGTAACACACGACTAGAAATTTTAGACACGATTTTTAATTTAGATTTATTTATAATCAGCTGGAGGCTGGAGCTATCAGTTTCGTAACGAAAATTTAAATAGAACGGTATATCTGTTTTTGTACATAAGAAAAGGGTATTAAATTACTTAAACTTGTAAAGGAAATGTTTGTCATTACTAAGATACAAGTAAAACAATACTCGTGTAGTGCAGTTAATTACATTAATTACAAACCCGTTTTTGGGATAGAAAGACAATCGTTACACAAATATTACCGAAGGGGATTTGGAGAAATCATTTAAAAATGGTTTACTGTATATTGACACTCATTTCAACAGTATTTGTTATTTATGATTTTTATTTAGCTTGAGGCTAATTTCTCATCAAGTATAGCTTAATTTTTACTAGTGCATCTCCAGAATAACGTTATTGTATATCTACATTGTGTGGTTTTTAGCGTATTTTCCTAAAAGTGAGAAATCGCTATTGGCAAAACACGTACTCCTTCTACATCACTGAACCGATTTGGGCTCATTTGAAAGGGTTTGGTTTAAGGATTCCGTGCATACCGATATTTTTTGTTTTGCGCATGCGCAGTGTCAAAATTTTGTTTAACGCATGTGCAATGCTAACTTTTTTATTTATGAATATCGATACGAATGTTACTTAATTTCCAAAAAATACTGGAATTTCAAAGGAAATTTTGGTACAAAAAATAACTTTCCAAAAAAATTTCATTAGGGTGCCGAACATACTGAAACCGGACACTATAAGAATCGAAAAATTAAAAAAAAACATCATGATTAATGCGCAGACAAAATTTTATTTTTGTATGAAAATAAACGTAGGGGTGTAGAGTAACGTTCTATTGCACTGCGGCTCGACGGGTACGGTTACGGGCAATGGACATGCACCGGGAAAAACTCTAATCAATTACAAATTATTTTAAGAAAAATCGATGAGATTATGTTTTTTTAATTGTTTTCATTACATTGTTGACATCACACCGTAGACAACAGTTGTAACGTTCCGTCTCTCGTTAAATGTACCCATAGGAGTGTCGGACTGAATGCGCCTTCAGGGTGTAAATAAAGAATGTGAGTTGGTACCACTGGGCTTGAAGAAATGTCACTTTTTGCTTTGGTCGTGAGAATGAGAACTACTAATTTTGCAAAAGGTGTGGAAATCTTATGAAATTCCTGAGGCATCAAGTTAAAATTGCCGAAATTATTTATCTAAACGTCTTAACGTGAATTGAGTTTGCTAACCTTAATCTAATCTAGGTAAGCATATTTTTCATATTTCCGCTGTTTACTTTAGTTTTCAGTATTTATAGGTTAGTTTATATATATGCTCCCCAGCAAATTCGAACTTGAATAATATATCATCTATTCTCTATTATATTTATAGGGGAACCCAGTTATTGGGGTAAGCAAGGCGAATCGTATCAACATATTTTGATTTCCCCGTTTTAGTTCCTTTCCTGGATATCTTATCTGCACCGAAACGGTATCGTTAACACCTGAGTAGTCGACAAACTAGTAGCTTGATCTATTAAGACACCATCAAATTGGGCAAGTGTGGTGGAATCCCCAGTCATAATCCGGGATCGCAGTGTGACCTGCTACGAGTTACCGAAGTTCGAGTCTCCGGTTTAAGAAAACATAACATTATTGATGTAAAACTTGCCTTTGTGGCTAATGACCGTATGGCTATTCTTTATGTAACGTGCTTTTGTTGTTAATGACTTGATCATTCAACATTAATTTTAGCCTACATTTTTTTTTGTATCTTTATGCCCTTGTATTGTTGCATGTATTTATTGTATTACTTTAGTGTTGACAGGAAGTCAGATTCCCCTTATGCCGCAGCTTTGCAAACTCGTTTGCTCCTTCATTTTTGTTTTATTTTTAGTTTCATTTTGGCAGGATTTTGTGCCTGTTTGACGCCCACCCTATATGGGTTTGCATTCGCTCTGGATTGATTTGGGAGACTAAATCTTCCCTGACCTGCCGTTTTCTATCCCTAAAGAATCGCTACACAGTACACGTAAATGCCCGTTCAATATTCCGCTTAAGAAAAAATATGCTACAAAAACGGCTCTAGCTTTTAGAAAAACCATTTTTATTAGACAAAATCAATCAATAAGGCTGAAATAAAAATGGGCACCCAGGGTCAGAGTACACACAACAAGCGATCGGTTGAAACAATTAATTAAAGAAATCTTAATTACCTTAAAGTGTTAATAATCCAAAATATCCGGTCGTAACTGCGTTTTGCATTAAAGGACGCGCAAACAAAAATACCAAATGATGATACTTTGGAATTTCATTTAACTGAACTTGAAGGCCTTAGGGAAATGCTTCCTCATTCGATAACTGCTCGATAAACACGACACTCCGATTAACTCCTTCACGTATCTAATTCGTAATAAAAATCTCCTAGAGCTCTCAATTAACTTTCTTCTACAAAACTGTACAACTGGCAAGACAAAGTGTCTTCCAATAGTACGCTCAAATACGGCAAAAATGCCGAACACCAAAACAATAAGCGTTTACGTTTCAATGTTTAACAAAAAACAAAACAACGTCTACCATAAGAAAAGCCACGATTCACATCTTCCTCTCAGTTTCCGCCTCCCCTCTACTTGAATTTGCGTCCTCGAAATTTTTTATCGGCGAAATCTTGAAACTAACAAATTTCGTATCGCCACGACCAGATTTAAACGAGATAATTTTAATAAAACATTATTTACAAACGTCCCGAATCTTTCTAACTGAACAATAAAATAAAACTAAATACTGCGCGATTATTTAAACAAAATTAAGCAACAAATAATTCTTAAATAAAATCACAGTGGCTTCAAATTCAAACACCATGATCGAAATTGTGTTCAATCTCAAAGTAGCGCCCACATTTAGGTTTAAAGAAAATTGAAATTTATACATACAGGGTGATCTGTCATAAATAAAATATCCGCATGATGTATATAGTTTACACAACGCTTCATTGTGATAAATTTATGACCTATTCAATACGATTTAAAACCTTTTTATTTCGTTAAAGAGGTAAACATGCAAGTGCATTATGCGGTTCACTTAAAATCACTCTATAGCGCTTCGAATTACTGTCAGCTAGTACAGAGGACTTTTTCCAACCTTATCGTGTAATTGTGCAAAATCTTTGAAACACAACGAATCTAAAAAGACTGATGAGACATTGTTTGGCTTCTCTTGCATGACAAAGGAATGAGAGCTCGACGTTGATTACACGTTCCTTGCAAACGCTCCGCCATGTACTAATTCTTATGAGGTACAAGCACAGAATTTCATTGCATTATTATTAGGTCGAAACATTGTAGGGTTCCCGAATCCTTGCCTGGATTAAAACAAACGCGAAAATTGTAGAACAGAACACGATTTAATTAGGAAACAATTATGTTCGTTTTCTCATCTTTCATTTAATATACTCGACATGAATGGGTATTAGATGAATCAGGAGTGTTATTCGATCCTTTGCTTTTTCTGGCACACACCATATTTCTTATTGGATCAAAGTCGAACAAAAAATTAAGCACAACCTTATATTAAATCCTTAATTACTTATTAAGAGATTAAATGAAATCTGATAAATTTCTGTTTAATCAGTATCCAGAGAGTAATATAAAATTTACTCTACGGCATATACTTTAATTAATATTACGAATAAGCTCGCTTGGACAAAATTAGCGAAGGGTGCGCCTTAAATAAACTCAAGGTCAAGTGACGTATAAAAGCTGTTTTCACTTCTTTTTACTAGTAAATAAAAGCTATTCAAATCATCCGTCACGATACGTTTCAAGTACATATATTTACTTCAGGGTTATAAAGTATCGCATTCACTGGTACTTCAGTACCGACTTGTTTATTATCTTTGCGAACTCTGTTACGTTATGGTCGAGTTTTATACGCGAATGTTATGGTAGCCGCATCATTCATTCTGGAGAGGTTGGCCGAGCCAGTATCGTACTTGTGATAGAAGCTTACTACGAGTAAGGCGAGGCCCTTCAGGCATTGTTCAGTACCTTGCATTCCGAGCTCTGCGGCTTGGCAGTTTTCTTTTGTTTGCAGGTTTATGGATCCAGGAACTGAGCTCCCTTCTCTGGATGACATTTGATTTACATTAAGGTAAGCGTTGCCTTTTTATGTCTACTTGTATTTGGCCTATACGTGCACAGTGTGTGAAACATCAATTGCTTTGTGGAAACTTGATTTAAGATTAAGTAATCAATCGATCATTCTTTATTGGAGTTTTGTTAAACTGGTTGTATTTCAATTGTAAAGTCAAGTTACTAAGGTTTTTGTGTGTGACGAAACCTATAATTTTGAACATTTGAATATTTGTGTATTACGCTATCCCATTGTGCGGACCATTTTTATTTTGCCATTTAATGGCAATAAACCAGCATTAATTTGGGACATGAATTGATTTCTGCTCTTTGTAATACCCCTGTATGTTCTCAATTTCGCATGCGGGGAGAGTTAAGTTAGAAATTGAGTGGCGCTCAACCCTTGATAAGTGCACCGAAGTTAAGATCATTCTACCCAAAACGAACTACCGCTGTGTAAGATTCTCAAGCTATTTTATGTTTAACCCTGAGCTAGTGTGCCGTTTATGCGATAAACAGAAATTTGAGGCGTTATATAATTATTGAAATCCGATAACACCGTCTGAAATATTATAAACCTGATTGGATCTCTATGAAAAAAACGCCAATTGATTATTTTATGGAGTTTTTATAGTATAAAAATGAAAAAACACGAAATTCACTGTTCACATGTTTTCAGGGGTTACTGCCAGATATAAATTATAAACCGCAAATTTCATCTTCCGGTTGCGTATTGAACAGCTGTTCTACCTATTTGTTGGTCTATTTTGACATTTTTTATTAGCGCATTTTTTAAGAATCAAAAAGAACACAGACGATACGACGGTTCAATCGCGCGAGTGGGGAAGGGGGGGGGGTAGCTATCCACGTGCTAATCACTGATAAGTCGATAATGTGTTAAAGAGAGGAAGCCTTTGGAAGTAGTGGCCATCCTCGTCAAAAATGAGTTCACATCATACGCGGAACTTCTGAAACTGGGTAAGAAAGCCCTGGAGGGCAACAAGATGGGATCGTTTAGGGCTACTCAAAAGACCTTGGATTGACAGCTTAAACTAGTTATTAATAAGGATAAGTCCTTCTAGAAAATGCTCCTGAGGGAGCTCGGGGAAGTGGCCTAGTGCAGGGTGCGAGAAGAGAATAAAGCAGTGAAAGGAGGATGGACGCTATAAACAGTATCTGGATAGGGGTCACTAAATGCCAAGTACGTAAAAAGGTAGAAGTGAATAAATGCGCGGCGTGCTGAGGAACTTACAAAGGAGAGGGGGGGGGGTAGACAGAGGCACAAGAAACAATTAAATGCCTCAACTGCGGGAGGAAGGGGCACTTTAAGGATAAGTGCCCAAATGAGAAGAGATGCAATACGAACGGACATGCCCCATGAACAATGGTCTGGCCAGAATACAAGGCGGTCATAAAAGCAGTGGGAAGTGCGAGGCACCTTTCGGAATTAGTTAGTATGGGGAAACATAAGTCTGCTAGATTTCTCAAGAAAGTTATTCGAAAAGATAGTAGGGAAAGGATTGGAAGCTGCCATAAGTAACCAAATATCGGAGAAACATTACGAATTGAATAAAACGATTTCCATTGAAAAAGATTGTAAACTTTAAACAAACGTTGGTAGGTGTACAATCCAAATCCAGTAAAGCCTATTATAAAGAATATGAAAAGTTGTTTCCATGGATGAATAGGGAGTTACTTACGAATATAGTCTTAAATGCATGGATAATGCCGGAATATATGAAGGAAATGTCAAAGGTGTATCTTCTATCTTTTGGTGCATTCATTCAAAACTTTAAAGCAATGCTGCGATTAAAAAGTGGAACAGATTTGGAAGCATACCCTAAATTACGCGCGTTTGTGAAAGCTTCAACTAAAGGATAGGTACAAGCCAAAGAAATGTTCAACATTTACAGAAAGCGACCTAAGAAGATTTTTTATTTCACCCAGATGATAGTTTCAAAAGTCATACTTGAAGTATCTTTACTTAGCAACTTTAAAGCACGTGTGTTTTAAAGGCCTTTTTTCGCACGCATTTGAGTGTTTAAAACGGAGATTGTGATTCAGGTATAATAAAAAAATTATTGTTTTGAATCGTATATAATAATAATAATAATATTTTTTTAATCGTATTGGTACTTATCCCGTTTGTTTATATTGCTGCTTCTGCGTCCTGCACTAAACAATATAGAATTTTGATTTTTCTTTCGATTGCAGTTTTTTGTTGTGTTGTGTGGTTTTAAATTTCAAGAAGCATTGGGTAAGAGTAAGAGAGCAATGAACACGTTTATTTGATCATTTTTTTCGTACAGTTATATCAATTGCAAGTCAAATAAATATGTCTCGTCCTATGCTAAACGACGCGGAAAAGTTCAAAATAGATATATTGCATGTTGCATTGGATAAATTAATTTCAGATTTGGAGAAGAATGTGTATGAAAAGTACGGAACGAAATTCAAATTCTTAATCGACTTGCAAAATCACCAAGTGGACAACATCCATGTCGACAGTGGACGAGAAATTGTTAATTATTATTCAGATCATGTTGATGCACACTTAATTAATTAATGCATCCAACTTAAATCTTATCTAAAGAATCAATCCGAATCTTATAACTCATGCTGCGATATATTCCAACATCCTCTATGAAAAACAACTTATTAGTGTTTTTCCCAATAGTTATACAATTTTAAAAATATTTTTCTCAAGAATCAATTATATTGAAAATCAATATAGAACAGCAATGGCCAATGAAAGATTAAACTTTCTTTTCATCTTGGCCATGAATCCCGATTTAAAAAGCAATTAGATTGCGATGAACTAATTAAAGAGTTTGCGGCGCAAAAATGCAGAAAAGCTCAATTTGAATAACCGTTTCGAGAAAATGGAAAGAAGTCATCTTATCTGCGTTAGAGTTTCAATATTTCAATGTCTTTTTGTAAATATTCATTTTTAGTACCCTTTAATAGTAATTTTCTGAAGAAATAACAAAAATAGAAATGAGGATGTTTTTCGATAACCCGACATTGATGTAAGGAACCCCCCAATGCCTCGGTCCGCCCCTGGATTTAGGCCAAAAGCGGGATTGCCTTAGCAGGGGAGGATACTGGGACCAATCCTGTGGCCGATCGTTTAGGATAGTGTGTTTAGGGTCAGACTCAGGTCCAGGGCTTCGCGTACGATATTACAATTGTGCCAGTGGGCAAGAAAATGGAAATTGCAACGTACAACCTACAATACACTAATGATATGTTAAACAAATGTATGGAGGGGAAAGGGCTGGCAGTAGTACCTCAGAAGACGACAGGACGTAGGAGACTGGGGGAGCTCGCCTTGGAAATACTGGGACAAAGGATCATGCCACAGAGGAATAAATGAATATTAAAGAATCATAGCTCCGTCATGGTCCGAAGAATGTCTTGGGCGATGCCTCTCTCGTGGTGCCTGAGCGACATAGAGGGAACTAGGGAGAGGTTTAATGGGTGCAATCCCTACACTGCTATCCCAATACAACCATGTGGTGACGTGTGCTAATATGACGTGCCTAATTCCCAAGTTAATATTATTTTAAAAAAAATGGGTTCATATTTAATCGACAACCGGAAGTTTCTCACAGCCAGTGAGCTGCTGTCCTATTAGCCCACTAAGAGATTTAGGCCATACAGTTTGAAAGTTTGAATACAGAGTGGCGCTGAGCAAAATGTGAATTATTGGTGAATATTACTTTTACCTAAGAGGCTAAGACATTGCGCGAACGGAAAGCATTTAACAGTATTAATAATAATAATTATTATTATTATATTTGGGTTATTTAAATCATAAACCAAAAATGGGAAACCAAAGCTTTGAATTGTAGGAAAAAAAATACAAAATAGAGGGATTTTTACAATTTTTTATTAAATTCAAGCCTAATGCGCGACTGGAAAATGTGGAATGAGACACAGTTTTCCAACGTAATAATGTTGTACTACCACGATCAATTTAATTTAGATAAATGAGTAACAGTATTCGTACCTACGCTTTTAATAGGGGGATGAGCAAAACGGTTTCCATTTCCACTCGTAGGTACGTTTACATTCATGCTTGTGAGCTATCGAGCAATTGTTCAATATACTCTCTCACCACTTGTTTCACTATAAATGTTTCCACTTTCATAGTGAGCTTCCTCATTGGTGCATTCGGAATTGTGATTGTAAACAAAATGATAATGGTGGTGACAGCAAGCAACAGTTTAACCACATCAAACATTAAGCTGATTAATATTTAATTACGAAAATTATCAAAAGCCACAACTTTAAATGCGACTAATTTATGTAGGTAATGTTTCCCGCAGAATTTCCCATTATTTACCTGATACTGTAAACATGCTTTCGCTCGTTATATGAAAATCGATAATAAATTTGGGGTTTTACGTCGTTGCTTCCAAGTTTGTATTTTTTAACCCTTTCTACCAGTTAAATTCTAAACTTCAAACAGCATTACTGTCAGAATGGAATCTTTCGTTCCTTAAATGTAAATTGATATCTACGCAAGTGAGGTTGAAATACTGCACCTGGCAGAAATTAAGGTGGAAACCATTGTAAATTTAGAGAGTTTTTGGGCAGAGACTTTTCCTTCAAACAATTTTATTAGGATTGCACATTTTTCAAAGCTAACCTTCCCCAGTGGGCCTTTATACCAACACACGTATGTAAATGCAACTAATTTACTTAGGTACAAAGTTTAATTGAATATGGAAACTTCTTAAAATTAAATTTCACAGGCAAAATTGTAGAAAAAGTCACGTTCGTGTTAAAACTGCTCAGTTTTATCTATTTCACAACGTTTCCATTAAACTTTGTAACATGTGTGTCTTTGTAAAGTGCTTTCATTGAGGGATTTTAAATGTCAGAGTCGATTCAATACAATAACTCATTTTAATAGTTAAAACGTCGAATACTTTTTTTTGGAAAATCACTGATTCGTGTTGTTCTCCATTTCTAATTCCTCTTCGATTGGAAAGCTTCAGTAAGAGTACGCAAATAATTTCTAAAAATACTCATTTATGAGTCTGGTAAATCGTATTTTATTCACGATCATAAGTCTGATAATTGTCATTTTAAAGGATGAGGAAGTTGTATTTTAAAACACTTATTTTTCCAGGAGGGAAGTAGATTCTAGACGATAGTAATATTTCACTACTAACCTCTCATTTTAGTTGCAAATATCGTAATGGATGGCGCTCGCTTCTTTCTTGTAGAGAATGATATTACCTTCAATGTACACGTAATAGCTATTTGATTAAATACGGAGGAAACTATAAAATCAGTCCAACATTATTTTGTGTACCTACATTGAAACAGTTGCTTACACATGAGACAACCTAATTCCAATGAGTATTGATTTAAGTACGTATACCGAACCCATGAACGGCACAAAATGTAATTATACCTATTAGAATTTAGAAAAATAATAATTTCCTTTGCCTGTTCGCGTATTCCTGAAGTCGCGCTATTTACTAAGACGGCTCAAAAAAGGAAACAAAAGAGCATTTCTTAAAAATTCCTGTTGAAAAACATTATTGGGTCCTTTGGCCACAATTCAGTCGATATACGTGGTACGATTCTAGCAAGAACAAAAAAGTTCCTCGCTTGGTGAATTTTGTAGGACCTGTTAAAACTACACTAATACCAGATAACGCATTTAATGCGCACAATTGGAGGCGCATATCATTCTAGTGTAAGACATCGAAAGAATTCATCTAGATCTCTGTCAATCTCAGATTCTCTATCCTCCTCGCTATCACTCGATTTTTCTTCAAAATCATTTTCATACCATTACCATTTCTTACCATTATTAATATACTCAGTGACATGGAAATTGCAACACCAAGAAAGAGTTGGAATTTTTTGACCAAACTTGGCAGAAACGTTTAGCTATTAAAAGGTAACAATTGATTAAAATTTAAAAGAAAAAGGATGAAATATAAACATATTTTTATTAATAATAATAGTAGTCCCTCCTTATTGGTTACGCACTCCCTCACGCTTCGTAGCATCGATTTTAGCAGACGGCCGATTTCCTCTTGAGGTATTGTGTCCCAAGCAACTGTGAGTAACCTCTAATTCATTGTGTAGAGCTTGTAGCGTCTGCGGAGGATGCGGTAAGTTCATCAGTCTTCTCTTCATAATGTCCCAAACTTGCTCGATAGGCGATATACTGGGAGATCTGGGTGGCTATGGCAAGACATTGACATTATCATGTGCAAATAAGTCCATAGAACGTCTTTCAATGTGGGGAGGGGCATTATCCTGCTGGAAAAGTGGGTCTTCCAACTGCTGAAGAGATGGAAGAATATCGGGTTCTATCACGTCATCCACATATCGCTGGGGGGGTCATATTACCTCGAATGAATAACAAACGATCCCTACTCCCATAAGTTATAGTACTCCATACCATAGTCCCCACAGCTTAGTGCACATGCCTCATAACAGAAAATTCAACATTGCGACGTTCCCCACGTCTTCGGCTGCCCTTCATACGGCCATCATGCATACCCAAACAAAATCGGGATTCATCACTGAACACCACCCAATGCCACTCTAGGTTCCAGTGCAGTCGCAACCTACACCACTCCAAACGCTGCTGGCGGTGTTGAGCTGTTAATGGTAACAAAAGATGTGGCCGATAGGATTGCAAGTCGTAAGCTCTGATTCTGCGGTAAACCGTTCGATGTGTTACAGGACGACCTTCGTTAGCTAACAATTGGTCGGCAATTGACCTGGTACTAGAGAATCGGTTTCTTGTTGCCATAAGTCAAAGATGGCGATCCCGCACTTCAATTGTTCTTTTTCGCCCCCCACCCTTTCCTGCCCCCTCCCTTTCCTCTCTACGACGATCCTGCCCCTTCCCAAATCCATGCCCGATTGCAACGAATCATGGTGGATTGACTTCGGTTAAGGTGACTTGCAATTTTTGTGAACGAAAAACCACCTCCGCCCAAACCAACAATACGACACCTGTCAACTTCTCTTAATTCGCGGTAATTTCCACTTTGGCGTGTCTAGACATAATCACAGCCTCAAAAGAAACGATTAAAAGCGAAAACAATAAGAACTGAACAAAATCTCGCAAAACGTACACGATATAAGAATACTAGAAAAAAATGAAAGAACTGTCAAATAGACCATTACCACTTGATCCATATGAATGAAATTTTAATCAATTGTTACCTTTTAGTAGTTAAACGTTTCTGCCAAGTTTGGTCAAAAAATTCCAACTCCTTCTTGGTGTTGCAATTTCCATGTCACTGAGTATATTTTCACTATTTACAAAATGATTTTCATTAAATGCCTACTGTGAATTAATTTGTTGCAAATTAGGGATATTACTTTTGCAAAACAATTGCATACTTCGTCTTTAGTTTTGATTACATATACCATAACAAATCTTGAGTAATCGTCAACAAATGGTACGAAGTACCTGTTCCATGATGTAATGTGGGTGTAATAGACCCACATGTCTTAGTCTTAGAATCAAAAGGAAGACATTTTTGTTTACACATATTTCACAAACTTCTAAGTCTAAGCCACTCACTGCATTTTTTATATTAGATAGAGACTTATTATTTAAATGACCATAACCACGATGCCAATGCTAATGCTTTGCTCGAGGCTTTGCTTAATACATAAATGAGCAAAATCACTACTATGTGCCAAAATTATTTTATACAAATTATTCTCTCTTTTACCCTCAACAAAAATACTGCACGTAGCCTCCATGAATTTCCCGTGCTCGCCAGTGAACCTGCTGAGGATCCCTCAACTGATGCTTGTTGATCAAGGCAGAATCATCATTAATGTAGTGATGTGTAGCTCCCGAATTTGTATACCTATTCTTGAACTCTACTTTTTGTTCTATGTTCTTAGAGGTATATTGTTTTGAGTTCAAACATGTTACAAAATTATTACATCGAATACCACATATACTCTTAACATGTCCAATTTTCCCACATTTAAAACATTTTATACCCGTTCTCTGAGAGACAGTAAAGGAGGTCATGACAGTACGCTTTTCCTTACTTAAACTTTTATTCAGGATAAATTCTAACAGTCTACTCTTTACAAAACTAATTTAAATCATTTTCTGACAAAGTTCTTATAGCCGTAACGATATTTTCGAATTCTACTGGCATCGACAATATCAAAAAACATGACATGTCTGACTCATCAAAATTGCTGCTAAGTTTTTCAATTCTCTGAAAATTCTATCACACTTTCTTGTTCTTGTATATCATTTGGAGAACTCAAAGAAATTGCAACATGCACAATACTGATACATATTCCGATGAACCAAAACATTCTCTACAGATGTCGCAGTATTATTTGTGTTTGAGTTCGAGTCAGCAAAAAGCACGCAAGTGTAAAAGTCGATGGTTTTTGTGCCGAAACCAATGAAGTATACGAGTTCTATGGATGTTATTATCATGGCTGTCCTAGGTGTTTAAAACATGCAAGAAACGTACCTCTATCAGATAATACAGCGGAGACTCTTGAGGTACCGTTATGGAGCCACACTAGCAAAATCAAATAGACTAAAACTCAGTTATCGAGATGTGAGAGTGTGATTTTCGACGCTCGATGACTAAGGAACTGTATAATTATACAGAAACACACCCTATAATGTCATATTCACCGCTCAACCCAAGAAATGCATTTTATGGAGGGGCGAACAGGAAACGTAAAGTGGTTTTACAAAGCAAAGCAAAATGAACAAATAAAATACGTCGATTTCACCTATGTTAATAAATACTGTAGTTACCCTATAGGGCACCCCACACTCTACATTGGTAGAGATTGTGCTAAATTAAAGCTTGAAACAGTAGAGGGATTATTTAAATACAAAGTGTTACCACCACAATCATTATTCCTTCCGGTGCTGCCTGTAAGAATGAATAAAAATTAATGTTTGTGCTTTGTTATTTATGCGGCGGAGAGTTTCAACCAAGGATCTTGTAATCAAACGACGATGAACGTTAACAGGAACTTGGGTGGTAGATGAAGTTAGGAAGGCTATAGAAAAAGGATACAAACTCTTAGTAACTTATGAGATATGGAAATACGACACCGAACAATATAACACCGGTAGGGTATATTCGAGGGTATATTCTCATTGTGAGACTTCAGAAGGAAAAGTCATAATTAACCACACATATATAAACACCTCAGGTCGAATGTATTAAGCATTGGCCTCTTAATTGAACAACCCAGGTTCGAACCCTAGGACAAGAAAGTTTTTCCGAATTAATACAGGCGTAGTGTCTGTTTGACGCCCCACTCCTACCGGCTAGCTCTTAACTTATTTTCTTCTATATTGACATCAGATATATATCGTAACGGCTTCGAAGGACCAATGTAATATTTCACATGCACACAATCGTACAATTCTGACAATTCTATTTTTTAAAGCATCAAACTGAAAAACAATCATTTCTTGGCCTCCTCACTTATGGCGCCGGGGTCAACAATTATTGTACATTAAAACCCGTAATTAAAGTTTGAGGCTGCTTTATATAGCATAATTGCGTTTGATATGTTATTAAACTGTCTAAATAATTTTCTTCTAACAGTAATTATCGGAACTTCAGACATTAATTTAAATTTCACTCTGTCACTGTCTACTTAACAAAATTAAAAGGTGGGCAATTATCGAGCAAACCTGTGTATGAAGCGTACTGATGTCCTTTCATCGTTGATTCGATTATAAGTATATTCAATTGATAGTGTTATCGTATCATTTTTCTGTTTTAGTTTGCTAATGGAAACTAAGGTAGTGCGAACTAATGTAAAGTTTGTTATTTGATTTTCTAAATTGGCTTCTGGTGCATTCAAGATAGCAAAGCTGGAGATGAACTTGCGCGAGCTGCAATTGATGAAAATTCAATCAAACATTTTATGTCAAACTCAAGGTGGCGAAAAGTAATTGAATACTAAAAATAATACAATCAATATGGAAAATACCTACGCTTTAATCTTGTGTCTTATTATGGTACTATAATACATTTTATACTTGCCCTGGCCATGAATCGTTTCCCATAAGCAGATAATTCAAAATAGTTTTATTACTTTTCTGTGCTCATATTCCATTTGATTTCTGAACATCTTTATAGGGAAAACTGGTATAAAAAGTAATCGTTTTAGGGTTAGAGATGCTAGTGGGTCAAGGGCAAGGGCGCAATAAAAATCTTTCCCGTTTTATTAACTCGCAAATAATTTATCTGGCTAGTTCTGTTTCCAGTGTAATTCGTTCGTAACTTACTCGCTTTCCGTTTCGATAGTAGATTTTGAAGGAACGCTGGCAATGAAAATGTTTTCGTTGATAATGGAATTTCAACAATCTGTTGTTAAGACGTCAATACGTGACATTTAATTTTAGGGAACATTAAAACAACGAAGACTATGTGATTTATATGCAAATATCGAATTCAGTACACTCATTTATTTCCTGTACTGCAGTCTCCTAACTAAAGGATCAGGCTTGAATATGTTACACGTGGTTTAATTAGTTCTCTCTTAATTTACATTTAAATTATCACATCAAAAACTACTTTTTCAATATTTTCACCCATGAACAAACTTGAGGTGAATGACATGTGATGAATTTATGTTCATTATTATTTAAATAAAGGTCAAACTCTCTACATCAGATGCATTGCGCTTTCACGCAGACGACACGCGTAATTAACTAAATAACCTCTGGAAAGCTCGTTAGATATTGTTACTAAAATTACATGTAGTTCAGCACGATAACCTCAGGCAAAGTAGAGATGAGTCGGGGTGGTTAATCAGTTCTCGTTCACAACTAGTCACAATAAAGCAAAAGAAAATGTAGTAAACCGGATAGGCGAAACTTAGTCTTATACTAAATTTAAAAAGAGAGAAAATGCTTACTGAGGGTGAACCATCAACAAGGCAGACTGAGTTTGACAAATCTAAAGGGGTAAAGGAATTGAGAGGGTAATAAACAATAAACGTTTGCAATTCAGTTCATATAAAAACATTGTCCATATTAATTATATTCAACGTGTCATTCAGCAAATTCCACAAACATTTTACCAAACTCTACGCAGCGCCACAAATTATAAAGAAAGCGACTTTAATATCCAGTGTAAAGTGAAATTGCTGTAAAGAAAACTGTCGGCATAGTCAGATAATCTTTACGTTCATTTATGTGCCGCTAAAGTTAAAACTCATTAGAGTGGAGAAGTTTATGAAAGGGATTTCCAAAACATTAAACTCAAAATTTCAAGAACAAATCCTTAAAGGCGAGTTTACGCTAGTGTCGTTTAATTTTGCAAACCCAACATTTGTACTGACCAGGAAATTTAGCAATCGAAATCTGCAGTTTAACCGATCATCATCAAAGACATCTAATTCAAAGAGCTGCTATTGAATTTTTTCATGCCCTTAGAGTAAGCATCCCGTAAATCACCTGTCAATAACCCAAATGTCTTGAACTTGAACCAACTTCCAGGATGCAACATCCAGGAAGGATTACCTAGAAAAGGTTTGTTCTAAAAATTTGTTGTATGATTTTATAAATTTAGATGGACGGTTTTATGAATCTTGAGATAAAGGAAATTTTTGATCTATTACTATTACCATTCAACTGTACATGAGAGATTATCAAGTTGTTGAAACTTCTGCAAATTATTGTGTGTCTATTTGTATTTTTATCTAGAAATCCCTGAATTTGTGACCAGTCTTTTCAGACACTTTATTTTGCGGAATTGAAATCGACTTGCATAAAAGAATCAGATTCAGAGATATTTCACAATTTATTTTGTCAAGGTAAAACACACCAGGTTGCAGTTAAAGTGTAAATTGGTAACAATCCTAATTCAAATTATTGAACGAATAAGATTAGTCAAAGAGATGGCCAACTCTACCTAGAGTGTAATTTATTCAAAGCATAAAATCCATGGGCTATTGCTACAAAAACTGCAATAAACGCAAAATTTTGTGTGAAATATATGTTAAAGCACTGAAGATCAAATTTATTAAAAAATATCTTCAATACTTTGATTCAAATTTACTATTTAATTCTAAATAGTTTAAAATTTGATAAGTTAATAAATGTGTTACAAATTCAGTTATAGTTGCGCATGACCTATCTTTCAATTTTTGACATCAAGTACGGTCAGATTAAATAACAGTCATCTGTGTCGTTTAATTTAAGGTAGGTATACCTACCCAAAAATTTACGTTTGACCTCTCTTTCCTTGTCTCAGCGTTTGACATTATAAATGTCACGGGAGTTTTGTGAATTTTTTATAGTTAATTTTTGTGTGGCGAAGGGAGAGCTCACACCTAGACTCACACACTTTTCTTGCTCAAGGACTGCAGTGTTCTACGTAAACTTCTTCCTACAGAATATGCATATGGATAAGGCTTATTTATTAAGAAATATTTGTAGAATGACCACCAAATCAGAAACTGCAATTTTAAACCTCTACAAATTTAATAACACCAATCACGCGCTAATATTTAACAAAGAGCAACAGACAAACGTTGAGGAGGGCGGAACGGAAGGCAGTAAGGATACTAATGGAAAATAGCAACCTCGCAAGAAAGCAGATAAGGGAATTACTAGAAGGAAAGACGATCACCAGGAGACTGAAGATGAGGCAGCTGAGATACTGGGGACACATAATCAGGAGGAACAACAATCATATACTGCAGGTGGCCGAGAATCTGCGCGCCTCGGAATGGAAAGTAAGCCGGCCTTACTTCACATGGAACAACACTATAGACCCAATGGTGGACCTCGTGGATTGCCGTAGAAAGATGGGAAGAGTGGAGCAGAAACAAACACAAAATGAAGAAAGAAAGTGGAAAAGTACTGAAGGTGGAGGAAGAATCAGACAGAAGCACAAGCAGCTAAGAGGAGGAGGAGGAGGATGAGACATAAAGTGGGACAGAGAGAGGACAACAATAAGAAAGGGAGAAACAAGAAGGAAGGAAACAATACCAAAGGATGGAGGTATCGGAAACTAATGGAACGCCCGTGAGAGACGCCATCACCAGGAAGCAGAGTTCCCTCTAATGCAGATATTCCAGTAGCGAAGCTGTGGCCGTACTATTTCGGGTCGAGCAACACCCAGTTAGCCGAGGCGGCTACGCCAGGCATATGCCAAAGTATCAAGTATCAAAACTTCTCATCAAAACATTTTCATAGAGCAATTTTAATGCTTAAAATGCTTCTTAATGGCAAAGACAACAAACCCATGACAACTACAGAAAACTACATTTGCAAATTATATTCGTGTACCGATACTTGTTTGATTAAATAAAATTAAATTAAATTCTATTTTTAACATCATTTACAAGAAAACTGTTTCTTTGTTTACAAATCATTTGTTCGTAGATGATAGGTTTGCTATCGAAATGCTTTTTGTTTAACGTAACGTACCTATAGCTCTTATAAAAGCTACCCATTGGAAATCGATTTTCTCACCTTGTAAAGCATCTTGACATCGCACAAAACCACTTTTTGCGCGAGTGCACTCATAGACAATTTCCTCACAATACGCAATCGTATTTTAAGCAATGTTATCTGTTCACCAGAAGGATATGAAATATGTGGCGGAACATATACATAGCAGACAATTAGGTCATTAAGATTCCTCCTGCTTTTAACAAGGGTACAAGGTACATTTGAATTAACCAAGTTTATGTAGGTATTCGTTTTGGGAGATAAATATGTGTTAGTTCCAGATTTCCGTATTACTCGTATTGTTTATTTCGTACACACATTTCCCGCTTCAGTGCAGTCGAGAAATCAATAACAGCTTCCGCTTCGTTTGCAGATGTTGGAGGAACACTTTATTCAAATTTTCATTTGCGATTCCAATGTCGATTTAAACTAGAAACCGTCTCCACCATTTGGAACATCGCTACACACATTTTCTTTGCCATCAAGGGTTCCTTTAGGCTAATTAACTGACTGACTGCTCATTTCTGTTTGGAATAATAACAAAGCTACTAACCAACGCCGAGCTATTTAAAAGCTAACTAAGAACGACAACCCGCTTAACTTCAGTAAATCCCAATTTACCGAAAGAAATCGTATAATGAAATGTCCGTGACATTCAAAACTAACTTTATAGCAAACTTGCAAGTTGAATGCTTCGCTAATCTTTATAGAAATCTCCTCGCAAACTGAAATAAATTGCGAAAACTCATTTATACCGGGAAGGAAAACGATCAAGGTTATCGTCAGTTGGAAACTGCAAACTTTCGTACCTATAAGTAGAAAATTCTATTGTTTGTTTGTTTGTTCTGCGTGATTGGATGGAAGTTGTTTCGATCAAAATTTGGGAAGCGTCAAGGTAATTACGACTGTGACAACGATTTAATTACAAATCTAATTAAATAAGTTAAAAAAAGGCGACGATAGTCCATTTTTTATAATTAAATTAGTGCCTTATCTCTGCATATATATGTACCCTATTAGGGTACATGACAGTGGAAAAAGAATAAATAAATTTTTGTTTCATAAGATAGAGTAAGGTGTCAGGGTATCGCAAAATAACTTTCTTTGGTAATGTACACGAGAAACTATTATATTTTAGTAAAACTAAAATTAAAAAATAACGACATTTGTCACGTGATATCAAACGCCAATCAGAGTGCGTGACGTCATTATCCTAATCCTCTGTGCGTTTGTAGAGTTTGTCTACGCTTTTTAATGTAGTGCTTGTTCCATTTTATCCTAAAGTTTAGTTTTTAAAACCAGATAAGAATGGAAGGTAGGTATACGAATGCGTATAGCAGCAAATCTGCCAAACAGTGATGAAATGATGTTGGGAATATTTCTTGCATCAAACACAGATTTTTGTTCATCATAAAACTGCCATAAGTCTTGTAGGTTTTTAAGTTAAGCTTAGATTTGCTTTTAGGTCATCGAAGCTATCATATGGAGATGATTCAGTAAGCAATGTCCACTTTCATAGTTTTCTGTTACAAACATTTTGTAGATAAAGTTTTTATGGCGGGCCCTCTTATGGAACCTTACATTGGGTTCAGTCGAACAGAAGACTCTGGCAACTTATTCACAGTTAAAGTCAAAATTTGCCCGCAATATACGGTTCACGTAAAGCTGTATACAGTTGCCTTAGTTGTCGACGAAGAAAACAATTATTTTCTTTGCCCTACCATCCAGCTAATTTTACAACCCTTCAGAGTCCAAAGGAGTACTAGTGTCGATAAAGTCCTTTATCACGTTCAACAAGTCATGATCTAGTCCGATTATTGGAAACCCTATCGGCAAATGGCTCAATCGGATTCGGAAGTTGTCCAAATTGTCGTCTACCGCACGCCTCAGGAGTTAACGTACGTGAAAAATGTGCTACTCATGTCAATATAGTTTTCTATGTTACGTTTAATGAGCAATCGTCGAAAACCCTTTTGGATTTCTCTACTCCATAAAGCATTTGAATGATACAGCATCCTTGGAATCAGATTTACCCGCCTGGGATACTTAGCTGTGCCACAGAAAAATGGGACTACTGAGCCCTACACCACGACAAAGTGTACTCCATGGTAGGGCACCACTTACGGTAGTTATAACTCATCACGAAATCTTTTAAACTATTTACGCTGGGGTTATGTGTTTATAATTGTCAGGACTGTGACGTCACAGACACCGCCATGACACAAAACAGCGTTTTGGCGCTATAATAAAAATCTACAATTTAAATTGCATAAATTTGCAATAATATGATTTATTTTGCTGAAATATCATATTTTAAAGTTATAGTAGAGGTATACGAACAGTTATAACTGGTTTTAAAAAACTTGTCATCTACCCTGCGTTCCCAAAGAAATCAAGTAAGACGATTTTCGTCCTAAGGCGAGTAACTAAGCGAGTAACTTTAGCGAATTTTCCATGTATTGATCAGTACTTCCCAAAAGGTCATAACTATGTAAGCCATATTTTCTTGTACTAGAAGCATCTATGGTCAATATTTCAAAGAAATTTCTTCATAAATATCAAACTTGGCATTGCGAAATTTGCATTAAAACAATTCAAGATGGCGATCGCACTCGACAACCATGTGCAAAAAAAATTTTTTAGCCAAAAAAATGGAAGCGTTGTCATTTTCATGTCTATATCTCAAACGGTTTCAGCGTGAGAGCTTTGGTTCCATAGCTCTTATAAGTTAGGAAGTTGACATTACTTCTTTATTTATTGTCCCTCAACAGGCTTTCGCCCAATTACAGAGTGACCCGCATAATGCTTTTTAGAGGTGCCCCTGCAGAAGGTCTTAAGTTGTTCTATACTATTCCGGTATTTACCTTACGAATTAAGAAAACTGCAGGAAAATCTAATTCGGAGTCGCCGGCAGAATGCTCGAAACTGATCTAACGAAATTCCCATCTCTGCCACAGGTAAAAAATTCACCTCAACACAGGTTCGAACACCCGACCTCCCGGCTTTGCAGCCCAACGTTCTACCACTGAGCGACGCACACGCAGTTTGCGCATTGCACATTTGATTTTTGAATAGGTATATGCGCTATGTTTTTTTTTTACTAGAAGCGTCTATGGTTACAATTTCAAAGATGGATCTATAAAGTTGGCATTGCGCAGTTTGCGTATGCGCACTTAATATGATTTTTATAATGCGCGATATGTTTGCTTTTACAAGAAGCATCTGTTAAAATTTCAACAAAATATATTAAATTAAATTAAATATTTTTTATGCTCTTAGTGCAAAGCTTATTCGATCGTATTTGCATGGAAGAAAGCAGTGCACATATGTGGGGGGTTCAACATCCAGTTTTAAAAACGTGACACGAGGGGTACCGCAAGGTTCAATTTTAGGGCCGATTCTGTTCCTTATATATATAAATGACATAAGCAATGCCGTGCCTGATGCCCATCTGACCTTATTTGCTGACGATACCACAGTATCAAAATGGAGTGGTGGCAGCGCGGACACATCCAAAATCATACAGGAATCGACAAAGAAAATTTCAGATTGGTTTACCGCAAACCAGTTATGCATGAATGTGGAAAAAACAAAAACGGTTGAATTCTCAAATAAAACTCTAAACTGGGATAACCCAGATTATGTGAAATTCCTCGGGGTATATTAATTAGATCCGAAGTTAAACTGGGGTTTGCATATCGACTATGTGTCCGGCAAGATTAGTCAGAACATATATGTATTGCGACGATTGTACAGTCAGGTAACTTCAGAAACGATTACTTCAGCGTATCATGGATTAATTCATCCGCTCATTAATTATTCCATCTTCTGTTGGGGTCATTCCTCTCACTCAAAAAGACTGTTTGGTCTTCAGCGCCGGGCTCTGCGCGTAGTGACAGGAACTCCATATAGAAATGATGTAAGAACACAGTTTAACACTATGGAAATACTTACGTTGCCTTGTTTATATAATAATAATAATAATAATAATATTTATTACTGTTAACATGCCAATAAAACATTTACAGAAGTCAAAGGGAACAACACATCATTTATACATTCATGTTAAATTACACATAAATCACAGTCTTTAAATTCATTAATAGTATAAAATGCGCCTTCAGTAAGGAATTTTTTAAATTTAGTTTTCATGGCATTGTACGGTAAATCCCTGGTCTGGCCCGGCAGCAGGTTAAAAAGCTCAAACGAAATATTTACAAAACTTCTGTGAGTTTTTTCTAATCTGTAATGCTTTAGATCAAGATTACTACAATTTCGTGTATTATAACTATGTATATCGGACCTTACACAAAGTTCATTGGCACGAATCTTAGCATATAGAATACAGTGTAGTATAAATATGCAAGGAAATGTCAACAATCTGAATCTAATAAATACATTTTTGCAATCTTCTCTATACTGCAGATTGCCTATAATTCTAATAGCACGACGTTGGAGAGCAAATATTCGTGTTGCACTTGTACAATTACCCCAAACAATGTTACAGTAATATAAGTGAGTCTGAATCACTAATAAATAGACCATACGTAAAATATTAGGGGAAACGTTTTCAGATAAACGCCTTAAGAGGAATATATTACCGGAAATTGTTTTGGCTACTTTACTAACATGTTCCTTAAACGTTAATTTCGGATCAATGTTAACACCTAAAAAATTAGCATAACAAGGATTATCGAAATCATTTTGTTTGAGGGTGATTTGATTAGCATTTGTACCGTTTTACTAGAATTTAATCTTAGTTCATTTGATAAACACCAATTCTCAGTTAATTGAATTGCTCTACCCGCCTCTTCATAAACCCTATTTAAATTCTGGTCCGATATTAGCAGAGTCGTATCATCCGCGTACTGAAGGCATGTAACAGTGTCTGTTAAGTGGAACGAAAAATCGTTAATAAATATTAAAAATAATAGAGGTCCCAGAATGGAACCTTGCGGCACGCCTCTTTGAAGCTTAAGAAACTTGGATGTATCACCATCAACCTTTACAGCTTGCATTCTATCGCTCAAATATGATTTGATCAATGCTACACTAGATGTATCAAATTTGTACAACTCTTGCAATTTCCTAATTAATATTTCGTGCACCACACTGTCAAAAGCACGAGTTAAGTCGATAAAAATGGCCATAGAGTGCTCACTTTCTTCGAAACACCTCAGAGAGTAATTAACGAAATGAATCGCCGCATCAGCAGTGCTTCTATTTTTCCTAAATCCAAATTGATTTCCAATAAACAAATGATTCTCTTCAAAATGCTTCGAAACTTGTCTATACAAAACCTTTTCGAAGACTTTTGAGAATATTGGTAAAATAGAAATGGCTCGATAGTTTTCGGGTTTGGTATGATCACCTTTCTTATACAATGGGGTAACCAAAGCAAATTTCAACGCATTTGGGAAGACTCCTGTCCAGATAGACATGTTAACAAGTTTCGTTAAAGGACTCACAAACAAACTAATGTTCATTTTAATAACCTTCATACTAATTCCATATACGTCCTTGGATTGAGTACACCTAAGTGTTTTGATTATATCTTGAATCTCGGTTTCACTGACCTTATGAAAACTGAATTTATTTTTAGGATTTAAAGAAGTATTCGCTTTATATGACTTGACATGACTGAGTGTAGTACGAGAATCAGAATTTACTGCACTCTGTGAATATACGAAGTGACTATTAAACGTGTTTGCAGCAATGCTGATGTTTGTCTTGTTCCTAGGCTTTGTCCTGAATGAATCGATTACCTGCCAAGCGGCTTTGCCAGGATTACTTGAATTACTAATAAAATTGTCATTCGCTAAACATTTAGCAGTTTTGATGGCATACCTATATTCCATGCGAAGTCGCTTTTTTTCACGTTGTACAAAATAGCTTTTATCAACTCGATAAACATCGTTGATGAAAGCCACTCGATCTCTTATGCGTTTTAATTTCTCATTGAACCACACGACCTTATTATCGCGAGATCGTACATAACATTTTTTAAAAGGAAATGCAACTACAAACGCATCTATAAATTTTTTAAAAAATGTATCAAACATTATATCACAACTTAATTCATGCGAATCGAGAAAGTCCCAATTACAGCTAGTTAGCAACATATAAAGCAGGTATGATCCTTTGGCAGTGATTGATCTAAAACTAGTATTTACAATTTTGTTGTCATTTATATACTCCAAAAAAATTTTTGGAATTGTAATGGTCTGTCCTAAGTGGTCAGAGAGACCGGTTTCAGGTACGCTAGTTTCGATTGATGTAGTATCAAAATTAATAAAAATATTATCCAGGCAATTACCTTCTCTAGTGGCAGAAAATATCGTTTGTGAGTATCCAAATGTAGACAATAAATCACAAAACATGGTAGCAAATTTATCCTTTAAGTTAAATTTAATGTTGAAGTCACCTGCAATGATAACGCGACTGCAATTGGAGACAACATTTAAAACTAGTTCAATGTTACTCATAAATTTGTCAAAGTCACCGTTTGGAGAGCGATAAATGCATATTACAGTTACATTAGAAACAGTCACACAAGTTAGTTCACAATGTACCTCAATTGATAATTGAACATATATATATATATATATATATATATATATATATATACGTGTGTTTGTTACACGCTAAACAACAAAGAGATTCTTACACATTTCAAAACCAAATACATGGATATAGCACCAGGGGTGGTAATCTCGTGAGGAGTCAGTACCTCAGGTTGCAACGTAGCAGATACGGAGCAAATTATTATAGTCCCTGCTTTTTAAATAAACTGCCTACAGACATAACAAAGCTACCATACACGATTTTTAAACACAATTTGAAAAAGTTTCTATTGAGAAAAAGTTTTTACTCTATAAATGAATTCTTAAGCTATCGTTGGCCTTCGGCCGATTTTCTGGAGTAAATTATACACGTCTAAGTGTTTGTTTGTCTGTTTATTTAACTTGTTTGTTTGTTTTTCTATCTGCACTGTTTTATACATATAGACATTAGGCCTTGACAATTGTAAACAAATTTATTTTGTAAAAACAAGAACAATAAATACCAATTAATAAATCAAGATTTTTATTGGCTCAGATTCCAGAGGCATAACCTACCCAATTCAAAAAGAACGAACTAAATATATACAGTAGTAAAGGCGTTTAAAAAAAATTCCTGACTTTCATAACTCCTTGACCTTTTGCAGCAAAACCCCTTTTTTTATATATTTTGACTGGACTACTAATGTTATCGATTTTTTAGTGTTTCTGTGTATGATTCTGAGGAATTTTAACATGATCTTCCGTTCATTACCATCTTACGTCTTCATACTTTGACGGTAAATGTGCATATAAACAATCTCACATAATGTAAATTGAATGTTTAAATGACTTTCAGCTAAAGCCTGATGATGAGATAACACCCCCGAAATCGATAGCTATAGAAATAAGTTATTAGTCAGTCGATTTTATACTATACCTAATACATACCTAACGACTGATAATGGAGACATATGTAAAGTTCACTTCGTTGATTGACTTAAATTTCGATTTAGACAACACTGGGTTTGTTACAGATTGTTACAGATGTAAAATTGGATCTTTGATGGTGGAAAAACTTCCTTTATCGCGTACTGGGAAAGGCTTCACATAAGTGACAAACGCACGATAGACACAACACTTCTTCATAAACTTCAGTTCTTTTATTCAACTTTCGACATTTATTTTACTCGGCGCGACGTAATAAACATCTTTTATTACAACTGGCAAGACGGATTGCCTTGCCACAATACGCTCAAATACGGCCAATCTGCTAATCACCACAACAGTTGAAGCGGCTACGTTTCAATATCCACCACAAAAAAAGTCACTCATCTACTTGAATTTGCGTCCTCGGAGCGAAACACCTGTGTCTTCTTATGGATGAAACCTACTTATCTTGAAACTAATTAGCTTACGCAGCGATAACAAATTTCTTATCGCAACAGCTGGATTTAAATGAAATAATGCTATCAAAACATTATTTCCAAATATCCCTAATCAAATCAAAATACTACGCGATTATTTAAACAAAATTACACATTATTAAATAAATAATTCTAAATAAAATCAACAATGACATTAAATTCAAATGATATACGGAGTGAGTTTTTCCCGATGTTTAGTATGGGGATCTCGTAAATGCGTCTGTATGACACTCACTGTAGCAAGAAATAAAGGTAGGTATAAGGGAAATGGATATTTTCATTTCATTTATGATTTCGTACAGATTCGCTTTTTGTTTTGTTTGTTTTCGAACAAATACGAGAAGTTGTGTAGTACTTAGTACTAGAGTACCTACGTACAGAATATTTTCCCAGCATTGTTTGAAGTACAGTGTATAAGCAAATACCTGGTGATGATTAATAAATTCTTGCGGTGACAACTCCAAAGCGCGCGTTTGAAAAAAGACACACCGTCGAATTGTCGAAGTTAGCAAGCACTCTAGTCTTTTTTGTTTAAAACACTGTGTAGGTAGGTACATATTTACTGTATACGTTACAAACAAACAGAAATTCAAATAAGACAAAAAATGAACTCAATATATCGCTGGCCTCTATTTGAACTCAAATAAAATCCAATTTTAGACATTTCAATGTAGAAAGGTTTTGTATTTCATTTATAAGCTGATGAATTATCGATACTCCCCCATTTTGATTGAAATGCCACCTTTCGCATTTGAGTGGGAAGTAAAACCCAAAGAAATAAGAAGCAACTGCGATCTCTTAGAGCTTCCGCGTCGGGCATGTATAGCGGAAATTTTACAGTTTGTTTTAAAATGCTCCTTGCAGTATTGATCCTTTTCTATTGACTCTCCCTTGCCGACACGTGTGTATACTTTAAAAGTAATTTATCTCTTTCTATTTTCCGGCCACTTTCATTATGCGCAATTTGACTTTCCTTCTCCTTTCTAGAAACTATGCAAGTTACCTTTAAGGAGGAGTGTACGTCATCCGCGATGTCATTTATGAGGATCAACCGACCAGGAACAGCCGCGTACATAAATTACGGTTGCATGACTGGAAAATGCCATTGCCTTTTATAGGGGTAGGTTCATATTTAGTGGTCGTAGAGAGTGCTTCCCTTAATGTTAATAAATAAGAAGGAAAACGAACTTAGTACACTTTCACGTTTATATGTATATGAAAATGGTTAATGACTAATGAGATACTCCGCTGACGAAAAATAAATGTCGCTCTTGGATACCTAATGTCGTGGGTACACAAACAAAAATTCTTTAAAGATCACACGCTTCATTTTGCCCATTATTTTTCATTGATTTTGGTCACCCTCTCGTTCTAAACAAAGATGAGTTATTAGGATTGCTATTGTATGACTGCGTAATAGGTAAGTATGTAATCTAGATTCGCTTCTTGCGGCAAGAGTATCAAGTTCATTGAAGTTTAATATACAGAACTTCTAATTTAACCGAGGTAAAACCGCAAAAGCTCCTGAGCCGTTGCGTAGACGCATATTCAGGAAAATTCCTGCGCTTAATTTATAATAAACGTGAAACGAGGATTCGTAAGCTGATGAACACGCTATTTTGAAATATAAGGTGATAATGTTTTATAGTTAGGGGTAAGTCACCTTTCTTCCCCCAAAAGGTGGTTGTATCCACTTAATAATTGTGTGATTATAAAGCATATAAGAAAATTTGGAGCGTCAACTTCACCCTGAGGTCGTGCGTGTTGTCCTGGAAGTACCTGATTTGCAAGATTTTCTTTTATAAAATTTGTAGACGATTTAGTAGCATACCACTCTAAGCAACGCTGCTAAGAAGGCGGTTCCCTTCACGCTATTGGGGAAAATCGTTGGTCATTAAAAACAAAACAGATATTTTCGTATGGCTAAAAGCGGTAATGTAAAACGGTTGTGCCCACATTCCTTTGAGGTCAGTTTTCTGTAAAGCACGATGATGAAATGAAAAGAAAATGATCAGAGTAACAATAAGGCAATTGACAGTTAATGTGTACACATCAGTTTATATTCCTTAAAGAATTCTATAACCACTGTGCATTCACTTATATTACAAGAATTTCAATACACGATAATAACTCTTTTAATTGCGCATCGTTTGTCTAATTTGACCATCGTCGCATCTTCTATGGTTTCGGAGATCCCCATGATAGACATCCTTCCGTTCACTTTTTATATAAATGAAAAAATACTAACAATAAATGGAAATTCAAGAATTTGGGGGAATTGATATATTGAAATTCAGGAATAAAATTTAAATTCTTGAACAAAAAACAAATCTGGAATATACACCAACTTCAACAGGCTCTTCATGTCCGAAATTTTAAATGGGTTGAATCCTTTACGACTATTGAAAGTTTTTACGTTAAATTTTATACATATTATTTTTACAATAGTTCTTAAAGGTATTCAATATTTATTTTGACATCTTAAACAGAAACAAATAGAAATAACCTTGAACTACAAGTCTTCTCGTTTACGGAATGAACAGGACAGCAGTGGAATTGAGACGTTTTTTTAGGAAAAATGTATTTAGAAACTTGCCGATAATGAATTTTTCTGGTAATGGTTGTTATTTCAAAGGCAATTTTTCTTAATTACAATAGGCTCGATTTCGGTGTTTGGTTTTTTAGTGGTCAATGAAAATTTAACTTCCAAGACTGTACTTTGCTTATACTCCGTTAAATGAACATTGTTACTGTTTAGTTTAAATGGAGAAAATCCTCAATAAGCGTTTGCACAAAAAATGATTTCAAAGACGTATCTCACAATGAGACCGATTGAACTAAGTTTAATACTGAAAATATCGACAGTTTTAGTTACCATTTCGCCACTCGGTAGTCCCACTGCGTAGCATATGGCGAAAAGTTTTTATTCAAAGAATATGTTTATTTATTTAGTTTTGCAACTCTACACTTAAAGAATTTTAAGTTTACTGTTCGGTTTATCACATAATATTAATATTATATTTGTATTAAAACACAATTTCTCCGGTTAATAACGGAAAATTTTACACGACAACATACTCTTCTCGAACTACCTTTTTTGTTTAAACTTATCGTTGGGAAGGAATCAACTAATTCCAATTTTTCACCACGAAAATCTAAATCCCCTTTTTTAACGGAATTGACTTGCGATCTCTCCTCGTTCTCTGAGAGATTCCATCTATCTACTCATTCAACTCTGAATTGTTCCCTCTTTAAAGTTACTGAGTAAATTTTGCACGCCCAAAATGGCGATGTCTAAATTTTCTATTGGTTAGTATCTTTCTTATTACCATTCCACAGGTGGTTGTAAAGGTCGTTAATATGTAATTAAGGAAATTGAAATTAAGCAGATTCCAAGGTGGATATATCTCATAATGAGCTGACTAATGGAATAATGTATACCCATTAAAAAGAACCCCGATCGCCGCTATCTTGACGCATCAAAGATTGAAAGAACAACAGCCCATTGAAAAGGACTAATTAAAAATGACTCATCTTACGTTAACTGCCATTACCCAGACAAATTCTTTACATCATCATGAGCAAACTTTATTTTGGAAGACACTGCAGGTCCTTGATATTTTTTACAACCAGAAAAAAGTATACTTTACTTATTTCTGCGAGAAAATTGAAAAATTTAATCCAAAATAAAAGCTTCCGTCACGCATTGGCAAAAAGTAAGTGACGTAACTACACAATTTTGGCTTCCATTTTGTGTTTTTCATGATGATCCATTGCAGAGTTCGTAAACTGTGAAAAAGACATTTACTGCAACGCCAACTTGGCTAATAGCCGAAACAGAATATAGCACACGAATAAATTTATTGGCGCTATCACCCTACCACAAGTTTCCTTCACTGTCACTTCTTTGACTAAGTGTCAAGCAGGGCGCCCCTGTCATACTGGAGACGAAATGGGTTCCACTTTGACCGGAATCTACTATAACCTTAAAGTAACAAAAAATAAGAATATGGGCACCACCAGCTCTACTTCCAAACTCCCGCTTTGTTGCATATCTCCGGTAAAAAAAAATATCTACCGTGTACCTACTTCCAAAATCCACCATATCGATGTAAAAAAGATCAAATCCCGCCAAGCGGCATCAAGACATCCAACTGCTTTCTTCAATCCAAAACCAAACGGATGTTTCGATTCAGATCAATTTCACAAAGCAAACCAAAATTCATGCACTGACCACAATCCCTACTTGACCATAATTTCTACAGTTAAAATCAAATTAACCGTTACATTATTTACACGTACTTTAGAAGCCTGAGAGTTGCGGGTCCCTAAGATGGTAACCTATGCAGATGGGACTCAGTTGTACCGTAGTGACTAGACGGGGATAATTCAAACTATTACACGAAAATGGTATGGGTGGCTTCCCATTATTATTTACTATCTTATGTACGTATATTATTTCTGAACTAAACACATTTTGTGTACTCTGTTTATGGGTATCTGATTCTCAGACTCTCAGTCTTATGTGAACTCTACTACAAAATAATGGGGTAAATTGGAGTCAGAGGTCCTTCTCATTATACCTACAATGTCTATTTCATTCCATTCCACACGTTGCATTTCAAAACTTCCTGGGTATGTTCTACCACAGGTTCTATCTACCTACTAAAATTATGAAGTGCGTCATATGAGCAGGATTTATTTTGATAATTTAGTCATTTAGATAAAAGCGTCGGTTAACACTTTTCTGTCAGGGGTAGTTTAAGATACCTAAAGCCGTAATTCTACATATTAATTTTACAAAACGTTTACCGTGAAGTCTTTCGCTTGAGAATTGCTCATTTATGAAGATTACTCGTTAAAAATTGAAACAAAACTCTGTGTTTGGACAATTGTGGATGGAAAAGTTTCATATTCATATTCGAGCGGAATACTAGATTCGTATAAATCGTAGGAATGGCAAACATCTCGCTCACATTCAATAACTCGAAATGAATTTAAATCTTCCATATGCAGTAGCACAGATTGCGGGATCTAATAATATTCCACCTTTATTGAACAGATCCATGATATTGCATAGCGTAATCTAATAAATGCGTCATATAAAAGGGATTTTGTTTTGTGACTTTTTTAATATTTACAAGGTGCATACTCTTTTCGTCCTTTGTGTTTGATATAGTGAGAATTTCTACATTTATTTTTCGTTCAAAGCCAACGTAGGATGTATTTAATCACTAAAAGCAAAGTGTTATTTATTATACAGCGCAACAGACCAATCTAATACAAGATCCAGTTTTTATAACTATTTACATTTCTAAAATTTAAGCATACCCTGAATTTCATGCCAATTGTTCCGGGAAAAATACAATTTCCTGGGAGCGCACAAAAGCATCTCTACTTTCTACATCCTTCCGGTATTTTTACTAGTATGTGTAAAAATATACATACGTTCTACATTTATAAAAACTATACGAGTATGAGTAGGTACATAACCACTGAAATATATTGTGCCAAGTATGAATATTTTTACTTATTGTTTATTATCCTGCAATCAATGCGTGCATTCTACGTCACGTTACCGTGGTATGTCCAAATATTAGTTATGATAGTGTATCGTGATATAGTAGGATTTTCCTTAGTTTACGTGCACTGTATTATCACTACACTAAGTATGTTTACATAGTATCATGCAATCAATGGATATCCATTACATCAACGACTTCTATTGACCAATTACTAACAAATGTTTCGGTAGTTATTTATAACAGGTTGTATATGTCGCGATCTTTTACTAACAAGGTGGATTATTTGGACGTAAAGAAAAAATCATTTTAATTGTTTTTTCGTAATAACAATCCAATCCAAATCCCTTTTAAGCTTATTACGTAAAGCACTTACAGTCACTTGAGCACCATCTGTTTTGTGAAAGTTGCAGTTCTATCAGTGTGTGCGAAGGATTAACCATGTGCACTACTTCTCGTGTTTGGCTACGTATCACTCGGCCGCGTTGACCTAACTTAGAGCTCATGATCGCAATATCAGTCTTTACTTTCAAATGATTTATACTTTGATAACGATATGGCTTATACAGGGTGTTCATTTGAAAACTTCCCAACGCGGATTTATCGAAAACCACTGATTAAAGGAAAAAACTTTTTAACCAAAAACTACTTCACCCCCTTCATCCTCTGTCCCTTATAAGTTTTAAATGACAAGTGGTATCGAGTAAATAGCTTGTTTAACAGTTCTTTCAAAGTCCTTTATTTTGACGTTTGATTTTTTAAAATCGGTAATTGGTTTTCAAGAAAATTACTCTATCCCAAGATTGTCACAAAGGTAACTAACTGACAGCAAATTAAATTCTTTCTTTCCCATAGCAACAAATATGTGATATTTTCGTGTGTTTTTGTTTTCTATCTGAACAAATTAAGATAGGCCGATTAAATAAATTAAATACAGATTTTACAGTTCTAGTACCATGCGATCAAAAATGAGTTGCTGTCGAGTCACCTTTGGAATTTTTGTTTACATAGGAAATCGTACTTAACCTGAACTTCCAAAGGCGACTCGACAGCAACTCATTTTTGATCGCCCGTTATACGATTTACCTACTTAGTGTCAGACGTTGGACATTGCTATTCACAGTCCCTCTTATTTGTTGGTTTGTGTTGTTATCTGTTACAGAGAAGGCAGAACAGCGCCCTGTCTGACTTCGAAAAGGTAGGGACCTGTGGTTCGAATCGAATTGTAATTACTACATTTCTTTGATAGTCATTTGTCCGCCCGTTGTTTTCTGCGGAAGCCTGTTTGGATATTGACCCTGGCGACGAGTTGATCCTCCTTTTTCCTAAAAATAGATTTAATTTTAAACAATCACATCTAGATATTACAATGTCCTATTTGTAATATTTTGAGGTCATTTATTAAATTACCCTCGATTGTGACATCAATTCTTATTTATGTTCTACCTTGTCCACCTTTCTTTATTTCTTTAGTTATCAAGACCAGAATCAGGATCTCAACCTGCCTTGTTCCCCTTACGGTATGTATTCTCTCTTCTCTTTTGAAATTCACTAAAGGCTAAGTGGCACCTATCCGGTTTACTATGACTATATTTCCTTTTGATTCGTTTTGGTTAGTGTATGAGAACCCCGTTATTCACCCCGATCTACCTCTATTTCACCATGAGCTTATCTCATGGTACATTTGTTACGTTTGCTCAAAGTGAACATATAGCAGACATGGTAACAATCGAATGTACTATAGACAAGACAATCTTCTAAGATTCTCGTTTTGTTTATGGTATTACAAAGACAAATTAAGACTAATTGTTTGAAAGAGTAAAGTGAGAGAGATGCACTAGCAAATTGAAAGCTGTAGATCAGTACCAACATAACGTTACAAATTCACACCTTAGCATAAGAACATTAGTAAAAAAACAGGAATTAATTAGCAGCAACTGCTACTCCGGATTGCGTTTTTCTTGAAGGGTCCTATGAGGTAATTTTAAATCGTCACAAAACTCTTTATTTAGCAAACAATTTTCAAAGTCAAAAAATAACTTCAACTGTGTCGTATATTGGTAATTTCTTACGGTTTCCTCAAAAACATGAACTCCTATGCAAATTGCGCAGAGAAAATCCTTAACAAAACATACCATTTCCCATTAGATAAGTAAGAACATATTTATCTTCCACGTATGTACAAGTGGTTTACACTGGCATTGCAAGGGATAGGTTGTCATGAAGTTTCGATATTACATCCAGATGTCGTAGCATGAAGTTTGCATGCAAACTAATAATTTACAAGATAACATGTAACTCGTCAACGTATTCAACCCTTCCGGTCTTGCAATTAAACCGCGACCTGGAAACGTACTTGTCGTTAATACTCAGACTAGACACGTGTTCGACTATTAGCATTAGCATTACGGTTTGTCATCTCATTCTATCTTGCAGTATTAATCAGACACAATGCTCATAGAACCAATCGATTGAGTTATTTAAAAAGAGGAAGCGGTTCGTGTACAAATGAAGGCGAAATGAGCTTAATTAAATGGGAAGTACAAAGGAAATAAATCCAACATTACGTTGGAATAATTAACCTTTATTAAATTTTACGCGGTCGTTGACGTCGATTTTATAAAACGTAACGTAAAACCCATTAAGAAAATTGGAGAAGTTTGTCTAATTTGTGTAATTTCCTCACTACAACTGGAATAGCGGTGAATGAAAATTGTGAACGATGTGGACACTTTTCAAGCGTCCTTGGGGATGTTGCCAAAAGTTGTAGTTTGGTTTGGTTTGTCACAATCGCTAGTGATTTAATTTATTTGTATTTCCAAAATACGTTTAACCTTGATAATTGACAAAGAAAAGTCTAAATCAATAGGAAAGCTGGTGTCTAATGTAATATTCATGGTAGTTAGTCATTGATCCTCCTCAATCACGACATACTGAAAGTATGCGCCAACGCCAAAGGTTTATGTGTTAAAGCTTACGAAAAAATTTCTTTTTTTCGTCTCTACGAATATGTTCTGATGCCATGCATGTCACGCATACACGCGAGTGGTAAAAATAAATTAATTGAAATGGTTTCGTTGCTGTATAATTCATGGATATTGATTCAATAATATCTTTCTCAAATCCCTATTCTGTACCCACCCTTACGATAAAATTCCACCGGTCATCCTTCACACTTAAAACGTATGATCACTCACTTTACAACAAAACGTGGTTAGTTCCAAGGCACGAATTGGGTTGACTCATACAAAAACGACAGATGACAACATTTTTAGGGTTGATTAGGTCAGAATGGCATATAGAATTGGTAGTACCATTGGCTGAATCTACTATACCAGTTGGTAGTAACCGTAATCTACAATAGATTTAGGATGGAAAAGCTATAGCCATAGACTGGGCATTGCACTGGGGTAATAAATGAAGAAAATTGAATAGCAGTCGAACATAGATTTTTTTTTTAATATTTGGTAATTAAAGAAATATATTACGTTGCTAGTGTTAACTTCTATTACGCGCTAAAATTACTGAAAGGGGCAAAACTACAACGCCATAGAACAATTGTTCATAAATACCTTTAAGATACGGGCTTCTTCGATGCAAAATGATTTTGGCTCCACCTCCTGCAAGCTGATATTGTCTATGTGCACGGACCGACTACAGAACCTGTAATAGGCGTAGCGTAGTCGAAATTTTTCAATTGCTGCGATGATATCTCGCTCTAGGCGTAATTTCGTTCTTCGGAATATACTCTAGTGGACGATTCTACTTAAAGCACACTCTGCGACAACGACTAGCGTAGGTTCGTTAGATTCTCACTACCTATACCGATATTTATACGTCCAGTGTTTGTAAGTTTTCCCCGATAGATACTAATCTTATTTACTACAAATGGTATAAATACTTAATTCAGCGGAATCATATGATTTCTGTCATTTAACATGGGTATGTTTGGATTTGAGAGGTGTTTTGACAGGTAGACTTGACATGTCACGTGCGACCGGTAGAATTGACAGATGCATCTGTAGGTGTATAACTACCATTAGAGTAAGGGTTGCAACCGCTCAATTTTTAAATAAGAAGTAGGGGATTGTGATACATCATTTGAAAGGTCTTAATTCTTTAGTTAACCATATTAATTTCGATAATACAGGAGAATTTGGATTATTCCGAAAAGTTCCACATTCACAGCGCATGTTAATGTGTGCAATGGAGAAGTTGTTAATTCTGTTGAACTAATGAACTTTCGAATTTCTTTAGGCAATAGCATTAACGTAATATGTAACGCACTTTGTGTTTGTGTTAAGTACATTTTCAGCTAATCATATAAAAATATATTTTCATTGTTCCTTTTCTTTTTTAATTGAAGATAATCAACAAGATAGCGAGAATCAAACCTCTCTAACAACACAGAACCTGTTACACAATTTCCCAAGAAGCGAGACTGAATATAGAAAGTTGTCAATAGTCATCCTTCCATGTGAAATGGATTGAGAATAACTTACTATTCCTTTATGTAAAGTACATTATACGGAGATCAGCGCGTGCGACATTAATAAGCAACACGTGCTTGAAGTGTCGTTTTTCTGAGACGGGAACATCAATGCAATGACTCAACAAATTGCATCAGACGTTTAAAGCGTCTAATTTACATGTAATCCAAGTACGAAATAGTGTTCTTGAAATCTTGTAATTTACTGTGTTTTTGTTATATTGAATGTGAGTTAATTAGCGACGCCAATATGTTTGTTTACTTGTTGTTTACTCGGTATTAATTATATTAGATAATTAATCTAAAAGCTTTGAGAAAGGGAGTAGCTATTGATTTTTAAAAGGGGGATGAAAACGATCAAGTGATTAGTAGAGAGGCGCGCGGATGCAATATAGTGCATTTGAAGGTATTTCCTGTAATTAAGTGTAAAGACATTGCAATTAAAAACTTCTATTGTAGAAGTACGTTGCAGAACATTCTTTAGGAGCGTGCCAAAGTTTTAATACATTGGATATTCAATACACTTACAGGAATGGTGTTTATTGTAGCACTTTGAGGCGTATAAATGCCGATCTTGATATTTCATTCACCGTGTGCTACTTTAATGCAATAAATCGAAACAAAACATTTTGGTAGCAAAATAACAGTAAAACTAAGCGTCAAATAAAATTCCCAGCTGTCAAGGGTTGAGTGATATTCGTAGAGAAACTGTGGTACGCAAATTGCCTAATTTGTCGTGCTGTTTTATACATTCGTGCCTTTCTCCTTTTTATTAAATAAAGAATACGTTAGCAGTCAAATTTTAATATCGTTTTATCTTTACTACGCTTTTAAATTGGTGAGCGACATAACCATCGTAGGAATAAATAACTATATCCCAATGGATTCTAGGACGTCTGCGTCATCTATCTGAAAGCGAACAGCCGAAGACAAAGAAACAAAATTTACAATTTTTATAACTTTGGTATGCTTGTATATTAATTTAAAATAATCATAGTGACAGGAAGACATAGTTGAGCAAGGATGCAATTTTCCTTTTCGAAAATAGAAGAATACACGGCATTATAGTTACTTGACAATCTTTATCTGCCTTTTTTGGGATTTTTATTGGTCTGTATAAGTTTAGTGAAGTTTGTCCCTTGTTACTTTGCTTTCGATGCTTCGCTGGCGCATTTGCGGATATATTTTACAAGTTTAAGGCCATTTTTCGGTATGTAACAAAGCAATTACGTATTATCCTTGACTTTGAATAATCATTTTTAGGCTTCTTACCTCTTACTTCTGGTTTACTCTTTTCTTCATTATTATTGCTCCGATATACCAGATTGTACCTACTTTACTACGAAGAACGACAACTGATTTTGTTAACGATAATTCCGATAATTCATTTCTGTTAGTTTGATTGCATTGTATCCTTCTTATTAGCTGTGTTGCGTTATACCTATATTAGTGCCGTTGCTTTATGAGTTAGTTTTGAAGTTACCGAGGCTTTGTCCGATATTTACACGTTTTAGTCACGTTATTTGTTTTACTCCGAAGAATTTGCTCGTACTAGTTTATTTACATTGCTTTTATATAGAAGTTTAATTATTTGTGCATCGTAAAGGATTTTTCTTGAAATTAACGTCACGCTTATGCATTCATGCTCGATATTGTACGAGAAACCCGTGGTCGATCAAAATTTTGCTTTTACTACTGTAAAGTAATTCGAATTATTGCTTCTTTCTGATTATTAATTACAGTTTAATATCCGAATTACCTGCTTAGTGTCAGATGTTAGACATGACTATTTCGCAATATTTTCTGTGCAGCGCGATTCACTACCCCTTTTATTTGTTTGTTGTATTATAATTGTCTGTTACAGATTTGCAGAACGCGCCCTTCTCGAGCTCAACAAGGCCATTGCGACCTGCATTTCAGGTAATTTTGTTATTTTTGTCGATACCTTGATTAACGTTCAATTACATATTGGTTTTCGATACAATCGAATTGTAATGATTACATTTCCTTGAGATTCATTTAACGATTACAACTCTATTTCTGCGGAAGCCTGTTTTTTATGTTAATACTTTCTCCGACCACGTGTTTATTCCCTTTTTACTAAAAATAATTTGACCCAAAATCGTCCTGAAACCTTCATTTCCATGCCTACTTTCTGCCAGGAAATTTTAGTTTCCATGGCAGAGGCAGAACAGGCTACGTTTCTTGGCGCTACCCCTCTCAAGTATTTCATTCCTTTAGCTTAGTAAGACCAGAATAAGGATCTCTTAGTCTACCTTGTTGCCCCCTTTAGGCAAGTATTCTCCCTTCTTTTGACATTTACTAAAAACTAAGTGGCGCATATGCGGTTTACGATTACTACATTTCCTTTTTAGCGCATTTCCACAATAAAAAAAAATGCGCTATTGTGGCCACTTTGTCCGTCCGTCCGTCCGTCCGCTCGTTTTGAGACGCTACTAGTTTTTTATCTTAAGAGCTATTGTTCTACTTTTTTCGCTATTTGGTTCGTTATGGTGTCGAGTCTTGTACCAAGGAAGGAATTTTTTCTGTACCGCTTACAAAAAAAGTTATTGTAAAAAAAACAAAAAACCGTTTTTTACATGTTCCATAATTTTACACTTTTGCCGTTTATTAACGATCCTAGAGATCGTTTATAATTTTGCATTGCTGTCTGTCGTCTGCCTGTTGGTCTGTCCGTCTGTTCCTTTGTCTGTCTGTCCCTCTATCTGTCCGTGTGAGCGATAACTTTGTTTAGAAATGTCCGATCGCTTTTACATCTCCGTTAGTTATGAACTGAATTACATGAAATTCAATATGGGCATAACTTTAGCCATACAATACGCAATGCCAAAAGTTGAGTCGAATCCATTCAAAATTCACAGTGCCCTTTTCGCATCTCGACCATTTATAAACCGAATTGCAAACTTTTTTAATTATAAAAGTATTTAAATGAAATTTGATACATAGCCACTTGGAATAAAAGCAAATTTAACGCCAGTTTCAAAATTTGGTTTTGCGCATGCGCAGTGACAACTTTTTTATTTATGAAAGCATTTAAATGAAATTTGATACATAGCCACTTGGAACAAAGGAAAATCTAACGTTAGCCTCAAAATTTAGGTTTGCGCATGCGCAGTTCCAATTTTCTTATTTAGAAAAGCATTGAAATGAAACTCTTCTTATAAACTGAAATTGAAGCAGCACGTCAAAAATGGATTGCACATGTGTAACGCTATCTTTCATATTTGTGGCCGGATTTTTACAATTTTAACAAAAGTTGCATCTTACAAATAGGAAATGAATGCAAGTGGAAATGCGCTTTATGTAAATCGTTTACGATTACTTTTTAACTTGCTTATTTTTGCTAGTTGCGGATTTAGCGTATTTTTGTATGACAGATCAGTATTCTATTAGCCAGTTTAGACTCCATCATCAGTAAGACCTTGTCGGAGGTAACTACATTGCCTTTGTAGGTACACGCTTCCGACGTTCCGTTCACCCGCAATTCGCGTTTTGGTGGATTTCGATAAAAACCCTCCACAAAACAGTACACAATGTTTGTGACACTTCTTGTTGCTCGAGATTCTATTGGCGACACGAGAAAGAGAGACAGCGATTCGAGATTTACGAAACGTTAAACCGCGTGACAAAATTCGCAACGGAAAGTAAAAGGCGTCCGAAGTTGACTACCTCTCAACGACCTGTAAAAGACTTTGGACGCAGACGCGCGTCTTGTAAGAGGTGGTTAATTTCGCGCATAGGAAAAAAACACAAATTCCGTCACGCAGGAGTTCTGCCCGTTGACAAGATCTTTCCGACGACACCAATTTGGAAACAATCGGACCAAAACTGTAGATCAAGATAGGAAAAAACCGAAAAATCACCACATTAGTATAACACCCTCGGGAATAGCGCTCAGATGTCGCCGGCCCCACATCATGTAGCTCCGTATCACTTGGGAACTACGCGCCCAAATCTCCAAAATGTGTATTATTGCGGTTTTTGAATAATAAATTACACAAATGTTTCTCCTTGCTGATCAAACTCTTGAGTTTTTTAATAACCTATTTAGAAGTAATATCCGAAATATAGGAAAATTGAAGCCATCTGGCACTTTAAGACTTGGTCTCAGGAACTTGCATCGAATGTTTTGTTGATCTCTTTCTAACACATGTCCAACATGTAAATTTGGTCAAAATAAAATAATCTTCATGAAAATCGATCATTAAGTGGTTCTTCACTTTCATCTAAATTGTCAGCTTCTTCATCTGGCATAATATATGAAACAGCAATGGTTCTTTTACCCATGGAATCATCAGAACCGCCACTGGAGCTTAGTTCCCGCTGATCTGCAGCATCTTTTAATTGATTTTTATGCCCATTCAAAAACAGCCGCAACCAGTCACATCCAGGTTTATTATAATAAAATACTCTTACCCTTTCCCCACTGCGGTCCAAGAAATTCTTCAAAAAATCTTGAATGTCTTGACGCTCGAATGGATAACTCCAATCTGCAGCTACTAGTCACTACTAGTTTCCAATTCTTCAGAGGTTCTCTTAATTGTTCTGCTTAAGGTGCCCATCGGTGTACCATATCGCCGACTGGCTTCACAAGAAGTCCTACCTAAAGCCTGTTAAGAGAGTCTTCTGAATAATCCCTGTATGTTCCGCTACCTAGCCGCCTTTGCGCAGTCTCCCTTAAACTGTAAAAATGAGGCGCTGCTTTTACAACTAAAGGAGGTTGAAATAATCTACTATTCTTGCTCAGTAAAACACGCTGTTAGCTGTTAGTTTAGTTCTTCACTAATAGATGTCAGTATTAATTCAATAATTTTTGTCAAAGCATTCCAAATCACCCTCAGTCAAACTAAAGTCAAAATAAAGATAGTATTTTTATAATAATAATAATTTATTGTCTGTGATCAACAAAAACATTGACATAGACATTGTCCAGTAGTATCTTAATAAATATCGTCAAATATGTCACAAAACATACATACATACAAACAACAGTCAAATAAATTTATCACAGAGTACCACCGGCGTACGCTACAGCCCCCCCCCCCCTCGAAATAATCGACTTAACTACTCAGCGGCACATCCCGTAAGTCGTCAGTCATGGTATAATTATTTAAATGCCAAGCGACAATAAAAATGTTGCAGTGCTGGAAAAACTACCTTACTTTTTCCTTCGCTTACTTGATCTTGCGAATGTGTACGACATACGTGAAAATTTACATACTTTGGTCTTAATTCTCGAGTTTCAGTCCCTCCCGAAAAAAAATCCTGCGTACGCTACTGCAGAGTATAATTGACTATAGGTACCAGTTATAAATCAGTAGTCCTTATATATTAGAATGGAAATCACACATTTTGTAAAAGCATTCACTGATCAAACAAGCAGAAGCTATCCAGATTATCAACACCACAGTTCCAAAGCTGAAGGGCCTTCTTGGAGACCATTCTATCTCGTATCTATATAGAATTTAAATTAAGCGAGCGGTAAACACAGGTCTCCAAACAAACGCAGCACAATAATTTTAGGTAGGTACTATGCAAGGTGTGATGTGCAGTAAACATCGTAACCATTAATCAATGATTCAGTTTCGCTTGAGTTATTTTTTAAGGGAAGACTTTAAGAATATAAATGAGGTGTAGATTATGCCACAGACAGATTTGATCATTACGAAAAGGCATCCAAGACGTCTACAGCAATAAAATCTGTCGAATACTAATCTTATGCAAAGTCGCTCGTTGTAACATGCAAATTCTGCTTCAAACGACACACCTATACGTTTCGACAAATTTTCGATTACTTCAACGTCTGATTCTTTAGAGTGGGTTCAACTAAATCTGCAACATTATCTTGGTTTCCCTTGAAAGGTCATTGCATGAAAACAATATTCCAATTATTATTAGGGAGTACGCATTCTTCCCCCACAAAATCCGCGTTAGGAGATTATATATTTTGTGACATATTACTTACCTACTTCCATAAGTACGTGGGTATAAATCATTAAAAAGGTATCGCTATCTTGTATAACCGAGCGGTCAAGGGCATTTCCGGTAGATATCGTGTAGGGGTTTACCTACTAATATCCCTTCCAAAGATACCCGTGCATTATATACCTAATTCAATTATAACTGTACACTTTCTCGTAAAGATAGGTTAGTAAAGGTCTTACGTGTTACTGTCGCCCTATTGGCGCCATATAATAAACTTCAATCATTGATTATATACTATCAATGCTTCAATGTAAGACTAATTGAACGGAGTATTGAGTTACAATTTGGATAATTACCTAAGCTTTAAGCGTGGCATCCATAAATATTTCCAATATCCCCTTACATGTGGCTGAGTATCGATTTGTGTAGAAACAACCCTTGAATAATAAGAATGTTGTCATACGGACTTTTCGTTTTATTTGTGATACCTACAACTATCGTTTCGTGTGTACTCTTAACTTTATTTAGTGTATTCATGCTGCAATCAATATGTATGTTTACATGTTGGATACAACCCTTGGTCACTACAAGAATAAATAAGAGTTTTAAACGTAACATTGACTCAACAGTTGTTATGATAATGAAAATGTAATTTAATTGACTACGTTTATTCGCACATAACTTACATAACATTCCTTGTACATGTTTATCTTCCTAAAGTAAAGGACCTACGAATCCCTAAATGTACGTGTCTTTAGATTTCTAACAAGTCACAAGGTTTCGATCATTTAAAGTAAACTACTTGTGCGACTTTTTCCTCTGTGAAAATGTTTATATATCCACTTTTCCCCAATTTTTCTAAAAGGCAACTATTTGGCGTATAAGTAACTTACGGACACCGTTTATTGTATAAATGGAAATACATAAAAAAGTTATCCACCATTTCAAACACGTCAAAGAAGAAAAATAAGCATTAACAAGATAATACGATTTTCAGTAGGGGAATTTTTGCCATTCCGCTCGTATTCGAAAACCAGACCTTTGATCCGGCTCATATTCAATAGCACTGATCCTTGAACTCGTAGGTATCGATTGGCGAAGGTTTGACATTTTTTTCATTGATGTGAAACAATTTTAACGCTAGTATAATCATTGTCTCAGCAAGAGACAGTTTTGTCAGACCTAACGGCAGCTAGCGCCATAATTTTAAGAGGCAGCTCCACAGCAGACTCCAACAGTGTGTAGGTGGGCGGGTGACGGGACCGGGGGTTAACTTTTTCCAGCGAAACTTTTTTGTTTTTTGGAATAAAATTTTGACTTGTTCTGTCCGCGCATAGTACGTCCAAATGTGTAGGGGTTATTAATGTCTTTCTTTTGAGAGGATAGTACGTGTTCTAAAGCATTGGCTAAACTGGTAAAGTTTTACTTTCATATAGAAGATATACTACATATGAAAACGCAAACTCATCGATAAAAATATAAATATGGCTGTGTGAATTGGCCCGGCTAAAAAGGACCATACACAAAAAATGGATGCAGTGCCCACGTTGGGCGAGCAATAAAAAATGCTGTGACTCTTTAACTTCAGGCCAAAGATAACACTTCTTCAAAATCAAACTTCTGAAATTCTAAAAAGATGATTTACCAAAATTTGAAAGCACTTGAACTGAACTTTGGGTGTGGATAAACAAAGTTAAACTTAATTAAACGTGGGACATCTCTCGTCGTCGTTAAAGGGATTCGACGAACACACGACTTGCATGATATTGCAATAATAAAGTTTATTCAACGACCACACATAATAATAATAAATGCCTTTATTTCATTACCTTGCGTAAATATATAAATTAAAATAAGATATAAATGTAAAATAAAATTTTAATTAAAGTAAAAAAACCTAGTGGCGAAGTTCGGCATTGGGAGACAGCTCCACTTGCTGATCTTCCACCTAACAGTGGGAATAAAGAAAAATGCTATAAGAGAAAATGAAATAAAATGAAATAAAACTGGAACCAAACGATACTTGGCATTATCTCATATATCGATTCATTAATGTTTGAAATTAAAACACGAAATCGTAATTGGTAACTCGATCAACCAATCAACAGCTTGCGACAAAACGCTTGGTTTTCCTCACGTAACCCATTTTTCCGAAATTATCTTATCTTAAATATAACATTCTCTACAAAAATAAACGATTTCTTTAGGATTAAAAAAACCACCTCACCTCTAGACAATTACATTAATCTCTTCTAAAACAACCGATTAACCCAATAAATCAAGTCGGAGCCACAAATGCATTAAACCAAACCAAATTGATATCAGAAAATTTTGTTAACCTTATTAATTCTATAGCCACCGTGTATACCTTAGATCCTTAACTTGCCCCGCCTCCCCCCACTTAGAGATGCGATAGTCATTTTATTATAAAGTAATGCACTGACGTGCACCCACCATTATAACTCTTACGCCATTATTCTTTACAATTCCGAAAATACATTTGGAAGGGGCCAACTATACGTAGCCCCCTCCCCACTACGTATTTTGTCGCTCGTATCTATGCCACCTGATACAGGCGCTTAATTGCCCGACTTAAAATAAACCTAACTCTGTCACGCTTAAGCCATATGCGCCATTACGGGCATTTTTTCTGTCCCTTCGTCAGTGTGGAGGCTGTGTCTTGGCTCAAGAAAGTCCTAGAAATATTATCGATGTCTCATTTCATATAGGTCACTGGTGTAGCAAGGTTTTTTCTGTCTGTCTGTTTCTCGGCTAACTCGAGAACGAAAAGGGACAACGATGTCAAACCTTGGCCAATCGATTTCTACGCGTTCAAGGATCAGCGCTATTGTATATGAGCCGGATTAAAAGTATGGTTTTTGAATGCGAGCTGAGTGTCAAAAAATTCCCTACTGAAAATCGTATGCGATTCTTCGTATTTACCAACTTTCAGCTCTATCCCAACGAAGGCCGGAAAAACTACTTGTCAAATTAATATTTATATTTAATTATATTTTCTACTGTGCTATTAATTTAAAGTTGTTTGTTCAATTTTCGCAGTCACACGAATGGTTTAACATGAGTATGTATAAGTGTAAGATATCATTTTTTTTCCAAAATGTAGCCATTTATTTAAATAACAGCCTTTGTAGAACACGTACTTTCTTCACATTCTAATAGGCAATAATTTACCTAGAAATACCAATAAAAGTGACAAACGGAAAGCGGACTTAGGGTAAGTTTAATCACCACGTGCAGTTGTTTACTGTATTAATCTACATTACTTAAGGTGAGCACCTTTGCTTGGATTTCTAATAAAATGGTACAGGCGTACCTTTCCTTAGAAATGTTTGCGCATGAATTGTGTATGAAAGTTATTAGTACTAATTACTGAAGGACCTTCTTGTCTGAAGTGTTAGAGTATGTTGATTATTAGTTAGAATTAGAGGTGCAGAATGCTGTGCCTGTGAAATGTAAGTTTTCGTAGGCAGTTAAGCACTGCTAGCTCCATTGTTATTAATTGGGATAGGCTAATGGAACCGACCACGTTGGAAGCTTCGTATCTCGCAGGGCGTACATCGGGCACAAGGCGGCCGGCATCCATGCCTGTAGCGCTTACAATAAAATTACGTAGACTTAATAATGAAAATAAGCCAAAAAAATACTCATCAGCCTTAGATGCTAATTTCTGTTTTGATCATGTAACTAAATGAGAACTAAAATTACCTTATTCATTATACATTAGTTTTGCTCCTAATGTACGTTTTTATTAATTTCCTGCGTAAATGGAACTACTATTTATAGTTATTTACCTAACAAGTTCGGTAAGTTAATTTTCCCGCATGAGCACTTTGTTTGCAGCACGACCGTAGGGAGTGCTGCATTTAGTGCGAATGCGGGAAAATTCTTTCCGAAAGAGTTAGGTACAATATTTTTTGTAACGAATTGCGTAAAAAAGGTCAAAATTAATAGTTTTGTAAATTAGTTTTTTTTTAATCATGAGTTGGTAACACAATCATATGTTTGGTTGGTAACATAATTTTGTAACTACCCACTTACACTTTTAATAATGCACTGGTCACATTTAAAACTTCCACATCTTTGGTTAATACAATGCGATCAAAAATGAGTTGCTGTCGAGTCACCTTTGGAATTTTTGTTTACATGGGAAATCGTACTTAACTTGAACTTCCAAAGGCGACTCAACAGCAACTCATTTTTGATCGCCCGTTACATATTTTGCCTTTGCAATGAGTGCTACTACTGGTCACGGCATTGCATCGTTTGCACTGAATATCTTGAGTTGCGTAAATACACTCGTTACATTTAAAATCCTTGGAAGCTTTGTGTGTGTTAATATGTGCTTTCTTAAACTGCATATGCGAATAGTTGCAGAATATCACTGGTCACATTTTAAGACGTTTTAACAATAAATTTTACTTTTTCTTGAGTTCCAATTCTGAAAAATAATTTGATTGCGTTATAAGTTCTTGTTTATATATTTACGTAAAACTTAGTGTACGTCTGTTTCCGATTAATCGCACTAAATACCCTCAACCAACGGTTTAATTGATTTTACAGCAGATGACAGTTAACCATGACATGACGTTCGTTGACTTCAATAAGTACTACCAACCGAAGAACGCGCATAACCCCTTCTCTCCAGCGGAAACTAAAAAACACCGCGATGCGGGAAAGTCGTTTTCCCGTGCATCGAGGATGCTTGGAAACATTATCTTTCCATTCAATGAGTACAAAAAGTACATTACAAAGTTTAATTTAGCGGTATTGTTTCGTTGCGGTAAAAGCCACATAAATACTACGCCAAAATGTGGGTGGCGCAAAGCTAGGCAATTCTCCATTTAGCGCATTTGACCAGAAAAGCAGGATTAAGTCCTGCCTGTGTAGGAGCATTCAATTTATTGAGAAGTATTAATAATTTAGAATTTTATATGCAAGTGCATGTTTCAAGTGCATAATGTCGTTTATAAAGCTTTTGACTGTTGACTGAAATTTTGTAAGCTCCAAAATAAAAAATTCCTCCGCCGCCAGCAATAAAGCGGCAATAAAATTCAAGTAACTTTCAGATCCAATTCAATCGTGTTTTAGCGGTTTTCTTTTGAGAGGAGAAAATACGCAGAAAGCTGGAAGCACTGTGCGAACCGTAATGATTGATTTGTAATTGCGACTTTGCAGCATTTGAGACCGTGCATTTTCAATTATTTCAGCTGCGGTAGCGTGGATTAGCTACTTTTGGTATACCACCGTAATAATAATAAGATATAAGTAATGGTGGAACATCATAGTAAACAAATTATTACATAGGTTAAGGTTGATTTTCATTTGAAATGAGCCATAAAAAATGAAAAATCCATTAGCGATATCTCCCATTTATATATAGATCGCGATATCTTTGGGTTTAACACGTCTTATAGTACACGTTTCATAGTAGGTTTATAAGTCAATTATAATTCTGTAGTAGTATACGTTTCGGGTTGATGCCTTTCCTAATAACGAAGATACGTTTAATTCATGGTTACAAATTCTGCTTGCATCATACCGAGAGGAAGAACATTAAAGGGGTAGGCCCTTGCTGTGCTTTACCAATTATTACTTAAATACTAACTTCAATTTCTTGTTTCAGTTGAAAATTCTCTTTTTGCGACGCAGATTTTTCCTAATTTCGCACAACTACACAGGGTAAGTATAATCTTGGGTTATTAAAATCGCCGAGTAGATGTTTTTTGATACCCTCCGTCGGAAGTAATATTTTATGAAAGCTATACAGGTCGGCTGTAAGGGAGTAGGTAATCCTTCAGAAAAATACGTATCTCCGTAAAAAAATAAAATAGCAAAACATTGGTTATTAACATAGAGGAAATACATTACTCTATGCTATTAATCAGGACAAAATGAAATTCATTCGCTAGTAGTACAAGAGCCAGCGACACTGAACCCTACGTCATCGCGGAATTCAACGAAAATATTATTAATAAGTAGGTTTGAAAGAGGAAAAAACAAAACCGCCATGTCTGCCAGGCATATCCTGTGCTTATTGTTGCTAATTAATTAATTAAGTGTACATAAAAAATAGGTTACTTACGTCATGACGGAATTGGAAAAAAAATATATGGGATTATTGCTGGCAAAGAGCACATCACGTAAACATATGTGTGCCAGCCGATTCCCCGTGCTGAATACATGTCGGCCGGGCGCGAAAGGGGTATGAAAAACAGTCGCGCTTACGTCATCACGGAATTTAGCGAAATTTTTTTTAAAATGTAGATAATGTCTGCCCTGACAATACTGCATAATGTCTGCCGGGCAAATTTCTGTGCCAAAGTAATGTCTGCCACTTTTTATGAAGCGACTTTTGGTCCCGAATCATGTCATTTGATGTTAATAAAAATGCGGTTTTCATTGCTTTTTCGAGTGAATTTCTACATTGACTAGGTAAGGGTCTGTACGAGGATGGTGTCAGTTTGTTTTTATTTGTTTTCAGGATAGGTATTATAAGGGTTTCTTTCCATTCTTCTGGATAGTTGTGTTGTTCTAGTATGGTATGGTATATTTTCAAGAGAAGGTTTTTCCCTGTTGGTGGAAAATGTTTAATCATTTTGACGTGTATATTATCGGCGGCAGGGGTCGAGCAGCGGGTGTTATTAATTGCTCTCTCTACCTCTACCATTGTTATTTGGGTGTTATATGGTTCTAGATTTTGTGAATCAAAGTTTACTAGTTTTTCGGTTTCTTGTTTATATGTGTTAAAACTTAAACTTGTCGCTGTGTTGTTTGTTGCTAGATACTCTTTCGTAATATTGAGCTAATTCATTGACTACTTCATTCGGGTCTATGGTAATGTCGTTGTTTATTTCTAGGGCAGCAATTGTGTTACTTGGTCGGTGACCACGTAGTTTCCTGATATTATCCCATAGGGTTTTGGTAGGCGTGTTGCTATTTATAGATAATACGAAGAGTTTCCATGTTTCTTTTTTTCTTGTTTTTATTAGTAGTCTAGTTTGGGCTTTAATTCTTTTATATTGTATGAGGTTTTCCAGGCTCTTGTACTCTCGAAAGGTTTTTAGTGCTTTTTTTCGTGTTTGTAGGTAGGATTCGACCTCTTGTTCCACCAAGGTGGATTTTTTTACTTGGATAGGTTTTTTTTGGCTATCGATTGCCGCGATGTCTCATTGATGATTTTATATAGGGTTTCTAGATTCATTTTTGGGAGAGATTTGCGTTGTGATTTGCTGGACGATAGAACTTTTATATCTTTGCCAGTCTGCTGTGGCGATTCTCCATCTTAGATTGTTTGTCTTATAGGTGTTTTGTTGTTTGGTTGGTATTTGTATTAAAATTTGGTAATGGTCGCTATTACACAGGTCGCCATGGGTAAACCATTGTAGTCTCGAAGCTATGTACAGCTTGCTATGGTTATGTCTATAGAAGAAAAGGATCCGGTGCCTGATGAAAAATGGGCGGGAGAGTGGTCGTTTAGGAGTACCATTTCTGGGTGGCGGAGCAGTAATTTCTCAAATATTTTGCCTCTGGCATTAATCAATTTCCCGCCCCACATGGTATTATGTGCGTTGGCATCGGTGGCAAGGATGCGTAGGAGATTTTCAATTTCATTGCAGCTTGTGGTTGTGTGGGGCGGTATGTACAGATTGCATATATTTACTTTTGGTTTATCGTATAAGAATATTTCCCCAGCCACTGTCTATTTCACCAAATTATAATTTACCTATTACTTCGCGTTTACTTTAGACAGACTTATACATAGAAATTACGATCTAATCTGACTATTGAATTCATTCAAAGAGCCGTGAAATATGTATTACGATATTGATAAGGAAACGAAGCAGTAAACTCCAATTTGATTCATTTGAAAAAGTTGAATGTCGGTATTAAATTAAGCAATAGGTAATTTGTTAATCAAATAATCCTGATTCGGGACCAACGTCGAAATGATTAAACATCTTCCACCAACAGGGAAAATACCAATACAATACCATACTAGAACAACACAACTACCCAGAAGAATGGAAAGAAGCCCTTATAATACCTATCCTGAAAACAAATAAAAACAAACTGACACCATCCTCGTACACCCATCTCCCTTACTAGTCAATGTAGAAATTCACTCGAAAAAGCAATGAAAACCGCATACTTATTAACATCAAATGACATGATTCGTGACCAAAAGTCGCGTCATAAAAAGTGGCAGACATTACTTTGGCACAGGAATTTGCCCGGCAGACATATAGTATTGTCAGGGAAGACATTATCTACATTTTAAAAAAATTTCGCTAAATTCCGTGATGACGTAAGCGCGACTGTTTTTTATACCCCTTTCGCGCCCGGCAGACATGTATTCAGCACGGGGTATCGGCTGGCACACATTATGTTTACGTGATGTGCTCGTTGCCAGCAATAATCCCATATATTTTTTTTTCCAATTCCGTCATGACGTAAGTAACCTATTTTTTATGTACACTTAATTAATTAATTAGCAACAATAAGCACAGGATATGCCTGGCAGACATGGCGGTTTTGTTTTTTCCTCTTACAAACCTACTTATTAATAATATTTTTGTTGAATTCCGCGATGACGTAGGGTTGTGTGTCGCTGGCTCTTAGACTATTAGTTTTGCTCTTAATGTACGTTTTTATTAATTTCCTGCGTAAATGGAACTACTATTTAAGTACATTACAAAGTTTAATTTAGCGGTATCGTTTCGTTGCGGTAAAAGCCACATAAATACTACGCCAAAATGTGGGTGGCGCAAAGCTAGTCAATTCTCCATTTAGCGCATTTGACCAGAAATGCAGGATTAAAGTCCTGCCTGTGTAGGAGCATTCAATTTATGGCGAAAATTGAGAATTAATAATTTAGAATTTTATAAGCAAGTGCATGTCTTTTGACTGAAATTTTGTAAGCTGCAAAATAAAAAATTCCTCCGCCGCCAGCAATAAAGCGGCAATAAAATTCAAGTAACTTTCAGATCCAATTCAATCGTGTTTTAGCGGTTTTCTTTTGAGAGGAGAAAATACGCAGAAAGCTGGAAGCACTGTGCGAACCGTAATGATTGAATTGTAATTCGTCGCTGTTACTGCAATAGGTCGCATGTCAAAAAATGAGCATTTAGAGTTATCAACGCTGTTGCAACCAAAATAGCAACTTTCACATTATAGCAAAACCTCTCATGTCTATCGTTAGCGAGAAAGGGATACTGCGCTCTTGTGAAAACCTCTTTTGTCACCTTCTAGATCGTTTTGGTTCATACAAATAGTCGTATGTCAACTTTTTGTGTTCACGAGCTAGTGCAGCGTTGTTTTTGCTGATGTTTGTAACATTTTACAAGCAATTATCGTGTGAACTGTTTTGAAACAAACTATTTTTTTAAGTGTAACCTAACTAAATGCAATTAGGAATAAAACTGGTAATTATAAGATTGATTTAGTAAATCTAACCTAAAATTCATGAATGGTTTTGAAGTTATATTAACAGAATGCATGAAAACTTCATTAAAAAGTAAATTACAAGTAAATATCCCAATGTTATTGATAGTTTCTATTACCATTGATCGATATTTAATTATCTAATCTTTGCTCAACAATTTCGAGTTTGACATATGATATATTGCAGCTATCAAATTGTAACAAAGTTGACATGACGAATTGCATTTTATTTTTGTTTATCTTTGTTTCAGTTGGATTAAGAATAACACTAAATAATCAATATGTCAGCAGGTGGTAGTAAAAGCAGAGGCAATCGAATTTTGCAACTTGCTTTGCGATCGAATGCAGTTCAGTCTAATTTACGCGAAAATAATTTAGATACATTAAATGAGTCTTCTGGTGAATTAAATAATAAAGATCTGCCGCCTGCTAAATCAACTGAATCGGTGCAATTACCATCTCTTAATCTCACTACGAAAGAATTACCTGATGAATCAAGCAGAGATTTTTATGATAATAACAATGAGAATTTATCTCCTTCTGAATCGTGGCTTGAAGATTCTGGTTCGGAATACGTGCCGTCAGAAACTGAAAGTCATACAAATAAAGAGAACCTAATTGACGTAGATAATGAAGTACATGACGTTGTAGAGACAGAAGTTGATGGTCGCAAGGGCAGCAAAAGAAAATCTAAAGGACAAGCTGATCCAAAATTATGGAAGCGGATTAAAAACGCTAAATTGCGAGTACACGGAAAATCTTACACCGGCTTCGAGAAGGACATCAATGGCAAGTATCGCCAAACAGCAGTCAAATCAGAACGCAAATTAGGACCAACATGCTCTGGCCACCAAGCCAAATCTGGAAAAGGTGGACCACGCCAAGGATTTAAATGTTCAGACGTATCTAATAGTCAAATGGAACATGTATTTACTTCATTTTGGGCCTTAAGTTCATGGGAAGCTAAAAAATCCTTTGTTATGGGTCACGTTTTACCAGTGACGCCAAAGTATAGACGAAAAGATACCTTAAGCGATAAGAAAATGAGAAGCTTTAGGTATTATTTAACTGTGAATGACGAAGAAGAAGAAACTCGCAAAGAAACAAAACCAAAGGTGGTTGTCTGTAAAAAAATGTTTCTGGGTACTTTGAATATTGGAGAAAAGACTGTCCAAAATTGGATTTTGGGAAACAAGTCTGAGAACAAGAAAGAAAACGAAGGAAATTCTGGTGAAGTGGTTCAAAGAAATGAAAGTCCTTTTACAAAGGGAGTTGAAGACTTTCTTACTGGATTACCTAAAGTGGAATCCCATTATTGCAGAGCGTCGTCCACAAAACTATACTTGGAGCCAATATGGGATAGTTACAGACATGTACACCGAGTATATCAACAAAAATGTCAAGAAGAACACAAGACGGTGGCTTGCTGGGCTACATTTTGGAAAGTTTTTAAAAAATTAAATTTGGACATATGGAGTCCCAAGAAAGATCAATGCAATACTTGTTCTCTGTACAAAAGTGGTTCAATACCAGAAAACAACTACCACATGCATTTGATAAGAGAGAATGAGGCAAGAGAAGAAAAAGAGAGAGATAAAAATGAATGTAATATGGACGAAAAAGTGTTTGCTTACGTAGTAGATCTACAAGCAGTTTTGCTAGCACCTCGCTTAAATGTGTCTACAAACTATTTTAAAACTAAATTGAAGGTCCACAATTGGAACTTTTACAGTTTGAAAGATAAAACAGTTACTTGTTTTATATGGCAAGCTGGTTTAGAGAGTGACGTGTTTGCGTCCATCGCAACGAAATTTCTCAACGCAGAAATTGAGAAAAACAGTCCATCCAAAATTGTAATTTGGAGCGATGGCTGCTGCTATCAAAATCGAAACACAAAGTTATCTAATGCCATTGTGAACATTGCTAAGGAGTGGGCTGTCACAATAGAGCAAAAGTACCTTGAGTCCGGACACACTCAAATGGAAGTAGATTCCGTTCACAGCACAATCGAAAGAAGGTTAGGTCGTAGAAAGGAAATAAACTTACCAAGTGATTACTTACGTGTTATAGAAGGAACACGGCAAACACCGTCACCTTACATCACTGTATCTCTCGAACATACAGATTTCTTTCATTTTGAATCTACATTTTATTCAAGTATCAGACCTGGAAGAAAAACGGGAGATCCTATGGTAGTAGACATTTGTGCCCTACAGTATACAGCAGACGGAACTATTAACTATAAATTGAAATTTTCTGAAGATTGGAAAGAAATACCTCATCGGCAAAGACGTGTACCAAACGGCAGTTTCGCAAGAGTTCCCCTTTACGATGGGCCATGTCCAATCGAGGCATCAAAATTTGAGCACCTGCAAGAATTAAAGAGACATCTTCCACGAGATTGTCAATTTTTTTACGAAAATTTGCGTCACAAATAACATGTCTGTCTATAATATATTACTTATGAGTAAAGGATTATGAATTAACAATGATTTTTTATTTATAACTAACCCAGTTATCAATACAAAATAGTCCTATGCCAGCGTTGTGTAACCAAGTAAAATAAACAAAACATCGTATATCAATCGAATTCTTTACTTAATTGAATTTAGCATTCAAGAACAAAGTCATTTTAAAATGTCATAGGAACTGATTATTTTTATGTCACAACTACAGTACATCATAGTTTAACCACAAAAAATCGAAACAGTTTTTTTCGATTTCCCACAACTTGCCATTATTGACATACAACTTATTGAAGTAACGGCGACGAATTGCGACTTTGCAGCATTTGAGACCGTGCATTTTCAATTATTTCAGCTGCGGTAGCGTGAATTAGCTACTTTTGGTATACCACAGTAATAATAATAAGATATAAGTAATGGTGGAACATCATAGTAAACAAATTATTAAATAGGTTAAAGTTGGTTTTCATTTGAAATGAGTCATAAAAAATGAAAAATCCATTAGCGATATCTCCCATTTATATATAGATCGCGATATCTTGGGGTTTAACCCGTCTTATAGTACACGTTTCGTAGTAGGTTTATAAGCCAATTAATTCTGTAGTAGTATTCGTTTCGGGTTGATGCCTTTCCTAATAGCGAAGATACATTTAATTCATGATTACAAATTCTGTTTGTATCATACTGAGAGGAAGCCCTTGCTGTGCTTTACCAATTATTACTTAAATACCTACTAACTCCAGTTTCTTGTTTCAGTTGGAAATTCTCTTTTTGCGACGCAGATTTTTCCTAATTTCGCACAACTACACAGGGTAAGTATAATCTTGGGTTATTAAAATCGCCGAGTAGGTAGATGTTTTTCGATACCCTCCGTCGGACGTAATATTTTATGAAAGCAGTACAGGTCGGCTGTAAGAGAGTAGGTAAACCTTCAGAAAAATACCTATCTCCGTAAAAAAATAAAATAGCAAAACATTCGCTATTAACATAGAGGAAATACATTACTCTATGCTATTAATCAGGACAAAATGAAATTCATTCGCTAGGTTCAAACTGTAAATGTCGCTCATTTTAAAGACCTGAAATAGTCGACTAGTAGGTATACAGGGTGTTACACGACCGTTCGAAAAAAAAAAAATCGGGTTGTAGAGGGCATCAAAACAAGCACTTTTTCCAAATAAACCGAGGGTCCAACGTGTTTCGTTTGGGAGCCACCCCCCAAAGAGTGTTGAAATCTGCATTTCTTCTTTAATTTTTTTCTCAGCAACCATAAGAGTTACAAAGTCGGGTGGCATGTCTTTGAATAGGTTTTTGGGTATGCTCTTTCCGATTTTGCAATTTTTTTTTCAAAATTCCTACCCCTAAAGGGCGCACCCCTAAACTAGGGTGCAAAAAAAAATTCTGATTTCGACGAAATTTGGTATCTGGGGGTTTTTTAACATGAAAATCACGAATCTGAAATTAGTTTTTGAAAAATTCGAAAAAAAAAGATTCCACTGCAATTCTTGGCGGACAAAACGAAAATAGAGATAATTCCACGAAATTTGTTGTGTATACATACTAAACGAGTTAAGGAACAAACTGTCGAACAGTTTTTTAAAATAACTTTTCAAACAAAAGTTATACTCATTTGAATGTTGGTCCTTCGGGTCGCGAAGTGTCCCAAGCCTACTAGTAAGCCATAATTTCGGCATGTGTTGGTTGACAATGTCGCAAAAAACAAAGATTAACGGTTTTGAGTCGATATTTTGTTATTTGGAATTAATTCGGTCATTAAATGATTAAAAAATTCGATGTATCGATAAAACACTACCAAGGTATCTTAAAGCGCTGATCGATTATTTATTATCTAAATAAGGTAGGGGAAAAAGTCAAATCACTTTCCGTATTGATACTTTTTCACTATGATCAAAAATTTTCATAATCTTTAGGTTGAAAAATAACTTTCCAAAGAACACGCTCCTTTTAAGGACAAATCGCTTTAAGATACCTTGGTAGGTGTTTTAATCGATAATCGAATTTTTTAATCATTTAATGACCCGAATTAATTCCAAATAACAAAATATCGACTCAAACTATATAAACTATAATGAAAAGTTTTAATCTTCATGCGCCCTAAGTATGAAAAGTTCTTGATATTCATTCAGATTCAAAAATGTATATAGTTTTTGAATTGCGCTTCTCACAAAACGAAACAAAAGTACTTTGTACAAGTGCCACATTTTGACACATTGGTAAACTAGTACACCAATCTAGGACTTTGAGCACTGATGCGTTAAACTGCCAGTACATACTATAGTAGGGGAGCTAGCACTAAATCCACTGAACGAGAATGATCAAAATTTTAACCGATGGAGTTCCATTTTGCCCTATCAGAGTATGCTAAAATCGATCGTCTGCCGCCTCAGGTCATATGACTTAAGGCGCTGCGGGTAAGTCTGTAAAAAAAATCAGCTTCATTCATCCAACGGTAACCTAGTTATATCCCTAGAAAGTTCATGAAAAACCGACTAAGAATTGTTTTTTTACGGAGTTATCAAATGTGCGCGATTTTTTTAAATATTTTTTTAAGAGCCATTATCAACGTTTTCATTTGGTGTATAACTTATTTTCTCGAAAAGCAACCTTTCAGAATTGGTACCGCAAGAAGGACCCGCAGTGCCTTAAGTCATATGACCTGACGCGGCAGACGATCGATTTTAGCATACTCTGATAGGGCAAAATGGACCTCCATCGGTTAAAATTTTGATCATTCTCGTTCAGTGGATTTCGTGCTAGCTCCCCTACTACTACTCTCGATAGAATTGTCTGAAGTTCTAAAATTTTATTTTTATTTTTTCACTATCTTTTATGATGCCATTTTTAAATTACTCATAAAAAATCAGTATTTTGTCAAATAATGCTATGTCTATCTGACATGGTTTCGAAGTTATTCAACATTTTGACATTTTTACACAGTTTTATAGGTTCAGTAATTAATTAGTCATATCGCTGGTGTCTGACAACTTAGCAAAATGGTTTTTTCACGAATGGACAGCTAAAAATCCACGCTATTAAATGTTATGGGTCTGATTTTCAAATGTGATTCAAAAATAATACAAATAATCGTTCAAAGTTGACAATCGGTTTTTGGTCAAAAACTTGAAATTTTCTAATGGAAACCATATCTTTACTATGCATCAATGGAAAGAGCATAAAAAACGGATAAAAAAGTACTTGCACAATTTTTCTAAAGTGGACAGTTTTTTTTAGTTTTTTTTAGAAAAATTTCTTATCCGTTTTTTAAGCTCTTTCCATTGATGCATAGTAAAGATATGGTTTCCATTTGAAAATTTCGAGTTTTTGAGCAAAAACCGATTGTCAACTTTGACCGCTTATTCGTATTATTTTCGAATCACATTTGAAAATCAGACCAATAACATTTGATAGCGTAGACTTTTAGCTGTCCATTCGTGAAAAAAACCTTTTGCTGAGTTGTCAGACAACAGTGATATGGCTAATTTAAGAACCTCTGAAACTGTGAAAAATGTCAAAAAACTTCGAAACCAAGCCAGTTAGACATAGCATCATTTCACAAAATCATACTGATTTTTTATAAGGAATTCGAAAATGCCATCAAAAAGGATAGTGCCATTTGAAATAAGAAAGTTCCGGTACCGTTCTGATACAACCGGAAAAGCGGCCATTTTGATCCCTTTTGATCGACTATTCAAAAAAGGTAATGAGCCTCGAATCGAAATTCCAAACAGTTCCTGAAATACTTCTAATGGTCCACTTAAAAACACCACCCTCTATTGCAATTATTGTGAAACACGTTACTTGCAATGTAAATTCCTAAACTTCTCTGTTTGAAGCAGGGACCCGTACCCAAATGAAATATCGGTTCTGGTTCTAAAATATTAATAACGGTTCCGGTCCGGTTTTGGTTCTAAAAAAATAACGGTTTGGTTCTGTGCATTTTTTTCGGTCAATAACGGTTCTTTTCGGTTCTAGTCTTTTATTATAACAACGTGATTTGTTAATTAGTACGTGTGAAAAAAAGAAAACGTGACGTTGTGTGAGTGTAGGCGCGTCCTTCAACTTCCAATAACCTGTTAAGAACCTCAAAACCTAAACAAATAATAAGGATTCCGGTTCTCAATAAGTTACCATTTCTGAAGGAATAACGGTTTCGGTTCGGTTTGAATAACACGCACGAACTGGAATCATTTCTTCTACTGTGTAAATCTTCTTCCTTCCCCATTATCACAATATATCACATATTTTCCGTTTGTTCACGTGTATCTCTATCCACCAATCTTATACGTTTACAGAGCGGTAAATTTTGGAGAACTTAATATTTTCAGCTGTGTTGATTAACCCGCCTTTAATTTAAGGGAAGGTAAGCTTTAGAGTAAACGGGCAAAATTAAATATTTACAACGCAGTTATCAAATGGTGAAAGTAATTATCTGTAGGAATTTAAATTACGTTCATAAATTTGTTTAATAAGTGGAGTGCAATTCGTATATCCAGTTATTCGATAAACGTTTGTTTGAATGAAACTGTTTAGATTTAGCGGAGGCGCTTTTCAATGCAACCTTATATACCTAATCGTGTAGAATTAATATCTTCCACAACAGCTACAACAAGGGAAGCTATATTTACTGATTTTGTTTTCTTTAGTCTAATAACGCTTTGTTCCCAGCATTGTTACTGTTACACCTAGTAGATTCCGAACATCTGCGTTTTGCTATATTTATAGCGTAGGTAACCGATCCGTTTACTTTTTACTACATGTATGAATGTATTGCATAGGTAATACCATAGACCAATTAACAATATGGTAATCCGTTTTTCAAAAAGGTGTTGTTTTATTTGCATAATAACATTAATAACAGAAAACGTTTTTTACCCGTTTAAATAGCGTGTTTAACCATCGATTAGAGATAACATTTTTTATAATGCTCAGAAACAGGGTGATTAAAGGACAACTGGTAACCTACGCGTTTTCCAAGAAAAAATGCATCTCTGCGGAGAAGCTTTCCAGCTTAATTAACTTACAATAGCAACGATTTTTTCCGGCTAATTACTGTAACAACGAAAAGGCTGCCGAGGGAATTCTTATGGCGCTCCCCTTTCTTAATGAAATCTTACTACTCGGTTATAATTTCGCAAATAAAACCGCTTTAATTACGTTAACACAAGGCGTCGTGTTTCAGGAAAATCAGTATAAATTCTTAAATGGTACCTACTTCAAAGTGCTACAAGCACATACTCTTATCACTTTATATTTTATGATATACTTACGAATGGAATCCGTGCGGTTGAACGAAACGTGATATGAGTTTCAAGCTTTCATTTTTCAGTATTCACCGAAATCATTTTTACCCTTTTCCATTATGCAAATGTTCGTTCGACCGACTTAATCCGCGCCCGTTTCCCACGCGTTGTTTCAATTGGGCGTGCAAGAGCCAGACAGACCGTATTATAGAGAATTAATTTATAAGAGAAACTGAATAGAGTAGGCCGCTGTCGCTTTTTAACTTGTGAAAAAGTTTCAACGATTTTTAGGGGAAAATGTTCTATTCGAAACCGTTTACGTCACGGTTTTTGAATGCCTCTGTTGGCCTTGGACCTCTATTGATCACATCCTCCCAAAGGCAAACAGATACATTTCTAAAGATTGCGTCACTTTAGGTATTTCTTTGTAGGTTGGTCATGTAAGTGCCATTAGTTGTAGGGCAGTAAGGCAACATTATAATAATTTAAGTAGGTAACTACTATCACAAATCCTTAACTGCATGCATTGAATTTGAAGAAATGATATTAAGGTATTCCTTCAAATCAGTAGCAATCATATGGAGAGAGTGGTTTACATTGCTTGTGGATGTAAATACCACATGATTGCCCCGCGAAATTGTTCCTAAATCTCCGTTTAATGATAATAAATAGGAGTAAGTAGAGTTTTTTCGTAGCAGGAAGTGAATTGGTATGGTACTTATGTAAATTAAAGAAGCTCTGTACCATAAATTCAAGCACGGTCTTTATTAATATGCTACGTCCAATTTATCACCTTAGGTAGCTTACGAAACATATTATGCACCAAAAGGACTGACATGTTTTTACACGGTTCGAATTTGTGCACAAATTCATTGTGTATTATACGCCGACTAATACAGATTATTATAACCGTACATGCACTAAACTAAATAACCTTTATTTTATAGCAAATGATTGACTTTTTAATAAATTTGAATGAGTTGTCTAAGTCGCTCTTTAACAGTGAGGGTAGATAAAGTGACCGATTTAATCGCAAGGGTAGATACAGTGAAACACATGATTATGCATTCTAATACCACCTATCATTCTTATTTCAAATGGGACACGGAGCACGATATAAAATGACGTACACAACATATGACAATGCTGTTTCAATGGAAAATACCGCAACTGCAGAACCTAAACTTGCTATTTTTGACGTCTAAATTACATTTAGAATTGTCAGAAGCTTTACAATAAGTGTATATATGACTTCTGCTATAAAATAAGGTTTTCTATTAAGATACACGACGATAAAGGGAAACTAATCTCGTCAAACTTAATTCATTCAATGGTTAAAATATCCCTTTATCGTCTTATATAATAAACTAGATTTTCCCCCACGACTTCGTACGCTCAAGATTGATGGGTATATGATTCCGATCTGGTCCAATTGTGAATCTAAACCATCCGGGGAGACACAGAGGCGCACCTACTTGCGAGGTATTTTTTTAACTCTGAAACTAGTGACCCAAACATTTCAGCAACTACCTACGGAAACCGTTACCACTCAGTTTATGTTTGACCAGATGTAATAGCACATAACCAGAAACGGCAAGTTGGTGATCAAGCACTAAAGAGTTACGAAGTTCTCACTTTGTCGAGATCGATCCTTGATATCAAATCTCGTTTACGACCCCTTGAACCATTTCACAGCAAATGGCCACTCGTTATTAACAGGTGGAAGATAAGTCAAAGGCGTCGGCACTCGTAGACATCGGTGAATTTAATCCAAAGTTACAAACTTGTACATCGAACCAGTTTCGTATGTATCCGTAATTTAAACGGGTACAAGTAAAAGTACAACCCTAAAATAAATCAAAGGTAACCCTCTTCGTTGATGTCATAATGTTGATGTATACAATAATTAATTGTAGATGAAGTAGCAATTTTGTTGTGCCGATGGAGAAATATGTGCTAAACCTAAAGAACGGTACACTTCAATTACTGGAAATGCAAATTGCGATAATGATAATGTTTATTTATTAAAAAACAATTTCACATTGTAATACATCCTCACAAACAATACATTTACGAGGTGGTCTTCACAAAATCAAAAAATTCTTTTTCGTTATAGAACGCGTTATGTATCAACATAGATTTAATTTTTTGTTTAAACTTCGGTATACAGTTTACATATGACCTAGGCAGTGCATTAAAGTAACGGCAAGCATTATTACTTACGATAAAGAAAAAACGCAATTATGTCCTTACTATTGGAGGTTATAGGTGCATCCATCTTAATTACTGCGGAATCAACCGCTGACGACACGATAAGATATTTGTTCGTTCTCTTGGATGTTACAAAAGGGTCTAAGTGGTCAATCTGAAGAGTGTCGAATGGTATTGCGATTTTATCTATAGGGTGCCAATATCCAGCCCTTGTGTCACCCGATTTCTTGTTGTACAGACGGGCAAGCAACATGATATGCACCTTTTCACATACCGTCCAATGCCAGGAAACCAATACTCTTTACTCATTGCTGTATTTGTCTTTTCAACTGACAAATGCTCAATACCGTCGGGGAAAGAACTTGATGTCTCGCGGCTCTTGGAACAACCAACTTGTACAGTCGACCTTTTCCGAGGCGTATTCTTAAATGAATTTTTCTTTATCTTGAGGTTCTTTCTGTAGAGTTTCTATTACCGTCTTACAGCTATCGTCAGCTAGTTGAACACTTAGAATCTATTCTACGAAGAAGGAATAGGATTTCAGCATCGACTCGCAAAAGGCTTGTTCTAAATGCATTACAGTTACTCGAAGGTGCTAAACAGTATCGGTTACAGCAAATGCTCTCGAGTTCATAAGATGATACATCTGTTCTTCCTTGGTGGTTTGGCGTGAAAAGTACATCACAGGTCCTATTTCGTTGCTCTTGTAGAAGAATTCCGCCAATACTCAATTTGGATGCATCCTGTATGCACCTCGTTCCAGTTCGTAGGCTGGAATCGTATATAGTGTTGACGATAACTTCTCCTTGAGGGTATCGAAAGCTGTCCTTTGTTCAGTAGGTACTCAAAGAAAACATTACATCCTTTTCCGTTAGTGATGTTAAAGGGCGAGCAATAGGAGCAAAGTCCTGTATATTTCCTTTTTCGAATTTGGACGCCTATATTGCTTATTTAATGTCCCAAATACTCTACTTTTTCCATGAAGAACTGGCACTTAGATCATGGTTGACTCAAATTACGTTTTTAATAGGTCCAAGCCTGAGTCAAACTTCTTTTGAGGCAGTAATTCATCATCCATATAAGCTATAACGTTTCCAGATCCAGCTTTGGAATACAACGATAAATGTAATAAAAAATCTTTAAACAGTAATAAATATGGACAATAGGTCCCCCAACGGAATACCCGCTACAATAAATACATGAAATGATACAACAACTAAGGCATAAAGATACACAAATAATGTAAGTTTAAGAAAGCAAAGAAACGATCGTGATAATATTTTGTTTCGATAGATCATAAAAAACTATGTTGGTATGCACATTTTCAGATTTAAATTTATCAATGGAACGGTTTGCGTGAAACAGCCTGTAGGTATATGTATCAATTCTTCTCCGTACACTTTCAATGTCGTTCTCATATTTGTTCTAAATTATTACTCTATATATTCAAATTTCGAAATAAAAGTAAACCTTAATCCATTAAAAACTGATAAATTACGAGCAATAAAAGCCTCAAGATGGAAATGAGTTCTGGGAAATCCGATTGCAATCCTGAAGCGAGGAGGATTGTTTCCTGTGTATAAAGGGGACGATGCGCTACACCCGACCCTTGTACTGCACCGAAAAGTAGATCAGGAGGCTAGACGATGAACAGGCGATAAAACTTGTAACCTAACAAACATTCGACAAACACGGACAATGCGCCACCGGTAGGAAACAGGAAGCAGGTAGTCGAAGGAACTCCACGTCACTTACATTTTGAACACAATACTAATACTGTGACACTTTTCCTGTCGATTAAAATCGGTCTACTTTATGAAGTTACAGAAATAGGCCAGTCCTTTACGACATTTTCCGGCTCCGAAGGAATTTTACTAGGCATTGCTGTGCTGTGTGCAAACGGTCACTAAACCACCCACGTAAACACCTGTCTAACTAGCTCCATTAAATAAACTTGATTATACATTTTTTCACTACAATGAAAAAAAAACTCTCGATAAAGACTTAATTTTGTTAATTTAAGATTCTCAAGCGCACTTTCAACAACTCCAAGGAATGATTAATTGAATAACACCTGGCATGACTCTGGACAGGAATGTCAACCTTACAATTTAGGGTGCGATTAAACACAATACAAGTGTATAATCAAGTCTTTAAAGCACACGCAACGAGTTTAAGGGCACGACGCAAAGCGGAGTGCCTTTAACGTTGCAAGTGCTTTAAAGATCAATAATACACGTGTATCTTATAGTATTTTTTATTATACCTGCAGTATAATTTAAAAATAGGAAATACAATGAAGTCATATTGACGTTATACTCGAATACATGTCTAATTAAGTGGGCTGGGTGTTCGTAATTTCACGATTGCTATGGAAATGTCACTTGACGTTTGCTTATAAAAATCATCGTCTTGGTGAATTAAACGATTTCCGTTGAAAAAGATAATACACCGTCCATTAAATTTCTTGTTGTAAAATCTAAACAAACGTTGGTAGGTGTAAAATCCAAATCCAGTAAAGCCTATTATAAAGAATATGAAAAGTTGTTTCCATGGATGAATAGGAAGTTACTTACGAATACAGTCTTAAATGCATCCATAATGCTGGCATATATGAAGGAAATGTCAAAGGTATTTAAATCTTCTATATTTTGGTGCATTCATTCAAAACTTTAAAGCAATGCTGCGATTAAAAAGTGGAACAGATTTGGAAGCATACCCTAAATTACGCGGGTTTGTGAAAGCTTCAACCAAAGGATAGGTACAAAAGCCAAAGAAATGTTCTGCATTTACAAAAAGCGACCTAAGAGGATTTTTTATTTCATCCAGATGACAGTTTCAAAAGTCATACTTGAAGTATCGTTACTTAGCAACTTTAAAGCACGTGTGTTTTAAAGGCCCTTTTTCGCACGCATTTGAGTGTTTAAAACGGAGATTGTGATTCAGGTATAATAAAAAATAATAAAAAGAACACATGTGTTTTCTATAGAAAATTTCATTTCTTGGACCTGGAGAAGGTCCCTAAAAGAGATACCCGAAAATTCTGCAATGATAAAACTGTAATAAAAAAATAATTGATAACATTTTGTTTACGTGATAAAATATGTGGCATTTTTAAAAGAAAGGGGAGGCAGTTCGCGGTCAGTTTTGAATGCAGTTTTTTAAATGTACCGTACTTTTGCTATTCTTGCGATTCAAGAAAAACAGGGAAATGTGGTATAATATAAACTTTTGGTAGATGTTATTGTATTTTCAGTGATCCATAATATTACATTGATATTTGATACTATTGAACAGTAAATACATTGTTTTACGGGGCATACGTTATAAGGACTGCAATTACGTGGAAGTAAGCACTAAGCACATATTCAATGTTCACATACAATAAATATTTATTTACGTATCGAACCACGTTGAGCAATCGGAAAACCATCGGAAGAATTATTTTGTAGTGGGAAAGTAAATAAAAACTTGCTACCAATTGATGTTCAGAGACCGATGGAAGATGAAGAAAAACAAAGGAACACGATGATTTAATAAAAATCCATTGTTCTGTGGCAATTATCTATGTTGTAGAAAAGTTTTCCCAGGGCTATTTATAGGCGTTGATATTCTTTCAAGGATATAACAGCTGTTTCAAGTTCACAACGGGAAAAGCGCTACTAAATGAGAGGGTGTGTCGAAATTCACTTTAACTTGGAAACTAACATTCCAATGACTCCATTAACATTCCACGAGGAGCAGCTCTGCTGGGAAACAAAAGTAATCCCATAGGTGTGGTTAGCAGTTGAATTGCATCAATTTATCTACTGCACTGGCGAGAAACCGAGCAACAACGCCACAGAGATTTTGGTAATAGTAACAAAAAGAATTATTGTATACGTTAGGGAAAAATTTGTTTGCTTTAATCGAGTATAAAAGGGAAAAAAACCTCGCGTCATTCACGTACGTACAATAAAGAAGTACTGGTCCACAAGCATGTAAGCTAAAATCAATTAGGGATACATTAAAAGTTAAAATACGTATGCGAACGAGCAGACGGTGGGGCCACTTTAATATCATTCGTTAAGCTCTGTCCGCTCTGGATTTGGGAAAATCAATAAAAGCTAACCTTGTCCTATATAGGGTTTAAGGTTAACCGTTAATTATATTATGTGCATCTAATTAATTGTGAGTGAATTGACTACAAAGTAACTTTATGGGAATAATTTGATAAAATGAGCGAACGTGGATCGCGGAGCACCCGTTTATGTGGTTATTCGATATCGTTCATTCGAGATAAGTTCAAGTTGAAGTTCAGCTTATTTGGGTCGTTCAGACTTTCGGGCGCCGCTATTCGCAAGGACAAAGCGTGGGGTGTAAACTTGTAGGATGGTTTTTGTTTGTTTTCGTTTAAATATGGGAATTAACGATTAAATTAATGTGCCAGCCAGTGTCATATTACTTGCACCCTTGACGTCACTTGAAAAAGCTTTTAGGAGGAAAACTTAGAGACTTACAAGTATCTTTGTTACAGTGCTGATAGTGACACATTTCTTCCATTAATGTTTGTGTTTCGTCACCGGCTGTTGATACGTTAGGGGTGATAGTGTAAATTGGGTATTAGTGAAGATTGGCACGTTAAGTTAAATGATAGGATAGCGATAGGGGTAAGTGGAGATTATCTTTCGACGTTCCCCAAATACCGAAGCTCTCAGTCTTTGAGTTATCTATTTCTTCTCGTCCAAATTATATTGAAGGGTAGTAAAAAAATGTTTAAATCAATGTAGTATCAATTTACTGCGAAACTCAACTTCTTCCAAGCGTAAATGGAAACCAAGAAGTCAAAACAATAGAAGTAATGCGGTACGAGTATTACGTGGGCAAACAACGACATCCGCTAAATAAAATTTAGTGCAGATACTGTTTACACTTTCCTTTCCTGAAAGTGAACACTTTCCACAGCAGAACGCAACACAGGTTAGATTACCCTTGATTGGAAAAATGAATCAGGTTGACTAGATTAAATTAAATTTAATTATCGGGGCGCTTTTACGGATATATATGTACGTACACCTGAATATCAGTGGGTATTTAATATGAACGAGTAGAAAGTTTGCGTTTTTGTAAAACATAAATTATTCCTTTGGCGAGGAAAGTCTATTTTGAAAGCTCTTTACTGACAAGTTTAGACATTCCTTTGAATTGAATCACTACCCCTCAATAGTTGAAATGCTTTTCATTTCACATCTGTAACGTGGTTAAGGACGCTGAGTAAAGGGGGCACAAAATAAATCGAGAAACAAAGAATGAATAACCCTAACCACGGCTGCGGCTGCTCACGGAGAGACTAGACTGCGGTAAGAGGTAAAATTTAAGGCGCCACTAACTTTTGTTTCCCCGGTTAGGGAGCCGTGCTCAAAAATTAGAAAATAGCCCTCTGGTGGTCGAGGAAGCTAAGGCTAAAAAGAAGGGGAGAAATACGAAACACTAATTAAGAGGAGCATAACCTGCTATTTAATTTCGCCTGGGACTTAAAATAAAATATTAAACAAAATTGTGACTCAAATAAATAATAAAGACAAACTGTTTGCTTTGGGTTTTTTTCGTTTTGAGGAAAAAAATAATCTAGGGGAGGACAAAGGGATGGGGGCTAGGTAACGGGTAACAATCAACGATTGAAAATCTATAATTACCAGCCTGCTTAATATACTTGTTGACTGCTTGTTGCGAGATCTCACATTACAAACTGGCAGTAATTATAATGGTTAGTATTATGGCGTTACCTTTCTTTATTTTTGATTCTTTTTTTTAATATGGGGAATAATTGGGGCGAAACAAGAGGGGAAATACAAATAATTTGTTGAGGAACAGTACCAATACTTGCTGTTTAGATTGCTGGGTCCTCAGGCGATGTTAAGGGTAACGTTATAGAGTAGGGGACGGTAGAGAAAAAGGGGAAAATAGGGTGAAGAATAGAGGAATGAAACTTAAGCGGTAGGGGAAGTACTGAATTGAAAAAGAAACAATTAAATAGGGAAACTGAAACGAGGGGTAAACGGCGTCTTCTTATCTTCGGACTTCGGAGCCGGCTGACGGTGGTCGTCCAGGGACTGCTTACGTTGAAGATTGTAGGTAGACACCAGTACAGTAAATAAAAAAGAAGGCCCTAAAAGGGGAACAAAAAATATCAACACGCAAAACGACAAACAAACCAAAAACAATTCTTACAAGGTGTTGGAGGCCTTGAAGAAGTCATCCGGTGTGCGACGAGCTACAGGGATTTAATGACAATTCTACAAAAAAATATAGTGAATGTACAAAAAATAATCACAAGGGGTTTACTTACAGACGATGAAACGGAAAAGCGCACCGAAGGATTGTAAAAATAATCGTGGAACAATTAAACTGCGAGATTTGAGAAATCGATAAATCCCCAAAATATGGGCGGCTCGCAATAGTACTCGTAAAACTTCTTGGAGCTTCTGGCGATCTCAAAAAAAAGAGGCTTGGATCAAAAATTATAAAACTTTTCTGCACCTCATGCACGCACAACAGAACGATAATTATTGGAATGGCCCCCGGAAATAATAAAAAAGAAGATAATCACGCAATCAACGACGAAATTTGGGGAAAAATCAAAAAGTAACGGACACTAAGCGGAAATAACAAAAAGGCGGGAAAAATTAATACAACAAACAAACGATAGAGGACGCTACAGAGAAAACAAAAGAAGCGACACAGAACGTAGAAAGCAGGGTGAAAGATAAATGAGCATAAAATCATAGGGAAAAGATTAAAGAACCAAAAGAAATAGGAAGAGTGTAAAAACGGCATCATAGATATAAGGAAAAATACGGCGAATTTCAAACGTAATTTATAATCCCAAAAGAAATAAAAGGAATACTAGAGAATGGTACTCCACTGGTATACAACCACCAACAAAACCCAAAAAAAATCCCTAATTCTAAAATTAAATATGAACCCTAACCGAAATTAAAACCAAAATAAAACTTCTAAAGGGATTTCGAAGGCGACAAAACTAAATAAAAACTGAAGGAGAAAAAGGAACGTAACACATCAATAATCCTTTCCACCATAAAAATAGTAGAATTAGAGCCGGATTAACCAAACATTGGGACGTAAAGATAATCTGTGTACCCACCTCCCCCTTTCCTAGGTTAAGTTTATTACTTCAACAATATTTCGGATGATTGAGAAACAGATCGTCAAGTGTTAATTTTCTGAACCGAACGAAATCTTCGAAGTGAAATTTCAAATGGTGTGCGTCACTCCGATCTCGCTTCTTTCGGAACGTTTCATACTTGTATCGAATGCAAAGATGATGCAATTCACAACACGCTTATCTCGCACTAATACGTATATTAACTCACGATTTACTTCGCACAATGGTATTTTGGTTTTCTTACAATAACTTTTTTAGCAATAAACGCAGACAAAATTCCTTTATTCCCTCCTTGGTGTAAGCCTCGACACCATAACGAACCAAAAAGCGAAAAAAGTAGAATAGCTCTTAAGATAAAGAACTAGTAGCGTCCAGACGGACGGACAGACGCACGAAGAGACGGACGGGCAGACGGACGGACAAAGTGGCCACCATAGCGCATTTTGTTTTAAATTTTTGTGGAAATGCGCTAAAAAAGATAACGGATCGTAAAAATGAAATCACGTCACGAAAAGAGAAAATTTGATGTTAATTGTAACCATTTTCACGTGTAATCAACGAAGCGACGCTTTATTTTTGCTCGTGCGAATACCTCTAAAAACGTGTCTAGATAAAATAGCTATATAGGAAAACCGTAAATAAATATCCAATACAACATAATACCGAACGATCCTCGAGATCTTCACACATACATCATTTTTACAACGTGCCTTAAGGGGTTGATTCTGTCCCACCAGATCAGCATAGCTTGTAAAACATTTTTTGAATCGTCATTAGTTTTACTTTTACTCAAGGTGCCTACATACAAAATTTCATTGATATATCTTAACAAATGAAAAATTTGATTTTGCGCATGCGCATAATAAATTGTTTGATTTGGCATTAGTTTTACTTGTATTCGAGGTGCCTACATACAAAATTTTTATTATAAAAAAATTGGGATTGCGCAAATATTTTGCGTTGCGTTGCGCATGCGCAATTTTTTTTATTCATCTGCATAGTTGCCTAAGAATATTTACTAACACATAGAACCGGACATTCATATGTTCTTTGTGACAAGAATTATAAAAGAAGCCCCTTTTTCGAGGTTTGGGCAGTTTTTGGGCTGTAAGTTTTTAGCCCGTTGGTCTACGTAGCCGAAAAACAATAGCGACCTTTCTTATATCCTAAAGAACATGCGTATCAACTTTCAAAGCAATCGGACGTTTTTACACAAAATGCACACGGACAGACGGACAATAATATAATACAAAATCGTTAATAATGTTACCGCCACGTGTCAGGTTTTAACTAAGTGAGGAAATTTAACGGTTGCTGATGGTATGACATAGCCCTTTTGAGGATACATTTTGTGCTAAATGATATATCAGTGTAACTTAGTATTCGTTGTATTTTTACGTTTGACGAACATTTTCCTGTAATGTCAACGAGAATGTCTTTATGTAGCATTTTTGTATAAGTTGTGGCTTAGATTATAACTGTTTCATCCTTAGGGATTTGGGGCGTGAAAATTTGAGCAACAGCATTTTGCTTAGCTGTAATTATTACGTACGAAAATGAAGCTGCTTAATTTCATTGTCCTGCTTAGCTGGTACGTACAATGTACCGGATTCTTTGGAATAATGTTTATGTATAACATTTTGGAGTAAGAAATACTCCGACACATTGAAATCGTTCGAATTTATACAGGCGTTGTGTGTGGCCATAACATCGTCTAAAACTCATACCAATAAGGTTGACAGGAGAAACGTGTTGGCGACTGATTTTAATAACCAGAGGGCATACGTCCTCTCGTGGATAAAACAAATTCACAATGTCAATAACAAGAAGAAAGTGGCGCTATGTGTGCGTGTAAAAAGTCGTCAGTCGTCGTATCAACTTGACATTAAAGAAAAATTTGATCTCCTTTTTCATCAAAAGTAGTAATTGTTTTTTACTTTTGTTTTCCCATTGAAATATGTATTCATATCGTATGGCAACCTCGTGCATTACTGAATCACATATTTACCCTCTTCGCGGGTTCTTAATTTGCTGAAATAATCTTTTGCTTCGTTGGAGGAAAATACCCATTCAGCTGGAAACAATATTTTTCTTATATTCATTTTGTTTTTCGTGCCCGAAAGGAATGCGAATTGTACATATTTGTGTCACAACCTACGTAAATATTGTTATGGTAGCAATGTTATTGCCAGAATATTGTTTATTAAGCTCTAATGAAGCTAATCAAAAGCCGAAATGCCGACTTAATACAATTGATATTCATAGCCATTTTTAGTATTATACCTTTCTTTAATATTTAATGACATGTCGCTTTATCCCAAACAGGTATAACAATAGATCTTCGCAGCAAAAGATTGTTTTGAAAATCTTCATAACAAAGAGTGTAGAGCAGCCGAGATAACGAAAATGCAGCATTTCTATTGGCTTAGAAGGAACACTGAACGAGACAATTTCATTGGTTCCGCCAGCCCTGTAAGCCACGATTACGTGTATACTGGCGACGAGCAAAAAAGAGGGGAGTTCCCGTTAACTTTGATCACAATAGCGTGCGAATTCTCCGTTCAATTTCTACGATCGTCCAAGCGCGGATTAGGGGGAGATCAAGCTTAACTTCGATCGCAATAGCGTGCCAGTTTTATACGTTCAATTCTCGATCACAACGCTGCATCCGGCAGTTTACTACCTGGGGACGCTAATTCTTTACCTTCCCAAAGCAGGGACAATGTAAGTCCTGCCATGAACAGGTTTGCAAGATTTTTCTGTATCTCGCTTAGTTGAGCCATTTACGCCTTAAGGTGCGTATACATCTGAGCATTGGGTCCGAATGAGCAAGGCGAGCGCGAATGAGCATTCAAATGTGGACGACTGAGCAACGTGCGCCGAGCACGCTCGACCCGATCCAAATTTTGTCGGTAGATCAAAGCGAGCGCTTGCGGCGAACACGCTCATACGTGCTCAGTGTGGACATCGACAGGGAACGGAAAGGACATACCATATTGAAACGCGCACTACGAGCATTCATTGAGCGAAGCTCATGTGTCTCGATCGCGTGTCCCATTCAGATGTGTACTCAGCCCCCTTTCCAAATGCTCATTCGCGCTCGCCTTGCTCATTCGACCCAATGCTCAGATGTATACGCGCCTTTATGCGCTTTGTTTGCGGTGACCGCAAATACGATTATATTCAAGTTTTCTTTTGAAATATGAAATATGAGTTGATTTTTTTTACAAAACGAGCAGGCTTTTCCGCATCTTTGTATGTAAATGCGCCACCAATTTAATCGAAAAATTTATAATGTTCGTATATTTCCATAATTGGTATAGTTTAATTATCGTTTAGTGATTTTATGCTCACTGAATCGAATCTCTTTACAAAGTTCAACCTAATCGCTATTGGCGTTCATTGTCCTGTTTTGATGTTTCTTGAAACTTTTGCAGGCAAGGAACATAACCTGTAAAAACAGTTGTTCACCTAGTTATACTATCAAATGTTAAAATTTTTTTTCGAAAGAACGCAGGGGCAATAGTCACGGTCAAAAGGTTTACTTGTATTATACTTTTGTTTAGTGTTACTACATACATTAGCATATTCTTGATGACAATGCGACATTTCCCTAGTCTATGACCTATGCAAAACAACCTTTGTGGATTACCTTCGCACTTGACAATACGCTCATACAGCTCATTCCAATCGCACGCAGATCGAAACGAGTTCGAAAAATGGAGACTGCTACTGAATATTATAACTTCATATTTGTTACACATGCAGGTTAGTAAAAAAAGCATAGATACAGAATAAATTTATTTTTTAAGATAAGAGGACAACTACTTGGCCACTTATGAGTTCACCGCTGCTACCTCTCACTCTTATCTGCGGGTACCTTTTCGCTGTGTATCATTTCTTACCAAAATATATGACTGGAAGAAGGCCTTACCGCCTCAAAGGTTATCTTTGGGTTTACAATTTGGCTCAAGTAGTTTCGTGTTTCGTAATTATTTATGGAGTAAGTTCAAAAACTGGATTTCAAAATATTAATACTGAACTAGCTTACTGCGTCGGGATGGAGAATTCACCACCTCGTGGACTGTCAAGTGATAGATCTCTCCAATAATCCAAACGCAATTCGCACGGCTCAATGCGTATGGTTCTACTTCGCGCTCAAGGTTGTCGAACTTACGGAAACGTTCGTATTTATTTTGAGGAAGAAGTATAAGCAAGTTTCGCCTCTACACGTTTTTCACCACGCTTCCACCGTTTTCTGCGCTTGGGTCGGGGTCAAGTTTTACCCGGGAGGAATGTCTTCAATTCCCATTATTCTAAACTCAATTGTGCATATCGTAATGTACAGCTATTATTTCCTATCATCACTGGGACCAGGAGTGCAAAGAAAGTGGTTGCAGCCGATTAAACCGATTGTAACTCGGATTCAGATCGTGAGTTGATAGACTTACTATTTCCAAAACTGCAGTTCATTTTTAGATACAATTGCTGATATTATTGGTGCTAGCGCCTCAGGCATTCTCACCACGCTGCGCTGTACCAGATGTCCTAATTTATCTATGCGTACCAGACTTTATAATAAATCTAATACTGTTTCTAAGATTTTACGCAAGAAGTTACAACAAAAAATAGTTTGTACAGATTTAATTTTGTAGTTTTCGATTTGAGAGTATGCTAAAGCGAGCAATGCGATTATTTTTTTCCGATTGTGAAATCGAATTATGAATTATTCACAGAACAGAATCGTAAAGTAAAAAAAATGAGTGGTTCAATCGTTTTTGTTCCGATGATCAATGTCCGGTGTTATTTCGGAAAAATACAAAAGTGATTTTTATTTCATTCATTCAAGAAGTCACTGTAAAAAGGTTGAAGTGGGCGAAATCGTAGAAAAAGTCTTCGATTCCCATTCTACCGAGCATAGCGGACGATCATTACAGCTACTATTGCTCTTCTAGTACAAAAACAGTCACTTCAATCGTCCAAGGTAACCTCCCACTGCAAAACTGGTCGTCTGTGAGGTGTACACAAATTATGGCTATTATTTTTTCATCTCTATCTAACCCGTGCGAAGAAAAAGACACAAGTTTTGCAGTGGGCTGCTACCTGCGACCGTTTTTATTCTAGACGATCTATAATTTATAGGGGAGGAACTTCGTAACTGTTTGTTGACATTCGAGGTTCTGTGTTGCTGATTTTTGCCCTTTTTTTCAACAAGAAAAACATTTGTCCACCCCAGATTTTATCGAGATTGCTATGTGCAATGTTAAACGGCCACTAAGCCACGCACCAGCACCTGTCCAGCTAGCTCAATTAAAACAGGTACTAGCAGAATCTTTTATACCAAATAATTATATTTTTTTCAGAGCACGTCCAGCATCCGCCAGAACTACAGATCTCGATAAGATTTTGAGAACACTCAGCAGCCTGGATCAGCTCCACAATTCCAAAGAATTATATACAAACGCCTGGCATAACCCTGGGTACCAAAAGGAAAATTTAGCATGAAAACTCTTATCTAGGTCGTAATTTGAGCTCGATTAAACACACAATATGTTATTACAGATGAAACAAAATTTATTCCACAAAATCAATCAAGCTGAAAGAAAAAGGGGCAATCAGGGCCAAAATACATTACCACGCAACACTGTTTACCTATAGTTTTCCGCTATTCAATTTATCATGGTTGATCACGATTTTCCCTATATGGCTTATTATAACTATATGGTATCTATTAAGAATTGGCCATTATCCGAAAGCATAGAAAACAGCAATAAAATACTCTAATTTTTGAAAAACTTGACAAAAACCGAGACAAACACGGTATTGAAAATTATTGTCCGGTGTCCTTACTAACTAATTTGAAAAGTAAGATGTTTGAATCCATCCTAGCGGACACTCAACTGTAAGGGTTTGTCGAAAGCATTCAATTTTTACAAATGTACCTCATGACTTAGCCCATATCATCTAATATGGATCGAAGGGTTCAGGCTGATATAACATACACTGATCTACCAAAAGACTTCGATGGAATGCCTCACCACATAGTAATAATATAATAATAGTTTATTGTCCAAACAGAATAGTTCCATAAACTAGGACAATATTAGGTAAGATATGCATGTAGTGCGAATAATAACCGAAAAAAAAAGAAAAACTTTAAGCATGACATAAGTGAAAATAAAGGAAAAATTGACAATTATACACAATACAACTTCTTAAGGGTGTAATCCAATAGAACAATATTTATGCGAAAATAGTGCGATTTATATTTCGTCTCAATTCTGTAAAACATCAGGAGATGAAAGACGGGGCTAATTTTTTTCGTGTAAATTATACATTTAAAAAGTATGCTACAGAACAAAATTTTAATATTTAAGAAAAAACAATTTTTTAGAGCACTACCAATAAAAAGTGAACTTTTATAGGTAAAATGGCGTCAACACAAATTATTTTAAACATCTCCCTGTAGCATACTCAGAAAAAACATTAGCAGACCATAGAGTCATCGACAAACCTTTCACATAAATTACAAAAAATTTTAGACGAAATATTCATTCGAAATTTTTTACGAAAACTTGTAGCGTTTAGTGAAGTCATTCACCATTTATAAATGTACAGTAGGTAACACATCATACGGCAGGCCTAACTTCATTAGCGGCATTGTTGCGTTTATGGGGACTAATTTACAAAATGAAACCGGATTCATTAGAACGTATTATAATTTCATAATATACTGGGTAATAGAATTCACACGGAAAATGTAATTTATTTTTGGGTGAATTAAAAGTTTGCGTCTTTTCTGACGTTTTTTGTAACACCCCTAAAATTTTAGCGTGAAAAAATTTTGAGATTATTCCCATGTAGCATCCTTCAGAAAGAGATATAATTTGCGTTAAAAGCGTTAGTTCTCATTTATTTTGTTCCCGAATTAGACGATTTTTTGAAACACATCTAGAATATTAGTAAAAAAATGTACATTTTTTCTATCTAATTTATAGGTACTTATTCGCTTACATTTCCAGATAGGGTCAATACAATTCATGGAGTAATTACTGGGTTAAAAAAATATATACGTCTTATTAAAAACTGGGAAAAGTGAAATTATTGAGGATTAGCCGTTGTGACAATGATTTGCGTTTTCTAATCGATGTTTAATTATATATGCATATTCGTCACAATGACTAATGACCGGGGTAAATTAGCGTAATTACTTGTTTACTTTATACAATGGTTGGGCAGGTAAACTCTTCCATCTTTGTTTATTCGTTACCATTTCATTACAAGTAAGTATTATGCAACCCATCATACGTCAAATAGAATTAAAATTTAAGTGGAATACACCCTAACTCCTAAGTATTGCGAATTCATTTTATTCTGCACAACTCCATTTTGAGTTTCATCACACCGTGGATTGACACCAAATATATCGGAACAGGACTGCCGACTACTCCAAATTAACCTGGACCGCATAGGTACATGAGCGGTGCTATCAAAACGGCCTGGAATTGAATATTGGGAAATGCTATAATGTGACCTATACGTGCAGTAAATCTCCAACAGAATACAATATTACAATATGTCGGGGAATCCGATAAAAAGGTGTGACATATTTAAAGATCTCGGTGTCACATGAAATAAGCTTTCTCAGTTCAAGGAGTTGAAACGCTTAATTTGTTTACTCTTTCAATCCTAAACCAGAATTTAACTTCTCAAACGAAAGTTGATTATTAATTGTCTTCGACTAACTGAAAAATATTTACCAAAATTTTACCTCTGTCTAATTTGCTCATTGTAGATTTCTCTCCTTTCGTTCCTGAAAATTACTCCAAATTGCTGAATTCTCTGTCACTTGCAAGCAGACGAACACGCTAATTGGCCATACAAATATATTGAAATCAATCAAAAATGTTCAATGAGTTTCCAGATGCATTTACCTTTTTACATGATCTTTTACGAAAATAATTTTCGCAATATTTTCCCGGCCAGAATCAAAATGGCGAATTTGATCTTCGGCGGGTTAGAAGACATATGAATCGTCTATATACCTATACTCTATTGCATTTAATTTTGTCCAATATCAAATGTGACGTTCATTATGCGAAGATATTCCTCTTGTAATCGTCGGCATTTACATGTAATAGCCACGGTCAAAAAGTTTACTTACATTATACTTTTCATTAGTGTTATTACATAGATTAGCATATTTTTTATGATAATGTGACATTTCTCTATTCCAAAATCTTTGTGCATGACCTTCGCACTTGACAATACCGTCATAGACCACATTCCTACCGCACGTCGACCTAACCGAGCTCGAAAAATGGAGACTGCTGTGGAATATTATAACTTCTTATTTGTTACACAAGCAGGTTAGAAAAAAATTTAGATACAGAATAAATTTGTTTTTTTAAGATAAGAGGACGACTACGTGGCCCCTGATGAGTACACCGTTGCTACCTCTCGCTCTTATTTGTGGATACCTTTTCGCTGTGTATCATTACTTACCAAAATATATGACTGGGAGAAGACCTTACCGCCTCAAAGGTTACCTTTGGTTTTACAATTTGGCTCAAGTAGTTTCGTGTTTCGTAATTATTTATGGAGTAAGTTCAAAGCCTGAATTTCGAAATATTAATACTAAAGTAGCTTACCGCGTCGGGATGGAGAATTCACCACCTCGTGGACTGCCAAACGATAGATCTCTCCAATAATCCGAAGGCAATTCGCACGGCCCAATGCATATGGTTCTTCTTTGTGCTCAAGGTTGTCGAACTTACGGAAACGTTCGTATTTATTTTGAGGAAGAAGTATAAGCAAGTTTCGCCTCTGCACGTTTTTCACCACGCATCCACCGTTTTCTACGCTTGGTTGGGGGTCAAGTTTTACCCGGGAGGAGTGTCTTCAGTTCCCATTATTGTAAACTCAACTGTGCATATCGTAATGTACAGCTACTATTTTCTATCATCACTAGGACCAGAAGTGCAAAGAAAGTGGTTGCAGCCGATTAAACCGATTGTAACTCGGATTCAGATCGTGAGTAGATACACTTACTATTTCCAAAACTGCAGTACATTTTTAGATACAATTGCTGATGTTATTGGCCCTATCACCTTTAGCATTCTTACCACACTGCGCTGCACCAGTAGAACTAATTTATCTATGCGTACCAGACTTTATAATAAATCTAATACTGTTTCTAAGATTTTACGCAAGAAGTTACATCAAAAAATAGTTTGTACAGATTTAGTTTTGTAGTTTCAGATTTGAGAGTATGCTAAAGTGAGAAACAACAAAAGCAATAGGTACAATTATTTTGTTCCGATTGTGTGACGGAATTATGAATTTATTCTGTGAACAGAATCATAAAGTAACAAAACAAAATGATTGACCCAATCGTTTTCGTTTCGATTATCAATGTCCCGTTTTATTTCAGAAAAATAAAAAGTATGTGACTTTTATTTATGTTCACAATCAATAAAACAATGGCCGAAACCATAATTTCGAAGGCAGATTCCGGTGATGCGGTCAGTGTGACAATTTCGAGAGAAATCGACCCACGCGGTCACGTCAGTTGGACTGCTTTAGGAAGTTTCTTTATCTCCTGGACGGGCTGTTCATAAAAACAAGCAGTGAGCCTTTGAGAGGCTGGGCAGACAGCTTGAGGAAGATCCAGACTCAGTTTTCAGTGTCTGAATTAACGTAGCGGTTAAATGAATTAGCAGGTAATGCGGACAGTTCACTTAATCTCAAAGAAAAATTGAAAAGGAGATATGGAGACCAGGGTATTTTCACTGACTGAAATAATAGTGTTTTTTGCTAAAGTGGCACAGCAACAAAATTTGTTTTTGAGTCATGGCATGCATTTTGGAGGCCAGGACAAGATGACAGAAACTGAATTGTGGCGGCCACAGCGAAAATAAATAATCAGGCAGGGAGAGGACATGAGGTCACACGCATTCGACACCCAGACACCTTGTTCCAGACACATTGCATGATTTCCTGGGTATCGTTATCAAGTCCGACAGTGACTCCCGGCGGAGCAAGGGGACTCGCGAGGGCATCGCTCAGCAGGCAATGATGCAAGCGTGTCCTTAATTGCACCAATTTTGTGCATTTAGGCGCCTGTTTGTATCAGAAAGAGAGCTGCCGGATTATGATACACATACTGCACAGCCCGGGGTTTTACATGAGCTACAGCGAGACCAGACCCCCCCTTCGCTACCCATACACACGTTGATCGCCTGGCACCTGACATAACCCTGGATACGAAAAGAAAAATTTATCATGAGAACTCTTATTTAGGTTGTAATTTGAGTTCGATTAAACAATTTACAGACGAAACAAAATTCGACAAAATCAATCAATGTAGCGGAAAGAAAAGTAGGCGAAAGTACAAATACCACGCAACAATCGATCGATTAAAACAATTAATTAAAGAAAGCTTAATTACCTGAAAGTGTCAATAATCCAAAATATGCGGTCCTAACCGCAATTTAATTTAATAACGCACAAACACAAAAAAAATGATGTTACATCGGGAACTTCACTTCGCTGATTGCTCTTAAACTTCGATTTAGATAATACTGGGTGGACAGGTGTAATATTGGCTCGTTGATGGTGAAAAAACTCCCTTTAACTGATACTTGAAGACCTGAAATAAAGGTTTCACATAAGCAATTACTGCTGGATAAACACACCACTCCGACTAACTTCTTCGCAAAAACTCGACTTTCACTCACACTCACTTTTTAAATAAACAATAAAATAAAATCAAAATACAACGAGATTATGTAAACAAAATCAAACATAATTAAATAAATACATACTTCTAAATAAAATCAACAATGACTTTAAATTCAATTGATGTGATCGAGATTGTGTTCAATCTCAAATTAGCAACCGCATTTAACGTTACAAATAATTGCAATTAGACACATACAAGGTGACCCATTATTATTATAGGAGTTGATACCAAACGAAACGTCCGTATCACGTAGTTTCACAACAATATAAAATGTAATAAACTCCTTATTTCTCTTATCTATAAAATTATAGAAAAAGTCTCCTTTAAGTCTGCGATCTAGCGGTCTCTTTGCCTATAATTTTGCGCTATTCGATTTATCAAGGCTGACTATTCGTAATAATTTTTGCGTAACCGTATTTTTCCTATTGCATATATAATAATGAAGGTAAAATAAGGTTTCCAACGATGTGTTGCAAGACATATGTTGCCATTAAAAAAAAACATACACATCTTATTTAAGTCCTATAACTTTCAAACCGATATCTCCAACCGTTTTCACACCAGCGCTTTGGTTCTATGTTTATTAGCCACTCTGTATAGTGTATATGCTGTACTATGATCCCCCTTTTTAATCACATAACTTTAGTAATACCATAAAACATTACATTTAAAACACAAATGGTACAAACGACCATATCTTAACCATTTAACGAAATTTCGGTTTGGTTATAGTTCATGGATTTAGTGGCGCTCGGAGTTCACTAAGTCACATCAATTAGCAGAGATATTGATTAATAGGTTATTATGGTGACATTGTTTATTTTTTACGTAATTTTAAGATTAAATTGATATTATAACCGTTACCATTTAGTAACGGATTGTAGTAATAGTAACGGTTTATTTAGGTTGAAAGTCTTCGTTAGTGGAAACGAAACTTGAACAACTTTAATTCTACTATAACTAAGTTCTGAAGGTGTAAAATTCCGTGTTAAGCGGAGTGTAGAAAAGTCTGCTTAAAAGTTTCTACGTGTACGTCAATTTGGTATCAAAAATTAGTAGGGCGCGGAAAAGATACGAGTAGTTTCACATGGCCGCAAGCTTAAATCAGGGGGAAGTTTGCAAACATTCGTTCCGGTAAGTGAGAATTAGTGTTATCTGCGAGTGAACAGATTAATAATTAGGTCACACAATTGAGGGGCATAAATGGGAAATAATGTTATTCCACAAGACAAATTGGGTTCGTGTTTCCTATTATAACAAACAAGTTCCTTCTGTGTAAACAATATGAATTTTCGTGTAGAGAAACTCTATATTGAAGCAAATCCTCAATATATATTGTGGTAATTTCAAGTGTTGCCACATTTTCAGGGGTTTCTATTGCATATGCTGTCTGGTGATTGGTTTCATGAGCACCTAGTAACAGTCGAGTAAGTTCACCTGTCAACCCTTAAATTAAATTCTTTGCTTCAGAAACGCGCGTTAGTCTTTCTTAGAACGTGAAGGAATTTGCAAGTAACAAGTAGCGTGAGATCTAATTCATTGTGCCATCAATGTTAGAAAATGTAACGGCCATTTTAATACACCAATGTAAACGGAAACACAATTTCATCCATATAAATTTACACTACATGCTAAGTTTAATATTTCTCATCAAATTGGGAGAAAGCTTGACAGGCGACGTAGAAATAGTTTTGCCAGCAACTATTTTATTGTTGTTGTCTTCCTTTAGGACAGATTTATCAACGTCGTATTTTTAAAAAATCGTTGCGTCGTCTTTCTTTGGTAGACCTGACCATTTTTGCTTATCTGGGTAGTAAATTTCTGACAAGACTATATTTAGAATTCAATTTGTTCGGTACCTTTTTTACTTTGTACAATCAGTTTTCAGTACATGATAGGAAAGCTTTGTCAATTGGATGGCGGTAGCCTGGCTTGCAGAGCACTGAAAAATGCAAATTCCATAATTACACGACTGTACCTATAGTTAGTAGGCAATTAGGCATTAATGTTTCCTTATAGGTATATAGTTTCTGTATGTGCATGACGAATATAAGCCACCTCATAACAGAGACTACTGTGATAAATATTCTGTTTGAAGTGCCGAATGCCGAAACACACTTTAAGCTGTGAATTCTGTCATTCATGAATATATCATGTATCACTGTATCTATCTCTAAAACATCATCATAAAGGCATTAATGACACATATTAAGCCACTGTGTAAAGTTAAAAAAAACTGTTCTCTGACGCCCGTATATACAGCATCGGGCCCAGGTCTTCTACAAAAAATGAAAGTATGTATATGAACACAAAAAACAAGATGATTAAGATAGTCTCCCGGAATTCTTCGATACACATCTCCGTTTCCATCCCTGTAATATTTCTGATGAATCTATATTGAAATAGGGTTTCCTATTTCCTGGGGCGAAACCCCTTTTTTCCGTGTTCTTTACTTATTTCTCCTTCTTATTCAATACCTAATTTTTTTAATGAAAGAATGATAAATCCCGGCTAGTATGAAATAAAATTACTTTAATTTGGTTGTACCTTCCTGGTTAGTTTTCTCGTAGACGTCCGGGCCTCTCACAATGAAAAATCTCAATGTTGATTTCAAATAGACAATATGGGAGACTTAGTAACCACGATCAACTTCCGAACACTTCAAAGAATTAACTACACAAATTTTCATCAACACCTGACACGAAAAGAAAAACCTTACATGCAAAACTCTATCTGGGTCGCATAATGGATTCGAATATACCCACAATTAATTTATTGATAATGACAAAAATTGATTCTGATAATGAAACAAAATTAAAACAAAATCCCTGAATGAAAGAAAAGCTTACAAAGCTTGTTTGGACATATTACCCAGCACGCAGGAGGTCGACAAATAAAACAAGAAATCTCATACACGCACTAAACCTCTCACATTGTTTGATAAACTTTAAAGATAGAAGCTACATGGGATCTAATAAGAGACAATTAGAGACTAGGGAAATTAACTGAGTTTAGAGTGCGTAGAATGATGTTGTTAAGCTCACGACGTCTTGAGTATCTACCAGTGCTAAAACATGTGCGTTAATTAAATTTTGCCTGATAATAAAACTCCTTATTGCAAACGGAACCGGCTTTATGGTTCAGTGGTAGAGCGTTTGACTATAAATCCGGAGGTCGGGTGTTCGAACCTGGGTTGAGGTGATAATTTTTCATCTGTGGCAGAGATTGGAATTACCTTAGACCAGTTTCAAGCATTCTGCCGGCTACTCCGAATTAGGTTTTCCTGCAGTTTTCCTGATTCGTAAGGTAAATACCGGAGTAGTATAGAACAGCTTAAGACCTTCTGCAGAGGCACCTCTAAAAAGCATTATGCGGGTCACTCTGTAATTGGGCGCAAGCCTGTTGAGGGCCTAGAGCAAGAGAGGGATAATAAATAAATAAAAAATAAACGACCGGCTGTGTTTTACTTTTATCACCTTCTAAATTGAATAAATTACCAAAGCGCTAAAATTAACGAAAAATTACGCACCTACCAAAGGAAAATAAAAATTCAAATAAAACCAACCAACCGTGTGCTTATTTCGTAAATAATGCCCCAGATTTACTTAATAAATTGAAATATTTTCATATGTTCGGGCCAAAATAAAAATCTACATGACTTTGTTTACGCAACAATATGATACTACAAAATTATTTACGGCAAAATTAGCCACCGGCGATGATAAATTACTAGTCCTGCATACTACGAGTATGATATCTTATTATAATATGTAGTAACTGTATGTATTTATTGCAGTATTTTTAGCGCGTTTTTGAAAAAAAGCAGCGCTTATAATTATGCACTTTTGCTATTCGGTCGGTCGGTCGGCTTTTTAAGTATAACTCTCGAAGAAATCAGCGTAGAATGCCCGGGTTTGAAACGTTAGCTTTGTGTCACAATTCTTTGCATAATAATAATATTCCACGCGAATAAAACCTCGATCCGTCGCACAAAAACGCGCTTATTTCCAACTTGTTTTGTTATTGGCTTATTCCTAATTGTTGGTAGTATTATTAATTTAACCTATTACATTAATCTTCTTGGTAAATAAAGATTATTATTACTACTGGGTTCCCTTATGATGGTGGCAGATTTCTTTAAGTTTCTGTAAACACTAATTGTTTTTAGGGTTACGTGACATTTTAAGCCCCCCAGGTACGATTATGAAATTGATCAAAACGCCTAGAGGCCACTTTAATTAATCGTTTTCAACAAAAAAAAATTGCGGAGAAGCCATAAATTGTCCATAATAATACAAAGTTCATATAATTTCGTCGAAATGTGAGATTATGTTACTTATATTTCATGATGGTAAGATTGTGACCAACATTCCAACTTCAATTTCTTAAGAGGTTATGTTATTTTGTTAAATGATGTATAGCTATACATGTGATTCTAATTATACCATAATAGCAGTAAGTAGTGCTCTACATGTTTTACATAATTCATGTGTACATTAAGATATCTCTTCCTCTTTCGAGTGATGTGGCGGTCACTTGCTGATATAGAAAAGGCGTTTGAAGTTAATCGACGATCGCTAACAAAGAGGCGGTCTATTGAAGATGCGAAAGATGTCTCTCCCCTTTTCAAGTGACGAGGCGATCGATGCTAGTCACCGGCTGATACAGAAATGGAGTTCGCAGTTAATCGAAGATCATTAACAAAAAGGCGGTCTATGGAAGATGTCCCTTCCCCTTTCGACTGATGAGGTTCTCTCGGTGGTCGATACCGAAAAGGCGATCCGAGCCAGATGCAAAATGTAACCCTGTATAGTCTATACGACATTCTTCTTACCTAAGGCATCAAGTTTAGACCGTATGTAGACTGTACATCATACTACTTTTGTTACAATCAGTGTTAATGTACCCCATTTCCCGTTAAATCCAGCATATTTCAATTTAGTAGAAAAAGAAGTTAAGATAACCACAGCTGTCCCTTAAACGATCACATTTTTCAGTTTTACCAACCAAGAAAGACGAGATATACAATAACCTCAGATTGCAACGAACTAAAGTGAACTTTTAATCAAAATTGTGCAAAATTTCAGGCTTCTCGCAAATTTTTATTAGTTTCAAGATCGTACCTAAGGGACTTAGGGCCGGTATTATAAAGCCCGCTTGAACGGAGATTGGCGTTCAATCGTAGTTTGAGTGCGATTGCGCGTATTATAAACGCCGCTTGAGTCTTAACCAGAGCTCAATCTCCGATTGTAGACAATCCGTCAATTTTCTCGGGTTTTGGGGCCCAAACGGAGATTAGGCGCGCGAACGTGTAAAGAATTAAGGTGATCATAACCAGTTTATTTTGTTTTGTGTCATTGTTTCGATTTATAACGAAAAGGAAATAATTGGAATTGGACGTGCAAAAGGTCGGTTACTGTGGGCATTTAAGCGACGATGACTCTTCTACTCTTCAGCAGAGGATGAGTTCATTAGAAGGAGAGCAGAAATGTTAAAGAACGTGTTGATCATTTCGGCAAGTGGGATGAAGAGAAATTTGGGCAGAGATTTCGGTTATCCAAGGATATTGTTAGGTCCCTAGAAAACAGGATTAGAGCACTAATTGCCCCCCGAACAAACATTTTGCGCAACTGGGTGTGTTAATTAATTAATAATTGCCCATCAATGGTGAGGCTGTCGTCACCAGCTCCAGCTTCATTACCTGTGAGGTTTTTCACACAGAATGATTAGGGATATAGATGCAAACAAAAAAACTTATATCTGATGATATCCTGATGCATAACCTTGTTCTTGGTAGTAGAGGCGTCGGTCCCTTTATTTTCAAATATGACTGAACGCAGTCCGCTTGCTGATGGGCGTCCGCGTCCGTAAAAGCCACTCGCTTTTTCCCTTGTCTGTCATTGGCACAGTGGCAGGCAGAATAGCGCTATGTAAAACGATTTCGCAAGGCGATGAACAGATCAACACAGTCACAGCGGCAGCGGCAAATGGCACAGAAACGAAAAGAACGAACGGTGCAGGCGCGATCGGTGCGAAGAACGTAAACAACGTCATCACCTGTCAGCTGATGCATCGGCCACTGAAAATTCTGCGCTCTGATTGGTCCTTGGTTCGCCCACAGTGTTACCATCCTAGGGTTCGTAAACTCAAACGGAGATTCACCAAACGCTTTTCCAACGGTGTTTATAATACGCAACCACTCTCAATCTTGGTTTGACCACAGCCGTCTATAATTACAAGCCATGCTGAGAAGTTTGGCAACGTTGTCCGAAAGTCAATCGGTGGGCCGATTGAAGGTGGATTGAAGTTTTAATGGAGTCTTGTTGCTCTTGAAAAATGCAACAATTTTTCCTCTTTCCTGTGTTTCACCTTGGTGGTTTTAATACAGAAGAAAGATACTTAGGCAGCTTACAATTGTACATATATTTTATTTATTTACAAACATGGATAATAACATTTTTATTTGACTTTAAAATTTGGAACGCTGTAAATTGGTAACTGCATTATAATGTATTTTCCATCGAGATCTCCGAAATTGGTGAACTTCTGTCGAAGGAGGTCGAGGTGAAGCACACGCTTGAGCACTTAATTTCGGCAAAAGGACAGTAAATCGCTCTGCATAAGCGAGGTTTTATCAACGACCAGGCGAGATTCGGAATGGCAGATTTTAAGCCAGTCGCTACTCCAGTGGGTCTAGGTATCAAGATATTAAAGAAGGGAGCCCCGTAGACTTCAAATTCCCATACCTTGGACTCCTGGGAATGTCGGAAGGTTCCTTCAGAAAATCGACTTGACATGTCCGTGCTAGAATATCTGAAATACAAACTAATAAAATAATAATTGTATTCTTTCACGATAAACACTTACCGTACTTACGTACCACGTAGTGTGTAGGTCATATTTGAGCTTGTTACAGTTACTTTGGACAAATACAAGTGCTTGTAAAGGGTCCAGTAAGGAGTAGCCTGCTTTAGAGGTTATGACAACAAATCGATATATTTCGTTTAGCAACTTACCTGAATAATAATTTCTGTTCATTCTGTATGGAGTAACACAAATTGTGGCAATCTCACCCTGTTAAAACAGGTAAATAGGAATATTACATCCAAAACACATATAAAATACACCTGAAATCTGCCAAGTTGAATTAGAAAATCGGCCTACCATGCAGTGTTGCCATAATTCTCAGCACGGCTTGTAATTATAGACGGTTGTGGTTTGACGTTCAATCGCCGATTGATTAATCTCCGCTTAAACTGTGCTTTTATAATACCGGCCCTTAAATAACGTCACGTACCCGTTTGTAGGGTAAAATGATCGCCAGAACACCCAAACTCCATTCACTTAAAAAGGAAGCGGTGGAAAGCATTGGGAAGCTGTGACCTTCACTGTGGTTAAAACGTGAGTCAGTATTACGCTGAAAGTTAAAACGAGGGACGAATTTAGTAATAGTATCCAACTAAACTGTCGAACTGTCATTAACTGCCAATGTCAAAGATCCAAGTGTGAAATCGTTTGATTTATTTCTGTTCGCAGTTTTATATTTTTCCTGTGTGTGTGTTTATCTTGAAACAGGGCCATCTACTACCACCTTCTTATAATGGATGCAGTATAGGAAGCTAGTAAACGAGTTGTATGTGGTATAGTCCGATCGCCGAAGTATTTGTAACTTGAGATGAACTTTTCTTCAATTTGCGTTGGTTAGAGTTATTTTTGACTTCTTAGCTTAACCTAGAGCCAGGACTTCAAAGAAGGGTACAGTTCTCCAAAATACTGGTTTTCGTTATTTGTATGATGATGTCAGGTCAGTAGTTCTTTGCAAAGGCTTGAGCCCTTTGTCCTGCTTTGATGTAAATGAAAATAGCGTGCCACGCCCTTTATAGCATGTACACTTAACACCACAACACTTCAAGTAATGCGTTTGTTGCAATGAGAGAGTTTCAATAACAACCTGTACGAGGATAAAGAGAAGCACGACGAAAGAGCGTTAATAATTTATTATTAAAATGCGACAAGGTACTGGATTACGATACTCGTAAGCTGCCTATTGTAATTCCAATGATTCGAATATACGGTTCCTTTTAAAATTCACCGAATTTCCTTACACGCGTTTCACAATAAAAATGTAGGCCAAACCATGGGTAGGTATGTGATACAATTTTACGCTTTTCCTTCATTAAATAAATGTACCCCGTTTATCTTGCTTTAAATTTCTGTACTAATTTGAGCGCAAGTTTACTTAACCTAATAATATGATGTAATGGCGTAATTCGTAAGGCGCATATCAAATTGCAGCCGCGTTTTGTTTAATTTGTTCTAATTTTCATTTAGAATTTATTTTCAATACAGAAAAACAAAGGATCAAGTAAGGAGTTTTGTTAATTACGAGTATACATAAATACCATTACTTTACTTTATATTTTTCGGAATCCGTCTTACTTGGATGATTTTCCTCAAAAATTCGTCATAGATAAATTTCACTGGACCAAAGCGGTTCGGAAACTTCGATATTCCGCTCTGCAAGGTAGAAAGAAAGAAAAAGTAAATATGGATCCTGCAATAGGATACAGTTTACCCAAAGACAGGAGAGAACACCAGGAACCATAATCTGCAATCACACCAGCATTGTCCCTAGCCGATTATGTCACCAAGTACGTAAATGGGGTGTAAAGCTTGACGGTAGCGAAGATCCACTGTCCTTCCTGGAGCGTATTGAAGAGTTAATGGAGTGTTATGGGTGCCAAGAAGTAGATGTAATACAAACTTTGCCCGAAGTACTGAAAGGAAGAGCGTTGTTATGGTACAGGAAAATCAAAGTATTCTGGACAAACTGGAAAGAGATTATACAAAATTTTTATTTATATTTCATGCCTCACCATTTCCAATACAAATTTGAGGAAGAAATTAGAAACACCTAGAGCAAGAAGCAGACCTAGAAATAACTATTATAGTAGAACTGAATCACTGGAGAATACAAATCTTTATCGAAGAGAAGCCGTATGCTGGAGGTGTGGACCCAGTGGACGCTAAAGAAGGCAATGCCGGGAGCAATGTAAATTGTTCTGTTCACATGCTGCAGAAAAGAAGGAGTAAGGTCTCCAAACTGTTCGTGTAGGTGATTAGGAAACGCGCTGAGCCGATGCGGATCATGCAGGAGTCCTCAATTGAACTGTCAGAATATCCTGTAGCTACGGTAACAATTAATGCGCAGTCAGGAACTAGATTTGGCACACCACAGTTAACCTCCGAAATTATAATTGGGTTAGATTTCCTGAAGACCTATTGAATCACTGTGGATATATACATACAGTGAATTTTTTTTAAATGCGAACATAGGAGTTTGCATGCAATGTAATTTCCCTATGTTCGATTTTTAAAAAAACACATCAATCTATTGAGTAGTTCAAATGAGTAGTAGATACAATTGACAGCTGTCACATTTTTGAAAAAACCGCCGTCCAATTTAATTACGAAACCGGTTAGGTTATTGCTTAGAATGCCAAGGAGGACACTTCCAACATTTATTGTAATTGTTTTCGGTATTTATTTTCTTATTTTCTTCATTTATGTATTGAATAGATCAAATTAGTAGAATACTAGGTGCACATGACCTACAAATAATTGAAGGTTGGTTCACAATGAATTGCGATGTCAGCGCGTGTCATGTGAAGTCAAGTTATCGTAAGTTTAAGAAAATTTATCCTAAAGTTGCTATGGCCTCACACGGCTTATTTAAAAAAACCTTACCGAGTGCTCTTCATCATAAAGACTATCAGTTGCTGTTCATAGTCACACAAGTTGTACGATTTGGGAATGTGAACCGCGCACACCTCATAGATTGATGTGTTTTTTTTTAAATCGAACATAGGGAAATTACATTGCATGCAAACTCCTATGTTCGTATTTTAAAAAAATTCACTGTATATAACCGAACCTTGACAAGGCCAGACGAAATAGCCAACTTGGAGGTGCAACCAGTAACAGTGACAGCAGGAATCCAGGGTGCGGATAAAGACTAGCTGATAGTTCTAAATAAATTTCTTAAACTACAGAATCAATAAACAAATTGTTAATTAAAGGGAAGAAATTTTTTGGAGAGAAGAACAACAGAAACCTCGAACAGTTAAAGAGGGCATTAAGTACCGTTCTAATTCTCACCTGTCCAGATTTCGAATTTCGAACTTTCATTTTGCAGACAAATGCCAGTAACACAGAAATCAGAGCAGTGCTGTCACACGTACAAGAGGGCAAAGATAAGGTTATAGCGTACACGGACGTTTAAAATGGCTGAAGTTGATGCATAAGCCAACATCCAGATTAGCACGATAGACTCTGAAATTACAGCCTTTGTAGTTTTGTGGTGCGGTGCAGAAAATGAAAATGGAACAAAGTGGCTGAAGCACTGTCAAGAAAATACGAAGAAGAGGATGAACAAAACAGGATGGCCACAGTAGAAAACAGACAAGAATGCAGGTGGTATAGAATAATGAAAGATAAATTAACCGTGGGTCGCCCTTGGAAGCTGTGTGTTCCAAAGTCACTGAGAACCAGAGTATTATATGAATGTTATGACGACGCGGTAGGAGGGCATGTATCAGTTGCTACAACAATTTCAAAGTATTTGAAAATAAAACTACCTACTATTGACCTAGACGTGATCAAGTATGTAAGGAAAGCTGACGGAAAATTTTAATACAAAATCTTATGGTACTGTCCTTTTTACTAACACAATGTTAAAAAAGCGAAAAATTAGGTGCTAGGGATTCTACGACGGAAACCTTGCAAGCAGCTAAAACGCAGTTGCGGAAGGTCCCTCTGTAAAAATTTTGTCTCGCTTTGCAGAATATGCACTTTTATTCTCGTTCCATACTGTGCTATGTTGGTATATGACATGATGCATTTCAGGTGCTTTGAAACCCTTTTTCCCCACTTTCGCATACTCTATGCCCTAAGGTATGATTTGGTAAGTTTGGGCCCATAGAGAGTCTAGGTAAGTGGAGATTTAAACTTGTAACATTTAAATCGATTTTCAACCTGAAGATGTGTTTCTATCGAGCCAACCACAAACTTATAAATCAAAGGGTGCTTGACGTAAAGTGTTACTATTGGCAATGTGGTGTGTGTAAATTGAATACAAAATTGAAGGTTTTCACTGAGTGATCAACAGGTTTTCATAAAACTCGTGCCATTAAAATTGGTATGGACAGATTTGTAATTTCCGCTCTGAAATTAAATGAATTTCTCTGGTGATGCGGAATACTTTACAAGGGAATAACAGGAAAAGTCGAGAGAAAATCTAATTATTACGCATCAGAGGATTTATAGAATTTTGTAATACCTTAATTGATTTAATCCCAGAGGAATTATTAGATATTTAGATTTTAGTACAAGCGAAACGGGAATGAGCTTTAATAGCAAGAGTACCTAAGCATATACGTTTGGCCTCATATAATATGTCGGACGTTTCTTAGAACTAGGTCAGCTACGGTTAATATTTTATCTCCAGCTATTTCACCTTGGACACATTCAACTTTTGAAATATATTTTGTACCGTCTAGCCGGACTAAATGGTTTTGTATCACGCGCAACATTAAACAATGAAAAAACGGTCCTCACGCTAAATTGCCATTACAAGTTTCCATTCACTATTAATTGACTTTCAAAGAGCAGAATTTTTCGATGAATGTGTCACGAAAAGGCGAATAGATTTACTTCAACGTGAAATAGAATACAAAGAGTAAAATTAATGAAGTCTGATAGATATTAAATTCGTCTTTTAAACAAAACGAGATGTATACAAAGCAATTGCTATGAAAATTGCCACCACAATCACCTAAAACACTTGTCTCGGATCATTTTTCATCTTAGTCAATGCAATAGAGCCTTTGCAAGACCACCAGGAATTCGGAATTGTCAGGTTTTTGTTAGCTCCACAAGTCATGAAAACATAATGCTCTTTGTAAATACAAAATACTCCGTACCCACTACCAACAACACCATGAATACGCTGGCGTTGTAGTGCCATGCGTGCCTTACCTTAGAATAATAACTAAATCTAAAGCTTTAACTAAATATTATGATTTTAGAGGAGTGACAAACGGTTGTTGTTGGCAGAATTATTAATTAACTAAGGAGTTTCGTACGACTCTGTGCGTGAGATTTGTGTAAGCTTTTGTGCTTTTGGTTAACTAATTATTATCAATTACGAGTTTCGAAATGAAATTACTTTTATTGGCCCTAGGCTACACAAACTGCTATCCCAATTTTGTTGCAAGAAATGAAATGACAAAGGAAAGGAAAATCGGTATAATACTAGGGCGTTTGTAGTCTAATTAAGCAGAAAGTATACCTTTTTCGAGGCAACCTCGTAAAGTATAGTTATAAAACTGTATGTGTATCTACTGTCGATTTGAATATTTTTAAAAGTAACTAACTATTGGATACACATTTAATTAACAGAAACGTTAAGTTTTTTAGGTGCCCCGTCACAAGCATTTGATCTCTCTGTGTGTTTCTCCACAACATGGTTACTATTGGTGAATCCGGTAAACTGTGAAACTTCCAAAAACAAGATAAGAAATTTTTGAAAAATGTGTGTCTTTCTAAGGTAGTGGTTATATTGGCATTCCACAAGCATTCGTGGACTTCACTTAGGAGACGAACGTAATGATCAAAGGAAAAAAAATTGCAATTGTGCATACAAAAAAAATTCATGGAAATACAGAATTGTCAGATACCTTGCACTTTCGATTAGGGTCCCTATTTTCAAACTTAACTGAAATGACTGGGACGAATGTTGTTTGCTTTTTCGTCTTAAGCTGGGAAAACGTATTGCTCCAAAAGAGGTAAAAAATGTGAATGAAGTTGGTCAAGGAGAAATTGTACCAAACGTGACCTCCACGTTTAAATTTTCTGTTCTGGGTGATTATTATTATTCTCCACCTTTAATTATATTCCCCAATACAGGACTATCAAAAGCCATAGTGTCAAAAGTGATAATGGACAGATAAAACCATTTGAAGTGCGCTTTTGGGTTTAAGCTAGGAAACTGTTCTGTCACGAATTTGGCACATGGTTTTAGCATAGTTCAGACATAGTTACTAATAGAGTGTACATATGTTCAAAGTTAATCTGTAAGTGACTACGAGTCATGATGAAACTATTCTAGTAGAAATACCGCATGATTAAATTTTGCTCGTATGTTTGGAAATTGTGAAAATTCTATAAGAGTAGGTACGTGTTTCTAAATAATAATGGACTGTAGTTTTGAAATTACCATCAAAGCAATAAAATAAAATAATTATCAACTTACCCTTTTGTCCATGCCTGGATCTCCTTCAAAGTAGGTATAGGGAAAGGTGGTAAGAGGGAAAAATGAGGGACAAGTTGACAATAGTATTTGAACGATGTATACTGACAGTTAAGGGCACAAATCACCCTGCTACGCACTGGTAATACCTTAAAACGTTACGTAAAATGAAAATTATTTTTAATACGAGCAAATAGCACGCACGCATCCGACTGTGTCTTTCTATATATTGGCTGGGTCTTTCCCAATGGTGTGTGTACTATCCTTTTGATATGAATTATTTTACATATGAACTAAACAGGTACGATTGTAAAGGGTGATCAAATAAAAGCTTCCCAAAGTTTTTTTGAAATAAAACGCATTAAATTCAATTTAATAATCAAAAATTGTATTTGATACGTAAGTTCGGTTCATGACATTTAATGTTTAAAGTAATTTGTTTTAAATGTTGACCGTGACTGACTCGTAGATGGTCCATTCTATGGGTCCAGTTTTCAAGCGCTCTTTCGAGCATTCATTAATTACACGTGTTATGTTCTCTTCTAATGCAGGAATAGTTTGTGGAAGCAAGTGATTTGAGATAATTCCATAAAAAGTAATCTAACAGCGTTTGATCACATGATCTTGGTGGCCAATTCACTGGTCCATTTCTGGATATGATGTTCTCATTAAAAGTTTCTTTCAATAAATCGATGATTTCGTGTGCTGTATGGCACGTCGCACCTGCTTGTTGAAACCATAAATCGGCTACATCAATATCGTGAATTTTTGGCAACAATTTTTTCATTGTGCGTTCAGTCGGACGATTATGAGCACCATAAAATGGTTGAAGAGCACGAAAAACATTTCTCACTGAACACTGATTTTGGAAATATATTTCCACGATTTGTAATCGTTGTTCTGATGTAAGTCTATTCATGGTGAAATGTCAACTAATAATGAACAAAAAACACATATGCACATGACAACTATCATGATTAAAGTGTTTTAAAATCCCTATTGGAAAAAGTACTTCGTATTTGATCACCCGTTACAATTGAGGACACCAGTGATGCACTGTGATAGTTATAACGATTAATTTCATGAAATACGACCGATACTTTAATAGTATATTAAGATACAAGTGTATAATCAAGTCTTTAAAGCACGCGCAACGAGTTTAAGGGCACGACGCAAAGCGGAGTGCCGTTAACGTTGCAAGTGCTTTAAAGACCAATTATACACGTGTATCTTATAGTATTTTTTCTTATACCTGCAGTATAATTTAAAAATAGGAAATACAATGAAGTCATATTGACGTTATACTCGAATACATGTCTAATTAAGTGGGCTGGGTGTTCGTATTTCACGATTGCCATGGAAATGTCACTTGACGTTTGCTTAAAAAATCATCGTCAATGTGAATTAAACGATTTCCGTTGAAAAAGATAATACACCGTCCATTAAATCGATTGTTGTAAAATCTAAACAAACGTTGGTAGGTGTAAAATCCAACTCCAGTAAGGCCTATTATAAGGAATATGAAAAGTTGTTTCCATGGATGAATAGGAAGTTACTTACGAATACAGTCTTAAATGCATGGATAATGCTGGCATATATGAAGGAAATGTCAAAGGTATTTAAATCTTCTATATTTTGGTGCATTCATTCAAAACTTCAAAGCAATACTGTGATTCAAAAGTGGAACAGATTTGGAAGCATACCCTAAATTACGCGCGTTTGTGAAAGCTTCAACCAAAGGATAGGTACAAAAGCCAAAGAAATGTTGTGATTCAGGTATAATAAAAAAGTTTTTATTATTAATATTGTTCGGGGGGTAAATTGAATTGGTAACGACTTAAAACTGCATCGTTTAAATAAATGCGACCCGCATATTGGAGAAAAGTTGAACGTAACAAAACTTAAGAGGTTAGTCTTAAGCGCGTCCGAAACTTTTATGTACGTTTTAAAACGATCTTATAACAAAGGTTTCGACCATTTCTCAGGATTTTTATCGTCGTCTAAACTTTCTTGTCCGATGAAATGAAATTCGTTACGGCTAGGGGTTCATGGAACTTACTGATTTGATATATTCATATCTCAACGGCATCAAACTCATTAATATTCATTTAGGAAGTTAACTTGTTGATTCGCCCAATACCTTTAACGTCGCAAGTAACGCTAACAGATTGTTATCTTAAGGTGAAATATGAGTTTACTTTAACTTGACTCTCAACTGTTGTATACTAAAGTGGTGTTTCTTTTACAGATAACTCGGATGTGTTAAAATCGAGTCCAAACAAGATAAGCGATTCTTCCAACTTCACCACGTTCGCAACAACACCTAAGCCTTTACCCACCTGGGCCGCCTTCATAAACAGCAACATCAATGTGTCCATGGAAATGTCCGTATTTAACTTCACACATCAAGCATTGGTATTGTACAATGCAGATGTGGAGCCAACAGAGAATATTTCAGACGTTGATGTTAATATTACCAAAAATATCTCCAGGTTGAACTCACCACTGGCCGTAACGATCGCTGTGCTTTTAGTGTTCCTATTTTCTCCTATGATCCTTATAGGAAATTCCTTAGTGCTAATAGCGATGTATAGATTTAAAAGGTTACGAACTCCAAGCAATTATTTAATTATGTCTTTGGCCACATCGGATTTGGGAGTTGGAATGTTCATGCCGATCGGAATGTACTTGGAAATAGGTGGTACAAATAACTTCACAAGTGCGCACGTATGTTTACTAAGTTACGGTATCGCGATAACTTTGTGCTGTGTTTCGGTACTTGTGATGGTAGCGATCGCCGTTGATCGCTTTACTTCGTTAGCGAGACCACTTCGGTACCCCAATCTTATCACGCATTCGGCTGTCGAACGATACATTGCCGTATTTTGGGCCTATTCGTCTTTAGTTGGATTCACACCTTTAGCATATGCACTAGTTAATGGAATTGCCGGAAATCATGGGTAAGTATGTACCTAACAAGGTTTTCGTTTTGGTTGAACTTAAAAATCGAACAGTAAGCGTAATGTGTTTGTATAAAATGAGTGAAACGAAATCATTAAACTACCACTAGTCAAGGTACACCATGTATGACCATGGTGGTTACAATTAATTGGAACTCCTTGTAGAAAGCGTCATAAGAAATAAGAAAAATTCGGAAATGAAATAAATTACAATTCATACCTTATTGAGGCCCTCGCAATTGCTTTTAGGAACGGATCTGAATTCGTACCAGCATCTCTAAACATTCAAAAATCGCCGAAAATCGTACTTCTTGTAACAGTGGCTCTCTATGGGATTAATTTATTTTTGCAAATTCTGGTAGGGATGACAGTTCAATTTTGCTAGGGGTGCGCATGGTTATACTCTTGTACAGGGACGTTAAATTGTAGAGTGGTAACTCCAAAGAAAAATAGTAAATTCAGATGTAGGTAACACTTATACATTGCCGCGTGTAAAAAAAATCAGTCACAATGTCCAACTGCTTTTTTTTCTGAAATTCCATTAATTTTTGTGTAAAATTTGGTGGAAAAAGGAAATTTGCAAAAAAAAGGCAAAATTGAGGTTTTTTTCTGGTGGGCCACTTTGACCCACCAAGCCACAAATGCACGGCAAGTCTACAACGGCCTCAGGAGGCTATCCCCCCCAACCGCTTGTTGTGCACGTTTTCTTTGTTTCTTCTACCATTATCGCCACTAGCCAGTTTTGCTGAGTTGCCGAGTGTGGCCAATGAAAAAATTGAAACGGTACCGACTAAAGTTGCACTAAATCTAGCAGCTAATATGCTTGGGAAAGGACGCACCCTTACTGTCTAAAACCACTACCCTTCCGTTAAGTTAGCACACAAGCTAATCTCTCAAAACACATACCTACTAGGTACACTGAGAAGTAATAGAAAAAACAACCCAAAGAACGTGTTGCAAAAAAAACTAAAAAAGGGGGAACAATATGCCGAAGCAAGTAATACCGGTATCTTCATAAAAAAGTGGAGGAATAAGAGAGAAATTTTGATGATCAACACAATGTTGGTTCCAGGAATGGTTAATGTTCCGGAAAGGTCTGGGGAGGTTGAAAAACCAAAATCTGTAGTGGAGTATAAGCACAAGAGCTACATAGATATCTCAGGTATGATCAACCCAACCTTTCAGTATTCCTTTTTTTACTTCTATTTTTCGATCTAGTTCGGTTGCTGGTACCGTTTGTAATATACTCCCAGCTTTTCTGCCGATCGGCGAAATAGCCGTTCGGCAGATTAACCGTTCGTGTTCAATAGGCTTTAGAGTAACTCTAACTGGTAGATTAAAATGAAAATCTAGTGACTTTAATAGTCATTTACATAAAAGTAGGCTTGAAAATGAAGGTTTCATGAAGATTTTGGGTAAAAATAGTTGGTGACCGATTGACATAATAACGAATAGCTGCATTACCGTTCATTTAGTAGGAGTTCTTTTAAAACAGAAAAGGCTTCGTTCCGTTACGAGCTCAAGTTCAATTTTCATGAGCTTACATCCATTTCCTAGAATTATAATTAGAGAGCAAGCCAGTATTTCCAAAGTTGGACGACTATAGGGTAGTTTAGACTACTTACAAATGAGGTTATGTATATTTTATATTCAATACAGAGCGTGTCTTTCAAGGAGTGTATTGATGAAATTTTCAATTTGGAACCCTAAAAATAGCGATATTCTTGAACCATTGGATTTCATTATTTTGCCTCTGTGTAATATTTTAAAAGATAAAATAAATAAAACCTTTTGCAAGGCGTGCGTCTTCGAGGGGTAGTCGACTTTGAGCGCGTAAAGGTTTCTTAGAGCTCTAATCGCGGTCTCTTTTTCTCGTATCGCCAATAAAAGCTCGAGCCATGCGAAGCACCCAAAAATTGAGTACTATTTTGTGGCGGGATTTAGCGAAATCCACCAAAATTCTAATTGCGGATGAACAGGACGTCGGAATTTGTTACCGGCAAAAGGAATGAACCCCCGACAAGATCTTACTGATGGTGGAGTCAAAACTTCAAACCTGATTTGCGGGTGAACGGGGCGTCGGAAGTGAGTAGCGACAAAGTGAATGTAGTTGCCCCCGACGAGATCTTGATGGTGGAGTGAAAACTGGCTAAATAGAATACTGATCTTCCGCACAAAATTGCGCTGAAGTTCCTTCGATTTCACACGAGGACGATAATTTTTTTTATAAATCGCGCTAATCTGGGGGTTGAATTTAAGGTGCCTCATTTTAGAACTTTTTAGAAATTGTTATCCTGATGCACTGCATCAGTATCATGGTACGAACGCAGTTGTCGAAACTTGCAAGACCCAAATTAAAGCTTAATCAATATAAAACCGCTTTATATCCGATTTGGTGTAATATGAACTTACGGGAAACAAACAAAAAAATGTCTAATCTGCCCCCTGACTAATAAAAACCGCTGTGGATATTACAACATTTCGAACAAGGGTAGATGTCGAACAATAAATCGTTAGAGTGGAGTGTCATTGAAACTTGAGATGGAATGTTTCAGAGAGGAAGCAACTGTCATTAATTTTGGAATGTTCCGTTTTAATCGTCAAACATTCTCAACATCATGTATGAGCCCACAAACTTGCTATTCACTTGATACGCTGTCGTATTTGTCCAAACTAGGCGCTATAATAATTAACTGTTTTCAGTTCAGATAAATGTTACCCAATGAATTCGCAATCAGCTCACATACCAATAAATTTTCGACGCGGTTATTTTTCTACGACACATTAATCAATTGCAATGGCATAAAAACTGTTACACCTACGCAGTATTGGAGTGGATTATTTTTAGCGATACGAAACTCATTGTGTTGTCATTATTGAGTAGCTGACGCCTTTTATCCGTATTAATTCCAATATATTTTGCTACTTTTTATCGGATAGGTTTTTGTGTCATTTGCTAACAGATGGAATCTCATGCATAATCATTCGAATTAAACAAAGTAGAGGGTGGTTGAACAGTAATGGCTTACAATTAAACACCGCGCCCGTGTACAGAAACACCATGCCATGTGAAAGTAAAGAAAATGTTGTCTAGTAAATTTTATATTAATTGGCATACTTACAACGTACCATTACACAAGTACTATTCCCAAGAGTGCGTGAATCGTAGTATCCCTAATTATGTGCTTGAGATGCTTTCCAGCTATTCATTCATCCAGTAGCACTCAATGAAGTAAGGCAAAAACCCCATTTCCGTATAGAATTAGTAATGCAAACAATTTAAGAGATTCGATAATGCAAATACCTGTAATTAAATATAAACTTACCGCAGAGCGTAGGTATTCGCTGTTAAATTTAAACCATTCAACTTTATTACCTACCCGGGGGAATTGTTTTTCTACGGTATTGGATAATTCCCACGTCTAGCTTCCCACACGTTGGTTCCTGCAGTAATTGTGTATTCATAGATTGCAACTAGGGTAATTTGTGATGCAGTTTCATTTTCCGTTTTACTTATATAGTTATTTATTTAAACCCGCAATCCGGTCTTTCTTTGATGAACGTCAGACACTTACTGTTCGATGAAATGCCTATGTGGTTCAAATTTGTTAAATTTATATAACTTCTTACAGACACGATGACTGTTCATTTGGAGGTTTAGTCGCGCGACCAGTACAATTGTTCATGTTTTGTGCTGTATATGGACCAAGCGCTCTAGTTCTTCTAGTTTGTTACGGATACGTCTACTTTGTTGCAAGAGGACACGCAAGAGCGATCTCTGAAGTGCGACATTCCCTTCACTATTCGTCCGGTGCAACCACCGGACCACCTAGATATGGGCTCGCGTTAGCAATAACTGCCGGCCTATTTCTAGCTCTATGGCTGCCATTTCAGGTAAGTTCTCATTTAACATAAATTTATAAGAAGAGAAAATACCCCAGTTTAATTTTGACACGTGCCGTAGGGATGTCACATGCTTTTATTTGGAGAGAAAATTGGGTCGAACCCGTGGTCCTCCGTTGATGTTATCATGCAATATTAAGGCGATGTGGGAATATTTTGACGAAGGGCTTGTTATAATTAAATGCTTTTAACATAAACTACCCCACACGGTAATTTAGAGGTAGAATTTACACGTGTATATTTAAAACCTTTTGTGGCACTTTGGTCTGAAACTGTTACGTTAGCGGCTAACCGGGTAAGCCATACGGTAATTTACATTCAATGTGCTCGCATCAATTAATGGTCTTTGGTTTAGTCTATACTGTAATACGTAATCAATGAAATGAATATGCAATAAACCAAATTCAATTCTAACTATAAGCTAGTGCACAATACCTACTATTTAACATTACTTCTAGTTTAAATACGAAATATTTTTCCTTTTTGAAATCATTCCTTTGTTGAGTGGAAAGTACCCGAGGCTTCACATTTGGTGTCTATGTTTCGCTTTATTCAAAATGCTGAATGCCAAATAGGGGCTAGAGATGACACCAAACGTGACTACGTGAGCAAAGACTGAAACATGATCCACAATCGCCCTAGCACCTTAATATTTTTTTACCGCGATAATTCTCAGGCTAGCTGTTTTTCACCGAAGCAAATATATAACGTAACATTTTCACAAATTGGACAACGACATTATTTCGTTTCACACAACTTGCCCGTACTTAAACTTGCATCCAAACTACTCGTAAGTACGTCTTTCAACTCGACATGAACAAGCATAGCAAATTTCACGTGAAAATATCAGCAGCCTCCTTAACTTGCTCCATTTATTTAAGCATTCATCACCTCCACTCCATTAACCGCATCGTAATTATTACAGGACGAAAAACAAACAGCCTACTTCGTCGCCAAATTCCTCATATGGATACGCTTATCATGCAGGTGTTATTTTACAACATCTGATCAATTAATTTGTCCGTTAATGGCTTTTACACAAGGATTTATCCAGATAAAACTCCTTTGCTAAGGCAATTTCAAATTCAATGTTTTCTTATTTATTCGTTCCCTGACACCCATTAAATACAATAACAATCCTTAAATGACATACACAAATTTTAAATTTAGAAAAAACCAACATCACAATGACCATTAAACAAAACCCTCAAATTCTGTGTCAATTTGACAGAGTTTCCCTGAGGTCATTGCATTGTGTAGGATATTCCGCCTGAAGCTTCTAATGCTAAACCTAAATTACGTTTACAGCACATAAATTTTCAACTACGGGGTGGCTCGCTCCCATCATCGGCATAATTTTAACGTAGAGGATCCCCCTGCAGTTTACGTAACAATATATTATTATGATCGTGATTTATGGACATAAAATCCGATGTACTGGAAGTAGTGGAACCCTTGTGGCCGTTGAATGTAATGCTGCTATTATCGCGAAGCGACAGATTATTAGACAGACGACACTTGTTTCTTGCTTCCCGTTTACACCCCGGTCAACCAGCGCTATGGTCTTCCCGCATATTTTCTTTCAGTAACCAAGCGACATAATCCATTGTTTGTTTCGCTGTTTTACATATCGGTGGACGTATACTGTGAATTCTCTGAAGTTGAGTACAACAATGCATGGCAGCTCTAATGCCAGCTACAGAGTTTTGCAAATTTTTCCTGGTATAATTAACTCATTTTTCTAAGACATTCAGGAGGAGATATTACTTTGGTTTGTCTTTCTCTGTTCAATAAAACCATCTTATTCATGAAACAGAGTAAAGCAAGTGCAAGTGATGCGGTTTCTTTCAAAAGCTAATACAAAATCTTGAAGAAAGGGGAGAACGTTTTTATTCCTTTCGGGGCAAAAAAGTCTTACAACGAATGAAAGAATTAGGAGAGGGTAATCGTCAAAACTTTGATACTACATTTTTTAGTTTCTATTACCGCTCTATTACTTACTTAAATCTATGGAACAGTCTGGAAGATGCTCAATTTTTTTCTTTGGTCAATGGAAAATTGTATGCGTCTAGTGAGAAAATAAATGAAAAAATAGACCGACAATGTATAAACGAAGACGAGCTTTTTAATGAAGTCGTGTTGGTAAAAGTTTTGGCAAGCTAAACATAAGGAATAGAAAAAAAAAGAAAAAAAAGGTGCAAAGAGCTCAAGTGAAAAGAAGTAGGTTAAATCTTTTAATGAAATGAAGAAAAAAGCTATTAGCGTTCCAAATCTGCAAGTGATGTTGGAAGACATTTTTAGTCATTCAGGAACATCAGCTTTGGTTTTTTGCACAAACCGTAAATGGACTAATGGTGGTCAAAATAGTTTTGTTTCCATTTTTTCTGCAATATTAAAGAAAACTGTTATTTAAAAAGTAACAAAAACACAGTAAAGAAAACTAGTTGACTAGTTATTGCAATTATCTTTGGTCGTAGTATAACATTTAAAAATGCCCTCTAGCACCTTTATTTTGAACCTGACGCAAAAAGTGTGGACGCCTTTTTTGTAGATTTCAACAAGACACATCTTTTTTATAATTAACATTTTTCACTCTGATGCTTTCTTTTAGAAAAAATGCAAATTAAAAAAATAAAATAGAGATTTTAACTTTCAATTCAAAACTTCTCAAAAACAAAGGAACTCACACAAAAATTGTAATCAACTTTTTTGTAGCGTTTTTAAGCCATTTTGGGTAGCCAATTCGAAACAAATTTTTAAAAAAATTTTCAACCGTTTTAAACCTTTGACACCTTCAACAACCATGAAGATGGTTACGATTCAAAACCAAAATTACAATTTTCCATACCACCATATAGGTACATCCATGGAGTATCACAGTAATTTTCTTTTGAAGGTAAATTCCCTCGAGCTACAGTCGGAATACAATACCATCATGGGATTGCAGTTACTGAATTATTAGTACGTAAATTATTGTGTGTTACATTTCTTTAAAGTAGACAGTGGTAATATTTTGAAAGTGTAATTAAAATAATGTCAAATCGTACACGAAACCGTTTTGAGGATAGGCACGGGAGAACAAAACTAGCATTGAACGCACGGGTGTGACTGTGAAATGGTGTGCGGTAAATTCGCCCCGGTACATTCGCCCCCGTAGCATTCGCCCCATAACATTTATTAACACTTGGAAGTAATAGGTTGGTTTAAATTAATTAAATAAATATTTGCAAAAATTACGATATTTGGAAACTCAATACGGTGAGACTGACAACTCAAAATTGTTCATATTCAATCGTCTCTCACCTGTTAAAGGCTGATTCAACGGTTCAACGTCAACCGTATGTTTACAATACATTTTACAACAAATTGCGTTTACAAAGGAGTCTAATTACTCAGCCATTTATGGATGTATTGAAATGTTTTTGGCATCAATGTATTGAAAATTGGTCCAGATTTGATGTAAATTTGTGTTGAAAAAATGTTGAATGTTGACCATTTACCAAAAATTTAGACCTTAAAAAGACAATGAATTTAGTATATACTTCGTGTCCTACTATTATGTATGAAAATGACAATACAGACACGTTTTTATTACTGATGCCATAAGAGTTCCTTTTTTGCTGTTGTCAGTTTGATTTTCAGATTTTTGTATTACGAAAGGTGAAATATTGTGTTTGATTTACAATAAAATAAACTCTTCGTCTATTAGGATTGCAATATTTAAAATCTTAGAAAATAGTGCACAAAATTCTTTTTTTTAAGTAAATCTAACTACTTAATTAAAAAATAATACAAAACTTACCAGCACCACGTGAAACCGATCTTCTTCAATACTCAAAACTATTTTTTCACACGGGTTTATACCAAACTCAAAATCCGTGTTCAAGCCAAGTATTGATCCGAAAGTTAAAAAAAGGCCGTAGAATCGTTAACCAAAAATCAAAGTTCGTGTTCGCGCCAAAATATAACAAGTAGGAACATTGTGAATATAGGATTTATTTCCTTTGGATGTCAAATCCTTTGCAAATCACCCTTACTTTATTCAACCTTATCTTAATTACCTATTCATATTTTAGTTAACAGGTATTTGAGTGCTATTATTCTACCCCCTTTATGTAGGTATACACAGTCATTACAAAAAATTAAAATTATGAATTTTATGAACTGCTGGCCCTGTAACCTTCGAGGATTAATAAATCTTATGGGGCGAATCCTACGGGAGCGGAATCGCCGGGGGCGAATCTTCCAGGAGCGAATTTGTCGGGGACGAACTTGCCGGGGGCGAATTTTCCGGTGCGAATCTTTCTGGAGCGAATCTTACGGAGGCGAATAGTCCAGGGGCGAATTTACTTGGGGGCGAGTTTTCTTGGGGGCGAATTTACCGGGGCGAATTTTCTGTGAAATATATAAAAAATTGCAATTAACAAGGAGAACAAAATGTTTTCTAAAATACTGGTTAATGCGGCAGTATTGTAATGGACCATAGTGGTGCTTATTTCAAAAATGGTCGTGACAGTCCTTAAATAAATTGATTTATAAGAGTTAATTATTATTTAGCACTTACTTGCACTCACATTTATAATACATAAATTTATAACAGATGTATAGCGTGCATTTCGTTATTAACAAAAAGCTTCTAGAGAATTCTTGAATAAGCATATAATAATTTATGGAAAGAAAGGGTCACATCCGCTTTCATTCTATATCGCCGATGACTAATCCTTTATCGACTTGTGAGCGACTTGATAGCACCTTGTCATCGCTCTAGAAAATTAGCTACAATATCCTATTATTGTATAATTTTTAGGGAGCATCGATTTATGGCACTTGGAGGGTTTGCATGTATAGGTATATACAGTGTGTAAAGCGATGGGGTATACAAGAGGGAATTTTTTGTTAAATATTGATTTATGAAAAAAATTTATTCTTCATCATATTTTTTGCTTGCTTTGAAAGTACCAATAACGTTTCGATAATCTAAAATTTATTTATAGAAATCTGGAAAAATAATAAAATTAATTTTTTTTATTGAAAGTTATTCTACATTATGATCAAAATAGCGTATAGGCGCGTACAGACCGAGTTTCCAACGCAAGCCTGTGGTTACAGATTTGGAGGTGTTGGGATTGGTGTGTACCGCGCAAGCCAACGGTTTCCAACCGCTTCCAACGACGCTGTTGGCGTTCGATTGCGTTCGCTCGGTGAGCGGTACATCAAAGGGAAATTTGATGTGGTCTGGACAGGATTTGTCGCGATTTTAGTTTTTAGTCGTTTGTCTGCCTTTTTAAAATGTCCACCATCTTCATTTTGAAGTTCCTCTAGTAAGTGACTGCCACTGTACAAACTCCTATTTTTAAATGGTGTTGTTACCCACCAACGCCTAGGCCGTTTTTTCTTCTTTTTCTTTGAAATTAAAGAATTCATTATTAAAAACCCCGCACTCGCCAGCAGTAAATCGTCCTCGTCGCTTGACATTGTTTGACAGACCAGCAGCACCGGTTACCGAACTTTACCCAACACGGTCCCACCAAGTCCAACTCAAATCTTAAATTTTGGTGTGGACGAGGGCATTCCAATGGTTTCCAACGACAAACGCCAACGTCACATGTGCTTGGATTCGTTGGCTTGGCGTTGAAATCCGGTCTGTACGCGGCTTATTGCTATCAAACCACAAACAATCGAAACGTTATTGGTACTTTCAAAGCAAGCAAAAAATATCATGAAGAATAAATTTTTTTCATAAATCAATATTTAACAAAAAATTCCCTCTTGTATACCCCGTCGCTTTACACACTGTACATATATAGGGGCGGTTTATGGGGCGAACAGAGAGAAGTACCATTTTTGGTCCCCTCTAAACAGTTTTGAACATATCTTGATATTAGTTTGCGTGCTTTAAAATAGATTCATTGTATCATGTTTAGCAGCTGATTAAAACCCATTACAAGGAATAATCAATTAATTATACATGCGATTTGTTGGTGCGCAGGGATTTTTTATATTGTCTGTCGATTTTTGATTGTTTAGGTGTACTTAATATTAATGATGAAATTTACATATACGAGTATAATTTGAATTTGTATTGAAATATACTATGCCAGGTCGGTTATAACGCAACCTTTTATTTTCTCTGAAACTTCTCAACAAAGTTCTTTTATTTCACATAGCACGTAGACATCAGAACTGCATTTTTTATGCTTTCATTTACAATAAAGCCATTGAATTTATAACTATCAATTCAATGATAAAGCCTATGGAAGTCTTTTTAATTAAATAAAACTAAAATTTAAATAAACGTCTTTTGAAGGAATGATCAGGGGATCATCACTCAAGGTATCAATTACTAACACAACTTACGCTCTTTACAAACGCGGGTCAAATTGCTATTTAAAAACCGAAGGATAACTGTATAGTATAGTCTATTGTGGCACAAGCATTTTGTTTAAATGATTAGATTATACAAAAGGAACAACCGATCTTTCGTCGAAACTGCCACGGGGGTTCCTTCTGGACTTGAAAATTACCATCGGTTCCGCCCGGCAAGGAAAACCGTCTTCTTCTCAGCAAAGATCATACTACACTCAGGCTGCTCAATCGATAAAAATAAATGCTCCGGCTAACTCTAATCGGTGGGCTTTTAACTCTTTTGAAACTGCGTAACAAACCTTAACCTGCCGCCTACCAGTCTTCTGCCTCAACTCCTACTCCTCCCTTTCCTTCCCCTCGTTCTTCGTTAAAGACATAGGCACATTGAAACCAAATAGATAATATATTGAAATGATATTAGAGATACAAACAACTTACAGGGATCTAGCAGTTCTTCTCTCCTCCTTGTAAAAACACTAGCTTAACAATGACAACTAAACTAAATAAAAAATCCTACCAGGTGAGACTAATTTACTCAAGGGGTGGCCATCCTCTACAGTTTGAAAATTGCAACAACAGGTCATCGGTTTTTACTCCAGCGTGGGCTGGGACTTATTTAAATAAACACAACAATTTATCCTACTCTTTGGTAATCGTTCATTGGACTTTAATAAACAATCAAATCAAAATTTTTTTTACTATAGCTTCATTACCAAAAAGTGGAATTTTACAGAACGTTACAAATTTAATTAGACTAACCTTTACAACATTTGTACAGCCGATCTTGTGAACTGCTCTTTCCTCTGGTACAGGGTGGATGTGATGAAACCTGACACTTAGGTCTCTGTGACTTCCTAGGGGGTGGCTTGAAATTAACACGCGGAAACAAAATCCACGGTGCCTATCCTTCCTCGGAACGAAAGCAAAGTTTAGTGTTTGAACTGAAGCTTAGTCCAGGAAATCCTTCGCGTGGCGAGTGGGAGACGGCTAGTTGCCAAAGTTTCTACACAGCGGTGTATTTAATTTAAACAGTGACCCCTACTATTTCCTTCCACCGGCTCTTAGAGTTTATTAACTTTGATCGCCTGCGGGAGACGGATTTTTGAGTTAGCGGCACGGCAGAACACAAATTTTTATTATTACTATCCGACGGTAAACCGCGATTTGTTCTTGGGTGGTTCGACGTATTATTTCACCAGCTCTTCTTGGGGCAAATATCTCTCCAAAACGCAGCGCTCCTTCGACAAATGACCGTACGGCACTAGTAGGAAATTCCACCTGGGGCGGATCCCGAATATCGGCGCCTTGAGGACTAGGGCAGCACTTTGAATTATATATCCTCGAGAAATCACAACGTATCCTAACGCGATTCACTGCATCCAAAGTAAACTGGGGTGAAGCTCAAGGGTTCGCCTAAATATCACCTGATCGGAACCTGGGTCTTCGTCGCCAAAAATCAACGCGAAAAGAAGATAACACTTCGAAACGGGTGCAAAAAGCACGCAACTGCGAGCAACCGAAATAAACTGGTGGCTCAAAACGCTAAGTGTACCAAAACGATCGCTCAAGGTACGTGTTGACCGCTTGACGTACTAACCGCGAGTCTTTTCAAAAACGATCACTCAAAGTACGTGTTGACCCCTCGACGTACTAACCGCGAGTCTTTTCAAAAACGATCACTCAAAGTACGTGTTGACCCCTCGACGTACTAACCGCGAGTCTTTTCAAAAACGATCACTCTTCTTCAGAATTGAAATGAGAAAACCACACCCAAATTACCATAAAACAAAAATGGATCCCGCTAGAAATTCTCCCATTGGTTTAGATAAAGAAGACTTAACCCACTCTAACTTCGTCGTCAACCTCCAGGAACTGCTGAATAAACTGATCTCACGGTTTTCTGCTGACGACGTGAAAACCCCTTATCTCTTGATGGCTCGGTGCTATATCCGCTCCTATTCTCGGTCTAGACGGCGCCAAAGTTGATAAACGAACGACAAAAAACTCGCATTACTCATGATGACGTCAATCAACTTTGCACTCTTCCCACGACGAAATTAAATCTGAGCGAAATTAAATCTATCGGACCATAGTCTTGAGCGAACCGAAATGCCCAAACACAAAATTTCTAACCGAAACAAATAATGAAATATACAGGGTGACCTGCACTATCATGACAAGGAATTTCGAATTTTTTAATGAAATTTGGCACGAAATAAAACCACTCGTTACTAAACTTGAATTTGTTGAACGTAAGCGGCTGTATAAATAGCAATTATTTTTCACGAGAATTTGCCTTTCATAGTGAATATACAGGAGATTTTTCTTAAATGGGCACATAATAGGCTATCTATGTGCACTGTAAAAAAAAACGGATCAAACGAATGGAATCAGGATACGGGCGTAGTATCACGGTTCACGGCATGGAGTAGATGGCTGTAGGCAACCAATATTACACGCGACAAACTGGAGCTGTTTTTACAGTCCTTAAATTATTACCACCTTGCTACCATGTTAATATTTCAACCTACCGTCTTTGCCATACATGTTTGTGTTAAAAACATCACAATCTGATGCTAATAATAAAAATAAAGACTAATAGCTAATTTGATATTAAATAATCAACAGACGTTTTTTACATATACATAGCCCATATGTATATATTAAAAAAATTCCCTGTATGTAGCTACTGGAAAAAATGAACATGAGTAGGTAAGTACCCAGAATGTGCTTAAATGCAACATGTTTCCATGAAATGTGTGTTATATAATATGAGTAAAAAACTGCGACACTGCGAAAAGGGTAAAATTTTAACCCACATTATATATTTTATTTGAAACTTGGAGTTGTTGAAAACTTGGGGATCCTTACTTATTACCGTATAATAGACTAGCTAGAGTAAACACTGTGTAGGTGTCCGTAGTTTATCTGGGAAAAAATTCTACTTCTACCTACATAATGACGGAGTACAGCACAGCATATGAGGAATATTTACATAAATTACGTTTTACGCCATTATTACCTACCCTACACAACTTCTACAGTTCAATAACTTTTAGAAGTACGTACACTTGCAGTGTAATCCGGGTTTGGTATACGTTACAGACAAATTTTATGAGTCTTTGTTGTAGTTACACTAACTTCTTCATAACGCCAAAGTTTGACTGTTTCTAATAAGTGCATTTAATTTCAGTGGCATTTGAATTACTTTTATGGGTGATGTATTTCAATGAGAATATAGTTTATTTAACTCTATATTTTTGCACTGTAAAGAAGAGTTTTATTATAAGAAAACAGTGTTTTCCTTTAAAAGTTAGTAAGGTCAATAAACTATATTAATTTCATAAAGAAGTGTTTGACAATAGTACCTACACACAATAATTTCAAAGTTTCAAAGTGAAGCGTTGATGAAATTAGAAAACTTTCACCCATCAATCGAAATGCTATAATTGGTCTTGATAACTGAAGCGTTTTTATTCGCTTAAACTTTTAAGGCTTAAAGTGTAGTTTTTCAAATGTGTCAAAGGTGAAATTGTGCTCCTATTATAATATCTGCAGTAGTCATAAAACATTTCGGCCCATAAAACGAGTGCATTGACTTCCAACTAAATTATACGCTTGCATTGCTTCTTATCCACTGCAATAAATTCAATGTCGAGACAACCCCTACCTAAATAGAAATCTTATACACAAAGGAAAGTAAATTTTTATTTTCACTATCAGAAAATGAAAGGAAGGTATAAAAGGATAAATGAAACACCTTTAAAGGTAGCAGACGACGATGGTAGACAGCGGAGTGCAATAGTATCTAACTCATCAGGAAGCATTCTTATGCAACTATGTCGTTGTTATGTTTTGACGACTTTCTCTCACATGTGAATTTGTAGTTCTTAAAGTTCAAGTTGGAAAATGACACTCGCAAGCGAATATTTTTATGGGAATGTGTCATTCTAAATAACTCTATTAGGAGATAAAAAAGAAGTAGATGTACCATTTCATCCCAAGGATATCTCTACATAGTAAGAAATCGCCGTATTTGCGTATCGATGCTAAACGTTTGGACGTTTTTCCCACAATATGGATACGTAAATAACACCCTTGACATTTTTTCGTCAAAACGTTTCGACATTTCTCCTGGCCACTTTTTGGACAAGAATCGCATTTCCCAAAGTTTAAGGAATTAAATAGCAAATTCGCTCTTGTTCGAAACATTTGACTATACCCTCTGAAAGGTATGATCATACATAGGTTACTTCCCCAAAGATTTTACCAAGTTTAAATGGTCGCTTGTATGTTGTTTATTTAATTGTAAAGAGATTACGTGTGTTGAAAGATTAAGTTGATTCTTTTGTAAAAGTATTGTTTCCGATCATTGTGCTAAGCGCGTTATCGCTACGTAGGCTAAATAGTTTCAGTATAAGCATAATAAGCACGTGTTATCGTAGATGTTTTTTCGCTGTGGTGAACACAGGTGTTTAATATAGTTGAAGGTGCAGGGAAGTGGAACGGAAAGGGAATGTGTTTTAAATAAAGGAGACGGACGTTAATCGTTGCTTTTTTGATGGTGTAATTTTGTTGCAGGACGTTGAGTATTAGTGATTATAAAGGTCTTATAGAAGAGCCAGTTGTGCTCTAAGAGGTTTTATCCAATACGTTATTCAAAGTGACTGTTTAAGTAGAGCAAAGTGGAAGCGTAGTACGCTTACGAAAAAGTTATTCAGAGTGTTATCGTTCGAGCGTTAATCACTTATATGAAACCTTTTTCAGTATCAGTTAAAGAGAATTTTCCATCAGTAATTCGAACGGCCCAGTGTCATCTCAATCAAGATTCAAGTGCAATTAAAGAAAAAAGTACAGTTCCAGAAGCAGCGTCAGTTGGTTTTTGCGTGTGTTAGTTATTTCAATCGATCGCTTGTTGCGTGATATGTGTTATTTGGCTCAGCTTATTTGATTGATTTATGTCGAATAAATTTGTTTCTTCTATTATAATAGTGTTGAAATTAACGTCCTTTGTGCTATAAATGGCGACATTTGTTACAAAATGTGTTGCAAACTACAACTCGCCAATTAGCAGACGTTTGCGACTATAATATGTAAATGTAGGAAAGTTATAATTTTATGTTTATACTGTACTGCTGTGATACAGTCACGATTCCTTTAGATATAACATAAAATTACTAACATGTGTTAAATATATTCAATTTGAGCTTCGGTCGAGCCCTGTTGAAGAGTTTACTACCAGAAGTTTTAATTGGTATGGAACAAAACAGAACAGAAGCTTATTTGGAGGGTTATTGCGCGTAGGATATTAAAGTGTAATAACAAAATTTAGATTAGTACTTGGGGACTACACCGTTTATTACTTTAAGTTCAACGTAACGTACTGCAGGGTCTTAAAACTCCGCAATTACCACTACAACTATAATATCTTAAGGATTGTGGGTGGGTGAAGTACCTACGTCAGACTCCACATACTACAGATCAGTTTCACACACGATGAATCAAACGTGTGTAATGGCAGTGACAGCGGCGCTAGTGGCAAAAAAAGAAGGAAGACAAGAGGTCGTTCAAAATCGACGAAAGATTGGTTGCTGAAACGCAGTACATTAAGTCATATGAATCACAAATAAGGGTGGAAGGGGAGCGACTGGTATAATTAGTTGCGGATGGACGAATTCAATTAAAATTAAACCACTGTTGGTTTCAATGACTCTGAAATTACATGGCGGATTGTATCCACACACCTCGTGTTTGCTCGATCGGAAGATAGGAAGACGGATGAAAATCCAAGTCAAGTTGATAGGCACTTCACACGACGTCCAAGTAGTACGTCCGATTTTACTCAGTGACGAATGAACAAACCGGAAGTCTATGGGGCCATTTAAGAGGGACACTCCTACCGATAGGTGGCGATTTATATACTTTATCGAAACATGACATTTATTGCGTACTTAATTTATTAGTGAAAAGTACCCCAAAATAACAAATTCTCATAATAGCATAGTTACCCTTCATAATATCATAGTTACCATAATACAAGAGTTCTAATGTTAACGTAACCTGTATGGAAGAAAGCGGCTAAGCTATTGGGTTCAGGTACTTATCAACTTGTATATTGAGACTTAAAAGCGCGTTTTTATTTATTAGCATGACCGTTTATATCTACAGATTGGCCACTGGACACTTCTATCTGTATTTGAAAAAAAAAGCAATCAGGACACTATATTTGTTAATTTTCATTTTTAGCGCATTTTTGCAAAATTTTTTTTTGTAAAAAGTAGCTTTTAATCTCACTTTGGCTGGCTGGCTGGCTGGCTGGCTGGCTGGCTGGCTGGCTGGTCGGCTGGCTGGCTGGCTGGCTGGCAGTAAATGCGCGCCCGTAGAAAAACGCTTGTAAAAAGACAAGGAGTGTACATGTCACTATCGGGGCCGTGTAATTAAGAACGTTAGGGATGGGGCTACAAGATTTGGAGTCGACGACATCTGGACGCCATCCCCGAGCGTATTATACTAACCTGGAGATTTTTCAGTTTTTATCTATCTTCTTCTACAGTTTTTCTCCGATTGTTTTCAAATTGGTGTCGTCGGGAAGATCTTGTCAACGCGCACAACTCCTGCGTTGCGGAATTTTGTTTTTTTTCCTAGGGGCGAAATAAACCACCTTTTGCGCGGCGCGCTTCGAGGGGTAGTCGACTTTGGGCGCCCAAAAGTTTCTTACAGCGCGAATCGCGGTCTCTCTTTCTCGTGTCACTAATAGAAGGTCGAGCTATGTGAAGTACCCAAAAGTTGAATACGATTTTATGCCGGGATTTTAGCGAAATCTACCAAAATGTGAATTACGAATGAACGGGACGTCGGAACTGTGTATCGACAAAGGGAATGTGGTAACCCCCGACGAGATCTTACTGATGGTGGAGTCGAAACTTCAAATCCGAATTGTTGCGGGTGATCAGAAGTGGGTGTCGACAAAGGGAATATGGTAACCCCAAAGGATTTTACTGATGGTGGAGTCAAAACTTCAAACGCGAATTGCGAGTGCACGGTAAGTGAGAAAATGGTACCGACAAAGTGAACGTGGTAGCTTTCGGCAAGATCTTATTGATGGTGGCGTCAATATTGGCTAATAAAACACTGATCTGCCACACAAAAATGCGCTGAAGTCCCTTCGATCTCACACGAGGACTTTGATCATTTTTTCTTTTATATCCAAACAAGTCCGCAGCATGGAGTAGTGAGTCCATAACGTAGATGGTGCATATTTTTCCCCCTACAATGTTGTAACAATACAGGTATAACAAGGAATAGATCGAAAAGGAAAGTTCCAAACTAAGTACTCACCTTGGTCTTAAAGTACGCAAGCAAAATAGGTTCTAAAGCTCCTTTTTCTCCACGCGCCTCACGCCAGGTACCTACAGAACTCACGGTACTCTTTTTCGTATAATTCTCGGGATTGAATTGGCAATAGATTTAAAGAAACCTCTTCCGCTTCTAATAAAATATCTTGGGGAACGATTTCGACGTTATCCATCATGAGAAAAATTTAAGATTTGTTTTGTTGTAACCAAGGAGAAAGTAATAGCGGGATTTGTTTTGTCGTAACGAGGGATACAATTTATCTAGTATGTTTCGATAAAGCTATGTATTTCATTTGGATATTACCCGCCATAATAAATACGGATGTTGCTACGCAACATCCTCGTTAATTATGACAACGGTAATATCCTTATGAAATAAATAGCTATTATTTTATAGCATACGTTCAATTGACATTTTAATAGGATGGAATGAGTAGGCTAAGCCGATTTTTAACCGTAAGGATAGATGTGATCACTTTAACCGTAGATAAAGTGAAACAGATGACTGTGCATTTTAATGACATCTGTCATTCTTATTTAAAATGTCAATAACATATGACAATACTGTTTCTATGGAAACGACCGCGACGGCAGAACCTAAGATTGCTATTTTTGACGTATTCAATTTTAGGCATGAATAGAATGGGCGCGTTCAGGCAGGTCTACGCTGTCGCAGCGCCAAGGTAGCGTTCGTTTGGCGTCCACCATTTTCTCCAGCGAAAATACTTTCCGCTAGAATAGTCAGCGGAAGGTGGGACTAAAAGCGCGTATGTACCGTAACAGTTAATTTACAATTCCCCTCACCTCAGTAAATCGGCTGAAATTTGGCGCTGGGAACAGCTGTGTAAGCGCTGAGTACGGCTGAACGCGCCCATTGTTTTTGAATGTTGTGTCGGAAAAAAGGTCTTCTATGAGATAAGTACGTAAAGCAAAACCAAAGTTTCATTTAAATATCTTCATAAATAAAAAAGTTAACATCGCATATGCGTTAAACTTGACACTGCGCATGCGAAAAACCAATGGGTATGCACGGAATCCTTGGACCAAGCCCTTTCAAATGAGTCCTATATCGCCAAAATCGGTTCAGTGGTTTAGCAGGAGTACGTGTGACGGACAGACGGACGGACGGGCGGATGTCAAAGTGCAGCCAATAGCAATTTTTCACTTTGAGGAAAATACGCTAAAAACAACGACAAACCGCATTTAAAATAATAAAGTGTGTTTCCAACTTTTGATATAACCGGAAAGCATATCAAATCGAAATGACTCGTATGTACCTACAACTTTCCACAAATCTATTCGTATTAGTTTCCCTTATCTACTCGGCTTCTCGTTGGACAGGCACTCTGTTTCCAGTTATCTGCACGCACCCACGCGCAGTGCGTTTGATGAAAGTTTGTTTGTTAAAGAATACCTAATTGAACGTGAATTAGTGATCCCGATAATCCGATGCCTTTTGGTGTTTTCTACAGCTTTCATTTGATCCGTGTTACACGCACGTCTTCTTCGTGACAACCCCTTGACATCAATATCCTGCGGTTGTTTTGTTCCCCTTCCGATTTCGGTTTCCTTGATCACACGCTCTCGTTGACGCGTGCAATTTATGCCGAACGGCATTCCCAATTGATCATATCGCTATATTCTAATTGAAATAATGCAAGGGATTAAGGGAGGGGAATAATTCGGACGATTTGAACCTCTTAAACCAAAACAAAAACAGCATTCCTTTTGAATTCCCTGGGGACAATGTTTACAAGCGAAAATATTTCCGTCGTTTGGAAGAAGGTTTGCAAGTATTAGCATTTTTATTCAGTGACATTTTAATGCATGCATTGTTTCATGGGCGGCAGACGGGCCGCAAACCTGTATATTAATTAAATATGGAAATTTGATCGATTTAGTGCTGCCTCATTTATTTCCTACCACACATCACCAGAAGCTACCCTTCCAAAAGGGAAACTGTTAGTTTCCCCTATTAAAAGTATGAAAGCTTGCTAAATTACTTCCGTCATGTCATTCACTCATTTTATCCTGAGATGGACATCATATTTTGTTACCGTACCGAGGATATGGGATACCTACACCAATAACTAGACATCAATTTTCTTTCAAATATAAACCCACTGTATGTGCCCTAATGTGTTCTAAAAACGAATGTTGGTACCAATTGCTTCTATGATTGTCATTAATATACGAATATAGTTCGGGCGAGAACTTATCTTCTAACGGAAAATCTTGAGGCAGTTTGGTGACAAATGGTTTTAGGGTAATTGGACCCTGCTGAATCCGTTTTTCGCCTGTCACCACCTCGAAATCCGGCTACTAAAGTCCCAAATCAAGATGGGGACTAGCTCGCCATAACATTTTACCCAAAATCGTCCTGAAACTTTCATTTTCATGCCTACTTTCTGTCAGGAAATTTCAGGATTTTAGTTTCCATGACAGAGACAGAGCAGACTACGTTTCCTGCCGCTTGTCACTTTAGCGGCCGAACCGTCACTTTACCGGCCGCATTTGTGACATTTTCAAATGTATAATGACTCCTGTCATCACTGACAAATTGACATTAATCAAAAGTTCATTTTTTATATGGGGGTGGTACAAATGGTTTAAAAGGAGGTTGATTACCCATCATTGTTAATAATAACTTTGCGAAAAAAATAAAACAAAATAGTGCCCAAAACGCCGGACTTTTGATGAATTATTGAAATATTTTTTAACTAGTTTTAATTATTACCTACCTTTTTGACTTAATCCCGCATTTTGCAAACCAATTACAATTCTTTTGCTCACTTAAGGTAAAATAAAACGAGAATACTACAAAACGCGGTATTTGGAGAGCCCTTTTAGCCGCCATCTTAAATTTTTTGGCTTCAAAATTTTTCATAAAACAGTAATAAGTGGAAAAACCGTATGTGCTACATAAAAATCGTTATTATACTCTTGTTTCCAACAAGAAAAAATGTTAAAGAGAGTTTTAGTCGCCATTTTGGCCGCCATCTTTATTTGAGGCCTTAGCAGCCGGAATTTGAGGTGATGACAGGCAAAATCGGATTCAGCAGTGTGCAATTACCCTAAAAATACATTAAAATTCTTTATTTGACGATTTGCCGTTAGAACCTTTCGAGGAATCTTACAGGGTAAAAAAAACTTATCAACCCATTAATTGCATAAAAAGTGCAATGCTCTGAAATGAAACATGCGCTTTATGTATACAGAATAAGTGAAAAAGTGGCAATCGATAATAATAAAAAAATCTTGCGATAACGAATGATTGCCAAATGTTAATAAAACCGCAATATTTGACGGCAATTGCCTTCATTTAAAATAACGATCACATAAACAAGCAAAATTTAAGTGGGGTTCGTATAACCACGCGTGAAATCTTACACAGTTATTAGGTTTTGTTTTACTTGACTTTGTGCTGTAATTCAACACGCGACTACTATTGCAAACTGTTAATCGGAAATTCTAGAGAAATTAGTTTAATTAGATTTTTTAAGACTTTCTTTATTACTTTTTTTCTTTTTTTATCTCGTCAAGTGTCTCTGCAATAAAAGAAGTATCTCTTATTTTTACGATCTGATTTCTTTGTAAACTTAACACCCGTATAGGGTTGCGTTATGCTGGTAATGATAACGCTGCTTTTAAGAGTGGTTACGGTTATAAAACGTGTACGTTAAAGCTGTTCTTTTCTTTCAGTAACATCGTGTCTGATATGCCGAATGCCGATAATAGGCGTACTCTTAACTAAATAAAACAAGATAAGATGAATGGCTTGCGATTTTCAGTATAGGATTTGTTTGACACTCATGCTCGTCTTCGGAAACACGACTTTTAATCTGGCTCACATTCAATCACTGATCCCTGAACTCGTAGAAATCGATTGGTGAATGTTTGCTTCTCAACCATAAGGGAAATTTCTTTCGAAAAATTGTGCCGTGAAGTTGATCGAACATTTTAATGATTAATTGCTGGCTAACTTTTAGATACGTATCATAAGTTTTCCGATGTAGGCTTTATGGTAGGCAGTTCGATTACAAAGATGGTCGTTATAAGTTTTCCAAGTTTATATGAAAGATTTAGAATCAGAATAACAGTTTTGGCCTTGTAAATATCCCAAGCTAAATGAACTTTATTTTTGCTTCACAGCAATAAGAATAACCATTGAATAAATTTATTCAATGGAATAACGTAGTGGCATTGAATTTATAAATTCAATGGTAGTGGGTCTCGGGATTCTTACGAGTAGCAACTATTCGGAGACTCAGGTTAGTATATAAGCGGATTGCATCTATTCATTTACAATTAACTTTGTATTTATAACGTCTGCACATAAATGTTACGCTCGCGCCTCTCCAACTCGTTGCAAGTGCGACAACAGGTGGTGGATTGTTCTGCAAATTTTAATTAATTATTGCGATGAAGCTGTTATTTTGAAAGATGGTATGTGATTATTATCTATCTACCTATAATGTTAAATGTAAAAGTTATAGAGATTAAAAAAATGAGCAACTTTTGTATCTGCACTATTTTCACATGACCAACTTTCCTAGAAAAAACGGAAAAACTATTTTTTTCGTTTTTTATTCTTATTTTTGCGAAAAAATGTCGTAGGGGTTTGAAATTTGCAAGAAACATAGCTTGTTTTATGATAAAAAAGAAGATAATTTTTTGGGCCTGTAAAGTTGAAACGTTAACAAGATCTCACGATTTCTGAAAAAAACCACCCTTTTCATCGTACAGAGGTGCGCGGGGTAGCAAAATTTTCGCAACTACTTACATTTTAATAATCAAAAATAAAAAATATTATTCCAATAGAAAAATTTTAAGAAAAGCGGCAAAAACGGGGGGAACAGTTTTAACCCACTTGACAAGCAATGTTAAAAAAACGTTTGGTACGTTAAACGAATGTTGCATTTTGAAACAACTCAATTAAACAAAACATCAACGTTATACCAACGATACTTGAATGGCTTTTCTTTCTACGACGTTTTTGTAATGTTAAAAATTGTAACCTTTTGGACTTGCGTCGCTGGAACGGGACATTATTACGTTAAAATAACATTCAGAAGGCTAACGTTATACCAATATTACTTTGACAACGTTTTTATGCAAAACCTTGTTGGGATGACATTATAATGTTAAGTAATGTGATGTTATTAGCGTATGTTGACGGAACCATACATAACTACGTTAGTTCAACTTTTAAAAGCTTAACATTACAACAACGACATTTTGGTACTGTTAAGTTGCACAGTTACAGTAACGTTATTGTAATATTAAAAATGTACCTTTGGGCATTGCGCAACGAAAAAATAGCTGGTCGGTGACTCATCACTCGGTTTATCTTCATTTGCAGTTTAACATGCTTGTTGAATGTTGGTTTTCTGTGAATTGAGTGATGTGATTCAAAATAAGTGGAGGATAGTTTGAGTTAAGTGCTTAAAAATTGTGAAGTTTTTTGGGTTAGACATTGGCGATTGTGGTCTTTTTCATCAAGGATGAACGACAACGACTTCAACAAATAAGCTGAATAAGCTATCCATTTACGGCGATTTTTACGTGTTGAGTTTCTCTTTGTATTTTCCACCTTGTACGCTCATCTTTTTATTTTAAATCAAAGAAGTTCTACCAGGGCTCCTCCTAGGCGTTAGCAGTATGTAAAAGTAAGTAAAAGACGTATGGATGTATAACCTTACTTTTTTAGAATCTTCCACAATGTCTTTTTCACCAAAACATGACGCGTTCGTCTTAAAGGAAAATTATCGATGTGCAAGTCTACAGGATGGAACATGGACGTATTCCATTCAGTCCTGTCGCCAGCAATTCTATCAAGAATTTCCTGATATTCAACGTTTTGCTAAAAGGTATTTTCCATTTTCAAATACTCCATGATGCCGAACAACAGTTTTACGATGATCGATTAATTATAAGAGGATTGTGGTCACCACGTTCTCCAGATCTAAGCCCGTTAGATATTTTTTTCTGATTTTGAAATACAATATTTTTCGAAATCGTCTGCACATCACTGAGGAACTTCAAAAAGCAATTGAAGAGGAACTAATGAACATTACACCAGTAATATTAGAATGAGTTTTCGATGATATGAAAATATGTGTGTAACTGTGCATTCTTTATAATGGTGGGACATTTTTAACAATTTTGTGAAGTGATTGATGTGTATGAAATAATTTTTTATACATTCAATGGTAAAAAATTATTTGAATTATTTTGAATTTGAATTTTTTTACATTGTGCACTTTAGTATCAAAGTGCAAAAATGTTTATTACAGTACACAATCTGTGACAATACTAAATTACGTTTATGTCATCCTTGTACATTGACGGCCGGTATTATAAAGCCAGACTTAACTTTGTTGTTGTTAAGACATTCCTTAACAACACTGTTAGCTTACAACATAGTAAATATGACTTTAATAATACCAACCGTCAATGTATAAGGATGATATAAACGTAATTTAGTATTGTTTAATAAACATTTTTGTACCACGTTTATACAACATAAGAGAGTTACATCGCATTGGCGTTTGTTTCAAACGTTCAATTAACGTTAAATGCTGATGTTATAAAGTGTTATATGATGTAACGTTTGCTAAACGTAGGTATTTAGACGTTACAGAGAAACGTTCTTGAAGGCGGACATTAGCAGTCGCGGTGACGTTAATAGTAAGTTAATGGTACTTATACGCTAACGTTACAAGTCACCATTAAACGTTTATTAAACGCTAATGTTGCACAATTTTGTCATGTGGGAAGATATACCGTTTTTGACAGTAGGTAAATAGCTTTTTTTGCAACTAAATTAACGTAGGTATTGGATCCGCGCTAATAAAAAGTTTTTGAAATGTGCCTAATTAAACATCTTTACTATTTCTTTTTTCTGCATTTTTATCGCAATAAAAGCAATTCGAAGGAACAAATGCATATATTCATCCCAATCACGTTGGTGATCGGACACAAATTTTGACATTGTACTTACCTAAATTGTCCTATTCATGCGTTCTACCATTCCGTCATTGGTCAGAGTGCAGATCCAGGGGTACTCCAAATCTGCAAAAGTTATTTTACTAGAACGCCTACCAAGCAATACTTGTTGCTTAATAAGTTGGCATTTGCCGTATTTATTTTGTGAGTTACCATATTCCTTGGGACGATAATTCTTGCATAAAGCTGTCAACACCCTTGGCTGTATTCACACAACGCGCTAGTCCAGCTACTGAGGTACACGCCCCAATTTCGGTGCCCTTCTTTAACTTGGTCGGGAATAAGTTCAAATGTATCAGCCGAACAGGCGCTAATTGGTTAGCATTTACTAGCACCTTTCCAATCAAAATTCCACGACCCATGTTGGCATAATTGGATTCCAACACACCCAAGCAGTTTTCTCGCGAGCCACCACAACGTTCTCGCAACACTCCGGCAGGGTGACAGGGTTTTTACCACAGCTATAGCATCCCAGCCCCCGTCGTTTTATCCGTTGCTGCTCCAATAATATTTTCAGTATTTTTTCTAAATTCTCGTTGTTTCCTTCTATACCAATAGTGTGCCCGTGAGCATTAGCGCGAGATCTTTTATTTACTGCGTCAAATTCCAGTACGTACGAACTGCAAAAACAAGAATAGCCTTTTAACATGGAAACTAACTAAGACTAGAAGCAGTGGATGCCAAAGAACTCGAGAAGATTGATGAGGTCAAGATGGCAAATAAACCAAGAAAGCTGAGCAATCTGAAGAGGTAGAAAGATGTGAAGGAGCAAAAAAGACTACCAATTGAAATAAACGAGTCTACCTTTAGCAACTTCCGATATTCCTAGTTAAGAAAGTATTGAAAATCGTCGTTTTAACCAAGAGAGGAGATACTGCAACTCTGTAGAAGCGAGAGGTCAAGGAACAGAGGAAATCTAGGGAGAATAGGAAAACGAGAAGATCAATGAAACTGAAGAATCGAAAGAAGTCAAGGAAGCTGAAGTCCTTAGTGGCACAGAAAACGGTTATGAAATCGAGGAAGGAATATTGAAAAAACTGAAAAAATCAAACATATCTAATGATCTGGAGAGGTCGAAGAAGTATCAAAGGAGCCGATAATACTGAAAAATAAGGAAGAGGCTCGAGGTATCACAAGTCGTAAAAGGATATGGTTATGCTTCTCGGTAGCATAAAGAAGCGTCTTTAAGCATTAATTTTGTTGGAAAACTGTCTACCTATCTGCGCGAGCGCATTTCAATTTTACTGTACGCGTAAAAAACACGCGTCACAACTCCTTCGGGTGTAGCGGCTTTATTTTGCGCAAATTCGTTTCACCTTTTCCTTGCCATATCAAGCTGCTCTTATAAGAGGCAAATACCAGTTAAAAATATGTCGCACTCAAATACCCGCGAACAAAAGTAAAAAAAAGAAGGTGAAATGGAAATTATCCTTAAAAGTTAGTCAGCACTGCATACTGGATCACCCTATCAAAATGCAGAATACATCACTAAGCTTGATATTGTGTCACGTACCCGGCTTTAGTGCTAAAAGCAGATTAGGGTAGATATCAACAACGACGATGTAGAATATTTTCTTTGTAAGACCTGTACAATGAGAACTCCCTCGTGCCCCAGTTTCATTGTGTAACCAAATTGCTGTTGCATGCCCTTTAATTATTTGTGTAGACACTTTTCCGCAAGAAACCCGGTGTCCAAATACTCATAAAGGATTTATAGTTTTAAAATGAACGGAATGTAAAACACTATAGAGGAAAGACATAAACCTGCACTATAAACTTATACTACGTTTCCTTTTAAGTTATAAATTGCTATGTTTATAATGTGTATTAATCTAGTGTCATTTATGCACATTACAGATCAACCACTGCAAATATGGTATAACCTTTTAATGTTGATGGAAATTTAGTTTAGTGCCTCTAAACTAATCCCTAACACTAACATTTTTCGGCCTAGTATCAAAGAGTACCCCTAGTATTTTCTACTCTTTCGGAGTTCGGGGTGCAATTTTTTGAACCTTTTAGTGTTACAGTGAGTTATATGAGCCTGCTGCAAAACACACTTTAGGTAATGTGATCAGGGTAGCCAATAGTTAACCACATAGTGTAACAGTTTTCTGTGACGTTTACGACGAGTACCTACTGGAAATGAATCCCTTTCATTAACAATCAGAAATACGGAAATTTTATACAAAAAATATACCTTATAGCTAATAAAATTGAGCCTATTTATAGGAATATTCTCGTTTAAATGACGAATCGACAAATCAATTCAATTTCATCCAGTCAATTAAAGTTGCAATAGAATTTAGGGCAATTTCTTAAAGAGAACCGATCAGTTATAACTTACCTACCTTTTTGATACATTTGCTCCCAGCTAGCTCAGGTAAAAATTTGTATAAAATAAAAGAATTATTCAGTCCATTCAGTTGTCACTTACAATTGCACAGGAGGTTTGTATTTTACCGAGTAAATTTGGGTTGTTTACGTAATGAAAATCTGTTGCCTAGCAATTTTTATGTTGACAGTTTTTCGAGTTGCTAAAGGGAAACTGGCTTTACATTTATTTTTCTGTGTGTTATTTAAACAGCATATTTTAAATCTAAAACAAAGACTAAGCGGAAAATGGACGAATTCTATATTTTCCATTTATTACAGAACTAAAATTAGACTCACCTTTATTTGAAACAAGGTATGTGCGCTGTATTTACTAAAAGAAAACCTGCAATGGCAGCAAACGTAGGCATATGAATATTTCATGAAATTAGTTTAAGCTGTTAGTTAGTTGTAGCCTAATAAGATTTTCAGAAGGTAAAGATGAAATATTGCCGGAACCCTTCGCCGAAATGAGTTTTCTTTGCTATCCAACATATATTTTAACCTGAAATCCAGTCCAGTGTAAAACAGATTTATTATAAGCTTTGGAAACACAACGAACTAAACCTTATTTTAATTTTAAATTAATAGTTAAGCAAACTTAATCAACTAGAATTGCAAATCAGCTACTAATTGGGGTACGGTGTCATTTAATCACGAACGTAAATGTACGTACTTTCCGAATTATGCGTTCTTTAAGATTATAATCCTATTTTGTTTCAGTAATGAGAATAATTTCACTTGTGAAAGGGAATTATTTAAAGTGGCTTAGTATATACGTTCAAGCTGCGATTACCGGCTAATCCGAAAAATCTGCTGCAGCTTATATTGTACAAAGAAGTTTTATACAATGCAATGAGATCATTATTAAAATATCAGCGCATAATCAAGCATTTTTGTTCCTCTTATTCCCTAGGATTAGAGTAGCTATGGAATGCACACCATCCACTAAGCTAAAGTTTAAACCGAAACCGAATGAAAAGTTTTCATAAGAATTGACTAAAACTGGGTATTGCATGCTTCTCACTTTCAAATAGAAAAAAGTAGTAAAATGTACGATTTAAGCTAATATTATTAGAAAACTTAGAAAACATTCTTATTTCAAATGGGGCGCGGAGCACGATATAAAATGACGTTCAGAACATATTGTAATGTGGTTTCTATGGAAACGACTGCGATGGCAGAACCTAAGCTTACTATTTTTGACGTCTAAATTAAATTGAAAATTGTTAGAAGCTTTACAATGATTTATTTAGTCGCTTCTGCTGCAAAATAAAGTTTTGTATTATACACGATGATAAAGGGAAACTAATGGTTGAAATATCCCTTTATCGTCTTGTATAACAAATAACTATCTTGGATGGCAGGCAGACTAACTTTAACATTAGGTTTTTTCAATGAATAATTTATTTATGGTTAAAATGAATATACCTACGTTTTTACTACAATACTTAACTATTTAACTATTCAAACTCTCGCTTGTAAATAGGTTAGTTTAATAGTGGTTCACTGAAAATAAATAAACGCTACATTAGGGCCATGTGTGGGGTTTCTAAAATAAATAACCAAATAATGAAAACCCTCAACAAATTAAATGTGGCCGAATTAAAAAATGAGTTAGGAGAACGGGAATTAGATGCGACTGTATCAAATCATTTCCACAGGATTCGCACGCATATGATATAAAAAAAAACAAGATCCGCATTTGCACATATTTAATACTTTTATATTAGAAACTATGGAATAACATTTAATTAGAAGAAAATTAAAAAAACATGGACGTTAAAAACAAACTCACATGAAAAAATTCTATCCGGGTCGTACAATGGATTCGAATAAACACATAATTAATTGATTGATAATGACTAAAAATTTTTTCCGAAACGCACGAAAGAATTAAAAGAATCCCTGAGAGAAAGAGAGGCTTACGAAGCTTGTTCGGACATAACACCCCGCACGCAGACGGGCGATATTTAAATTCCGTACAGTTTTTTAAAGAATCCTAACAATTTTGTCGTCAAAGGTTTATGATATTCAGGTGCACTTATCAAATACACAAAAACACTCGTTGACAGCTTCAGGAAACGTTACTTCTTTTTTAATACTGGCGGAATAAATACGACGAGAAAATTCTCGTTGACTCCCACTCGTACTAACTTTTTCTGAATACGGAACAAACCGTTTTAAAAACTTTCCACAAACTTTACTACTTCACTGGACGATAACTTAAATATTTTCTTTTACTTTCTTCTGCACACTTTATTTCGAAACCCACGAACTGCGCCTTTAGCATACCACCAGAACTGAATACCTGAGATTTAACGCAAACAAATTTATAGGCTATTTTTACCGAAAAACTGACAGCTAGTAGCAGCAGCACCCGTCTTTCTACGTTTATTCCAGTATTTAAAGAAACGCCACTACCACCATAAAATAATCTCCTTCTTAAGAACTTAGAACGACGCCGTCGATGGCCAATTACAATTAGTTTTGATACTCCAGCTCCGAAGGAGAAAAACAACCAGATAAAAGCTTTTATAAAGTACACAAACGTCATCAGATGTGTCTAACTTAAAGCATTTTATCAAAACTGAATAAATTTAAAAAAACGATAAAATTTAAACAAAAAAATAATTCAAACAATTATAAAGGAAAAATAACACAGAGTCACAAATTCAAGTAAAATAAACCAACTTTGTGGTTATTCGTAAATAATCTCCCAGATTTACATTTAGTAAATTGAAATATTGTCATATCCGGGATGTCCCGTCAATGTTTTTGGTTTTTAGACCGAAATAGCGTCTACATGATGTTGTTTACGCAATAATTCTCTCTAATTTGTTCTCTATATACTCTAGTCCCTTTTCTCTCGTGTTTTAAAATGTTGTGTATAAACACAAACTATGCTATAATCTGCGTTGCTCCAATGCTCAAGGAATTAGGTGATTTTGTTCATTTGAAAAAGTATAACTGTAATCGCAAATAAGCTCAGGGTTATGACACGTGTTTTGGGAAACTATTCTGCGTCAATCTGGTAATCCACGATGCAATACATTGAAAGAGTTCTGTAATTTTGTACTAAGATGCCATTTATTCAGTTGTGCGACCATCTATCAACGACATAAAATGTAGACGTGGGGTTTACGCGCTGTAGGGTACAGAAAATTTATATTAAATCACATGCATTCTCTTCGGCTCGAGTTGTTAAACTATAACTTTCATTTTTTCCAAAGATGCTCAGTTTTCTTTTTCTTTGCAGGCCTGCATGTTAATGGACGTCTTCGTGGGAACCAACATCTTAACTGCATGGGCTGCGGTGTACTTGGCGTTGCCAATCCTAGCGAGCAGCGCCATAAACCCATGGGTCTACGGTTATCGAAATTCGGAACTTCGCGCCGCCGTGCGAAAAGTAATCGACGATCTCCTTACCGCGCTCGGTTTCACTTATCGTAGCCAACACCAAAACTCCGATCCGCTGCAGCCCAGCGGCGTCGTTACGGCCGGCGATCCGGCATCGTTCATTCATCACGTGCAAGGGGATTGTTTCACCGCGAAACCTTGCGGCGAATTTCTACTGGTGCCAATAGCTAGACCGGAAAGTTCGGGGGTGGTATCGGACGCCGACACTCCGAAAACGTTGAAGGAACCGCCGAGAATCGTGATCTCCAGAGATCCACCCCTAAGGTTATCGAAGAGTATGATTGATAGTTTCGCGATTTCTAAGGGTCAGGATGTTGTGGTTATTAAAAACGGAGAGTGCGGAATGAAACACGGTGCTAGCGTTGTTTAAGAGAATATATTTTCCTGTGGTATAACGACGAAGGCTGTTGAAATGGAATTTTGTGATGTATAGAAAATTTATTCAGATTCTAAGTGATAGAGGAGGTGTGAGGTCAGGAAGTAATTAAGCTGGACTTTTGTAAATTAATTTCCGCAGGTAGATTGCAAGTAATGTAATTTACTTTTTCTTCGTACCTTCAAGATAAATTGTGAAAGGTGTGCATCTATTGTAGACAATTCACATAAGTGGATTTGCGGTTAGCTCTCTATAAGCTACTTTTCTGTAGCTATGAAGTATAGGTACTTTGCCTAGTGAAATGTCTCAAAAACTGCATTCACCTTATCCTCGAAATGAAAATATAATTTTCTCATAAAACATTGTACAACGTAGGGAATCGATTTTACCCGAAAAGTCGTAAAAGAAAACGTTTCAAGTACATATAACGGTCTCTGGTGGGTTTCCCCTAATACATGCTGTACAAATAATTTAAGAGTTTATACTTACTCTGGAAACTTATGACGTACGTATCAGACATATGACTGTATTTACTGCTTTATAATTTGAAGCCGTAATTGCCAACGATTCCATTCACAGCAGTCATAAATATAAGTTAGATGGGACCAAACCCATTGCAGTTTGTTCAACACGTACAAATTTAGATAGGTAGGTAATCATTTCTGGTTGCTCAACCCTATAGATTCGTACAGCTGTATACAAATTGGACCTGAAAGGAACACGATATTTCATTTGATTGCTTGTTTACCTATACGCTTAGTTTCGGTTTTGTTGCCATTCATGTTCTCTCTATTATCGTTTTAAATTCAAAATTACTTGCAATCTCTAGGTATACAGGCGCAACATTTTGTTTTCAAGAGAATACTTAGAGTCACTTTAGGAACATCCTAAGAGCTTAACCGCCATAAACCTGTATTAGTATCTATTTTTTCTAATACCGACCTAATCTTCGTAAAAAGATTAGATTAGGTCGATGTTACGAAAATGTATCAAAACTGTTTTGTTACAGTGCGTTGAAAAGGTCAAACGAAACATGCTTTGGGAGTATTTTAATATCTATACTATTGAAAACAAAATGTAGTCCTGTATACACTTCTTAAATGTTATTTTCTCAATAACACACAACGAATTGTTACCAAATATGTTTGATTCAATGTCATCGATGTCTTTACTTATTATCGTTAAGTAATTGTGCCAATTCAAAGTGTACTGCGTCATAATTTTTAACGTTTCATACACTTTCAATGTTCATGTAAACCACAAGATTTATTCTGTAATACATAAGAAATTATATTTATATGTGGAAGGTACTATTATGAGGAGGCTGTGACTGTATAAAATAAAACGTTTTTTATTATTCTGTATTGTTTTAATTATCCATCTGCCATCTATTAACACTATAATTCTCATTTTAACCCAAAAAAATAAACATTTTTAGCTTGTAACAACATTGTTGTTAAATTTGATTGTGCAAACGGCGATAATATGGCTTAACATTCGCGTATACAGGGTGTAGAAACGGTTTAGACACCGTTCTTGCGGATCTTTGAGGGGGGGAAGCCAGAGAAGTGAATGGTGATCCGTCACTACCGTAAAATGAACGCCTTCAAGGTAGTGTTGTTCAATACCCCAGAAGACAACTAGACATTCATAGGAAAGTTTGACAAGAAACGTCGATACCATGAACAGACACTCCGAAATCGTTCATTGATCGTAGTAGGAATTTGAATATTTAAATTGGTATTTTAATTTATCGGGCTTTGGGTACCACCCATAATAACCCTCAGAATATCCTAATTATTTGAGATTAGGGCGACAAAAATGGCATTTTTCCCGGTTCACAACCAAGCCAGTAGCTTGTAAATTGTCAAATACAAGTATCAAGCGGGTATTGACGAAACGTACGGCCATGGATAAGCGTCTTTGATTCTCCATAGCATTCAACTTCCGATAGTCAATGAAAACGAAAAGTGTGGTCGTTTTTGGGTATGAGACAAATATGGGAAGCCCAACCACTTTTAGAAGGCTCAATGATTCCAGATTAGAGCATATAACCTCATTTTGTTGATTATTTTTTGTTTTATCGGGCTTACGGGATAATGCCGCTGTTTGATATTTTTTACTTCTGAAAGAACAATGGTCTCATGCTCTCCAACGATGACTAACCCTAACACGGATTCCCTGAATGAACATTTGTCATCACGAAGAATCTCCAATGATTGTCTTTTATCCAATGAGGGTGATGGTGCAAAATGCCAAACATTATTTGTTAGAATAGGAACAATCCCTATGGCTTTCAAAAAATCTTGGTATACGTTTAGAATCATGATTAAATTTATAACAGCTATTTTGTTTTTGGGGTTGTTATATATCCAGATGAGTAACATTTGTCGACATTCGCAACCGTACAAGTGGTAGTTTCGCAAATCCTAGACACGTTAACATATTGTACCCCTCTTTTCTAGTTATGGAATGCGGCGAACCTGAAGCTAGGAGTCTTAGAAGAGAAACGCCACGAATTGCGATTTGAATAGAAGGTCGAGCATCATCAGAAACGTGTTTAATAATAAAATCCAATTTCATCTGTGTTAGACAAAAGGTGGGGAAAAGTAACGGTGTGACCTGAATGAGTGGTGTGATTTGACGAGTTCCCCCACTGGCGTTTACCGAGTCCCTGGTAATCCGGTTACAACGAACGCAATTTTTTATCAGCAATTTCCGTTCGGGACATTCAGAAATCGTATGGCCTAATTTTTGGCAGTTCCAGCATGGGCCATTTACTGAATGGATTGGAACTTGATAGGCAGAGGACCTAATTTATCTAAATAAAATGGAAGCAAGTTTCTTTTAATGATCGTGACTTGTTGTCGTTTAGATGGCGGGTGAGTAAGTCGGGAAAACATGTTTTGCATACGTGCTATGGACATCCTGAAATCAGACCCAGATTCTCCGTAACAAAACTGACGAGTGAGCTGGCCGTCGTTTTGTCGAAAATGACCTGTAGTCAAGGGTTGATTCGATTGGTTGATCAGTAAGTAGAAAGAGACGAAGAAGAAACGTGAGCAGGACGGTTAATTTCAGTCATTCTTTGTGGATGTGAGAAGTTGGTTGTGTATAAGAAAAGAGTTCAGAGGATAGTTCAAGAGTTCAATTGTCGTAGGTAATTGCACAAGTGCATCAAAATTACCGATAATTTTTTTGAAAGCATTGTTGTCTAAAAACTGCATGAGTTTATTTTAAAATTTTGGCGAAAGAGTCCGACACCGAAGGTGGAGGGCTCTTTTAACAAAATATGAAAATGACCGAATGCAGTTTTTTACTGACAACATGCTTGAATAAAAAATTATCAGGTTTATTTTGATGCACGAGTGTAATTTAGGGGATAATTACACTCAACTGTCACATGACTGACGCGGCCAAATCAAAACTGTCCATTTTGAAAAAACTGCCCAATCAGGATCTCATTTTCTGATAATTTCTCTAGGGATGGTTATCGCGATAATCGCCCTAGGGAAGATTATTGGTGACGTCCCGCATACGACGCGTCATAATGAAAACTCAAAAATAATCGTAGCTGGAGAAAGAAACAACAGAATAAGCAATTATTTCTTTTCTTGAAGAGTTGAAACTCTAAATTATACAAGCTTTGAAAAATCAAAATTGATTGCTATGAAAGGTACAATTATAAAAATTCATAATTCTAGGTTTTTTTGCGCTAACGTCACACTCTTTTTCAAGATTTGTTGAGGAGCTCGATGAGCTGGAACTTGTAATTAAAGTTGAAGAATAAGTGGACGATGATGCTTCATTCCTCATTTTTCCTATTATTTTAGCATGATGACATGAATCCAGCTGGAGGTAGGGCTTAATGGAAGCTGTGCTCGCATGTCCAGTAATCTTTATTAACTGCTCTTCGCCAACACCCTCTCTTGCCAAATGGGAGACTGCTGAGGATCTCAAAGAGTGATTGGTGATTTTCGTTATTGTTGTATCAACGCCGATTTGTTTCGCATCAGATTTCGTCCATTTCCCTATTTGATTTTTTCCAACAGGAGAATTTTTGTACCAGCCAACGGAAGAAGGATCCTTCCATAGTGGGTTGGGAGTCAGGAACAGCCTGTTTGTAGTAACATTTGGTCCTATCTTACTCAGGAGCTTCTTGAATAACCTGAATTATTCAGATGATACTAAATAAACTTGTAATTTTACAAAATAACAATTGATACCTCACAGGACAAAATTCCGACTTCTCCCTGTTAGCTACCAGCCATTTGCTGTCTGCTAGTTTCCGACCTCCACCTTGTGCAGTCTTACTAAATACTGGGTTGTATTCTATTCTTCCGGACCAGACGCCGGAATTGCTTACCTCGTCGTGCTACATAGCTAGCAATGTAGTAGAATTTTCGTTTCAAACCGTCAGGTGTATCCTCGTCGAGCTTTGAAACAATATCTTTATATTCCGCATCACTCAGGGCAGATGAGCTGCACTTCCGTTTTTCAGGCAGCTTCTGCAGTTCACGTCTTTTGGTGTCTCGGGCGGCGCGACTTTGTTTAAACTCCACGTCATAAAATGGATCAAACCTTACACCGAATTCTTGAAAATACAATTTTTGAAGCTGCTTGGCGGTCACGTTCCACATTGTTTTTATCACCGATTCCTTATAGTCTTCTACATTCTTCTGTTTCATGTTGTACCCCCAATCCTTCATAATTAGGGCAAGTTTTGTGGTGGGCGTCGTTCTTGTTAATTCGTAACCTCGTTGTCCGCAAAATTCATGAAACTGCTTCCATACGTAACCATTCGATCTCTTAGTATTTATTGGCGTCACTTGATCGATAGCCACGTTAATAGTAGCTTTGGAAGCCTCACCGAATCGCGTAGTGCTCATATTTGTCCAGCAGAAAGCAGGATTCGCGCAGAATATTAGGTGTATTACTATAAATAACCGACGCACTGGTCAAATTTGAGATTTGTTGGTATAAATTGTTTTAGTTGCTATAGAAATGCTGAATAGAACAAGCAACTAGAATTTCACGGTAATATTCACCCGATTTTTAATCACAATCTCTACGGTGTTTCGTGAAATTATCTGCAGAATATAAGCGCGGGCGACACGCTTACGGATAATTTTGCCCTTGCGAAGAATCCTCGTACTGGTTGCCCTTAGAAAACTAGTTTTCAGTGCAACCAGCACTCGTGATTCCTCGCGTGGGCAAAATTATCGGTAAGCATGTGTCGCCCTTGTTATATTACTATTGATAATTGCACTGTAGAAAGCGAAAGAGCCCTGCGATAATTGCACTGTCCATATCCATGGCAACTGGCAACTCCTTTGGACAATTTCACGATACACCGACAATTTATAAGTAGGTAACGTCAGTTTGACAAGTAATGCTTGTTCGGGAAATATTCGCTGTAATTGAGCGATAATTGCACACCTCATATGGCATTTATGACATATGAGGGAAATATTCGTTAGAACAGTGAATAGGTCGAATGTTTGTCACATATTCAGTGTATTGTGAGTACTTTTGTCGATCCAGGCATTGTACGCGTAAGAGAGGCCTTTTGGTTAGTCAAGTGGTCGATCACATGTGCAGAGTACATTGTTTTCAGGCCTTGAGTGCCTTTTTTTTTAGCATAGTTAGTTGATTATTGTTGAATAAATTTGTTTCGTGTGTAAATGATCAATTTGTGTTTAATTGAATCCAGATGGCGTCCCAGTGATCACGATCAATTTTCTGTTATAGTAGTATAGTACTTCACGCACCTAAAAATTTCGATAATGTCGGTCTGTCTGTCGATCCGTCTGTACTCTAATTTTCGGCTAAATGTCTGAGCCGATTGAAACCAAATTTGATACACATATTGACATAAAAAAAGAGCTGGAAAGCTTTTAGGCAGAACGCGCATGCACAGGTGTGTCTGTGCTAGCCACAGCAAATTGTAAATAGCAGCCCAAATTTTTATGAATATTCTTAAACAGTATATATCAAATTGCACATGTGTAGCAAATTTCAATTTTTATTTTTACTAGTGGTTAAAAGTGTTCCATTTACCTCAAAGTCAATCTGCCGCAATCTGGAAAATGTTAGTATGCATTCCTGTGAAGATGATTTTAAGTATGGGCATTGGCTCAAAACGCTGACATAGGTTTTGTCAATGAGCAAATATTTTTTGAAACCTTTGACCTTTGCTCAAATTTACACTTTGCAGAGATGTTAACTATTCCAAAGAAAAATAAAATCCTCCAAATCTGTTTAGTCGCTTGAGACTAAAGATAAGAAAAGGTAATTAAATTCACAAAAAAATGCGTCCCAAATGGAGAAAATATAGACGCAATTACGCAACACAATAATGTGTTTTCTTTGTAAGAGGAAAACTCTTGTCAATTTATCTTCTCTTAATACAATACAATTGCAAAAATAATTAATAATGAACCGATATTTTTGACGTATTAGTGCTTTTAGACTTCCACAGGTGATATAGATTGTTTATGCTTTAATGCTTGTAATATTACTGGTCCCATTTTAACTTAATGCGAGGTTTGTATGTCGTCATTTGAAAAGTGACGAGTTTCCTAATAAATTTGGTTTTTTGTTCAACACTACAGGATTATAGGCAACTAACCATACACGATCCAAGTAGTGACGACTTTAGTTTATCCTGAAATTGACGTACCCATAATTACAGTGCCCCCATATCTGTCACTACCCCATTTTATGTTCGCCCTCCCCCCCTCCACTTTTTTTACTACGAAAATGCACGTTTTGAAGCACCAGGAATCCGAATCAAACAAAATTTCGAATATGTCCGTCTGTCGGTCGGTCTGTACTCTCATTTCTGGCTAAACGGCTGAATCGATTTCTGCCACATTGGATTTAAATTTGCTACTCCCTCGTCTATAGGTAGTTTTTTTTTCGCAACTAAAGACATTTCGTCCACCAAGTATTTTAACACTAGAAGCCCCAGGAGGCGTCAATTGACCACATTTAAGAATTAAATTTATGGCTTTATCACTTTTTCTTATTTGGCACTAGATTAATTAAATGAAATTTACTTTTGCCTCATTACTGACGCATCGTTTTTCATTTTGTCTAACTTTCCATAAATATTGTTCTTTTATAGTTACGATTTCTCATGTAAAGTGTGTTCAAGATATAGAGAGTCACCTCAATATCTCTTTTATTGGGGGAGATTCGAAAATATGGTCAAATATAATTTTTTCTATTTCGGTGTCACAATGATGATTTTGTGCAACTGTTTTCGGCCTAAAACAGCTGTACAAAGACAGTGATTATAGTCGTTTTTTTTGGTAACTCATCTCTTAAGTTGGCAGTTACTAGTTAGTACAAGTAGGTACTTCGTTGGGTACTTCCATGTTTGAACTTCAAAATGTCAGTCTTACTACGCTGCCAACCTAAAACTTAATGGCATAAAAAGTGTTCCCAACATAAAACATGTTAGTTCTAATGTTCCCTATAGTTTCTGATAATGATTTTTTTAATTAAATTAAAGCACCGAAATAGAAAAAATAGTATGAAAAACGCGTGTTACAATACTTTATTGTAATACTCCTATCTTGCGGACACTCGTGGCTACGCTTCGCGTCGCCACTCGTGCCGCAAGATAGTCGTATTACAATAGGTCGCATTGTAACACTTGTCTTTCAATATACTATTGTATGTGATATCACCATCTATCCGATCGCATATTGAAACTTTCCGTATCACTTCCTGTTAAACCGGAAATCGATGAAACTTTTGTTTTTCAAATAAAATGCCTACGTTTTTTTAAAGATTTTTGGAAATTTCCAGTACGACAACATCAAACACGAATACGGTTGACGTATTTACCATGAACGCACCGCGCGCAAACGTAATTTAAAAGTATGGAGACAACTTCCACGCTCTCTTTCTGCATCAAGACATCGCTGCGTCGTCTTCTCCAGGCTGGTTAAGAAAAAAGAAAGAAACCGTCTATTGTCCTGCTTTCGTGAGGGTGGCAAGAGTATCCACGCGTCTCAAAAGAAAAGTTTGTCGTTAACGAGGGTGGCAAGAATATCCCCGCCGCAGCCACAAATTTGGTGCATCACGCTGTTTTCTTCTATTAGTGACCAACCGTCCGCCAACGGCACATTTTGTAATAAATTGCATACAATACTTATTTACTTTGTACAAAATAGGGAGTAGCTTAACCTTTTGTCTCTGTTTTACTTGCCCTAAAAGATTAACCTTCCTGGAAACTACACAAGTAGTGGTTTATCGGCGTAGGCTCGCGATACTTCACATATCCCCACAGAAAATAACCCATAGGTGTGATATCACAAGATCGCAGAGGCCAATTCACAGATCCATTGCGCATCGAACGTTTCCTCCAATGAATTGAATGTTTCGAACGCGGTGGGGCATGTTGAGCCGTCTTGTTGAAACCAAAACTCTTCCACATTAACGCCATTCAATTGTGGCACGAAAAAGGTAGTAATAATGGATCTATATAGCGGTCTCCATTGACTTTCACGTTCTGGCCAAGAATATCTTCGCCGAAATATGAACCAATGATTCCCACAGCCTATAAATCACACGAAACAGATATTTTTTGTGGATTTAACAATGGTTTCTGGATTTTCTTCACTTCTATTCTGTCAATTTTGTCAAGAGCAACCTTGTCTCCGGCCCATTCACCGAATTTTGCATGCGTTGTTCTGGTGTAAGTCTATTGATGTTGAAATGGCAAACCTTACTGATGAGCACAAATCAGTCAGCTTTCAAATTGTTTCTTACTAGAAACAGTATCGTCAATTCGAAAAACAAACGTCTAAAAAACACCCTTTAGTCTTAGGACTTGTGCAATAAAAAATGAAATCTCTATTCAATAGGCTTCCTCGGCGTCACAGGACAAGCACGCACTGTGAGGGCGGGGAGGCGATTAGGTGACCGTGGTCGAGGTACCTACTTACTTTCCGCAGCAAGCAGAACTTGTCGGTGATTTTAAAAGATCCGGGCCATTTCAAATTCGCCACGTCTTGGTCCCCGGGCATAGGGTTGAGCAGGCCTGTATATAAAGATAAACCATCTAAAAATACGACCGGAAACACAAAAATCATTTGAAATGCATATAGGGCCAATTAAGCCCTCGTGGGGTACGTAAGGGGGTAACAAAGCTTGGGTCTTCTAGTCTAGTGTATCTTAAGAAAAGTAACAAGAGGCTCGGAGTTATATATCATTGGGACTATAGCATCTACTGGTGGGCAATTCTAGATTTATTTTACCAAAAACCTGAGCTTCCACGAAAATTAACATAGGGTAATCTTTTTTAGCACGGACATAATGGGTTGTCTCTTCCTAGGTTTTCGTGCTCGCCGAACGTAATTATATTAGCCCTAGAATATAACACTTCTATATTGCACGTAAACTTCTTATTATCCAAGGAATTTCATTCGTAAAGAACAGAAGACGTCTAGATAATTTAATTAGCATACAAAATTCATAAATACATGATATTAGGAAGATAGGTTTATTAGGTCTGACTATGTTTTACACTAAACTAAGATAATAATTTACTTAAACTATGAATTGCAGTCTTACAAAATGCTTTGAGCATTTCTCTTTTTTTACATATTTTCATTAATCTACTGACTTTCTTGTGCGCACTAAATGTGGAAAAGCGCTTGTTATTACCCCATTACGACAGTTCAAAAGGCAAATGCGAGACCAGACTTACTTCCAGATCTCGTTGATGTTTAGAACCATTTAAAAATATGTACAACATCTCAATAATTAAATGCAATCTTACTACATTAATATGTACAGTATGACTTTTAAATCCTAAGCACCTTCTAAGTACGTATCGATGCAGCTTCAGGCGTTGCCTTACATATCGGGCCGGTATTTTCTAGCTCCATTTTCTTCAAGTTTTCAACAACTGCCGAGTGTTCATCGATTAACTTCCAAAATTCGTGTTTTCGATGTTCCGCTTCTTCCTGCAATGCAAAAGGAATAAGAATAATTCATCTGCTACATTATTTGAAGATCTATGGACCTAATTGAAACTGACTTTCGGGTGGTACTCAAACTCACCAATATTTTTCTAATTGTCGCATCTGATGTCTGCCTTGTATAAGGCCTCTGTGTTCTTTGGTACACGGGAGCTTCTTGCGTTAAACAGTCATCTTTGCTCGTGTTTTTAGCCGAATCAAAGTCTTCGATTACGATACTGAAACAATAAAGAACTTATAAGTATGCTCTTTGTGTTGGTTTCATTAAAAGATTTAATTTCCTATCCGCAATATGTTTCGTGTTAAGAACAATTTAAATTGCTTTTCCGGGTTTCATCTGGGACATTTAAATTAACATTCAATTTTCATTTCCCACTAAAATGATTATGTTTTGATGAATTTTTTAAATGCTTTTAAAAGAAAAGATCAATGTCGGCAAAAGAATAAAACGAAGAAGAGAAACGGACGTTGTATAAATTCAATCTATCCACTTTACATTACCCAGTCTGCAGTTGGGCAATGGATAATTTTGCGGCTAAAACTGGAAGTAATGTAATATACCACTCAGCGAAGCACTTTTCATTTCGCACGAGTATTTCGATCTCTGCAAAGGTCACTGTCCTGATAAATTTTTATAGAAAAGCTACACCGCTTTACTCCCGGAAAACACAAATCCAACAACAGATTTACGAGTCTGGCTGAAAATATACCAAAAAGACGATTAGCGTTAATATTAATGAAAAATTTCTGCATTCCTCGAAACCTCTTCATCGAGTGAAGGTTTATACGAAATTTGTACGAGCAATTCATTGTGATTAGCCTCAGGGAAATATACATCAACATTTTTAACCGGGAATGTTCGGTAAAAAAGGGATGATGAACGTAGTTAATTACGCTTGCTTTAATCTCATTTCTACACACTTCCGTCTCACTTTATATACGGACCCTAATTTATGTCTCAGGGATGAACAAATATTTTTCGGTGGGTGCATTGTTATTACAGTATGAAACCATTTGCAAGTTAGCAAGTTAGCTTTTTTTTAAAGATGAATTTTAAATACGTAATCATTGGAATTAATACGCAACCCCATAGACGACAATTAGAAGGGAGCACGTTTTCTGTCATGGCCTATCTGTCGCTGCTAATTAATTGTGATCTACTCCTTTATTGAATCACAGAAACTGGTACTGCAAAAAAACTTTAGTCATCACATAAGTTGGACAAATGGACACTGCCCATAAAAATGTTTTTTCCATTATTTTTTTTAATTTGTGCGTGTTCCAGACTTTTAATTGACTGTCATATTTTATTCAAAAATAAAGGACCATAGCAATTAATCGCTGATTGTGTGCTCCTTAGTCTAGTAAAGTTGATTATTGTGTTAGTTAGTTATAATGTAATCTTTGATTTTGTTTACAAAAATCCAACATTTCTAGCTGTATAAGCAAGATAGAGTTAAAATTGTCATTTCCGTAAAGTGACTTTTACAACATCTCGGTAACCTGCCGCCACAATGATGCGTAGAGCACGCTATTGAATTTTGAAAATTTTTGAAAATTGGAAGTGTGTCCCCGTACCAGTAGGGCATACAGAGTTAGTCTAACTTGGAATAAGTTCAGTCAATCAAAGACGGTTTTTGTTTCAGTAATATGCTCAGATACGTCAACTAGTATTTTAAACTGCGCTCTTTTTGATGTAATAAAATTGTATACAGAGTGTCCCAAATTTGAGATAACCTCTATTGTGAAGGAACATATCCTGGCAGTTTTTAAATTGGTATCGTGCGCGCTTATATGCATTTGATTAAAAGAGAACAACACAAGCTACGACACTGGAAAATGTTTTACCGCGAAACTTAGCAATTCAAAGAGAGATATGGCTGATAAAATGAAGCCTTAAATTTCTTAGTTTTTGTAGAATATTATTCCAGGAATCCTTTAGAGAGGTTAAACCTCCATAACCTTAAAAATAATTAGAATCTTTCGAATCTTCTTATACTCTTTTTAGGTCCAGGTGCTAACATGGTATTATTCTTAATCCTAGTATTAAGCCATTTCCTGCAGAGAGGGTGTGTTATATTCCAATTCGATAATCTCAAATCTATTAACCAATTACGTTTCTTAACACTAGGAACATAATTAAACCTCAATTAAATAGGTGAGGGCCATCAACCTTAAGGTTTCTTATCGGAACAAAATAGTTTATTATGTGTATACCAAGGGACTAAAATGTGTGTTTTAATCCCGAAGGTACAGATTGCTGGCCGAAACGTAGTTGGGGGAAACAAGCACCTGAGGTATACAGCGTGATTCAAATTCGAGGGCCACCATGGGGATTTCGGGAATTGTAAGAGATAGGTAGGTAGTTTAAATTTGGCAAAGTTGTGTATTTATGCAGTTTTGAAACTAAAAAAATTCCGAATATCCGGAAAACACCGAAATTTTCAGAATCGTTTTTATTTTTTACTGATATTATTTAAAAAGATATTTCGAAATAAATGATATATTATTATGGCCACTTTTGTCCCTCTACAAGATGCTACTTTTAAATTTTAAGTTTGATGTTTCGTCTCCAGTCAACCATCGTCAACTTTGTTTTTTCTTATGGAAGTAATTTTTACTTTTTGTGTCATTTGTTGGAGAATTTTTTTCTGATTTCAAAAATGTAAACATCACTATCTTTTAATCATTAATATTAATTTAATATTAATTCGTAAAAACGCAAGAAACTACGTACGTATACTATTTAAGTTTTAAGGAAAAGTTTTCTAGGGAAAAAAGAAAATATTTTAATAATTTAAAAAAATTGCGATGTTTATATTGAACTCTCTTTTGAATACTCTATCAAATAACCGCAAAGGTAAAAATTACTTCCATAAGAAAAAACAAAGTTCATGATGCTCAACCGGAGACGAAACGTTGAATTTAAAATTTGAAACTAGCATCTTGTAGAGGTAAAAAAGTGACCAGAATAATGTGTTATTTATTTCCAAATATCTTAAAGTAACTTAATAAATAACTTCAGTAAAAAATAAAAACGATTTTGCAAAATTTTTATGTTTTCCGGATATCTCCGAATAAGTAGTCGAAATTTGTTAATTTTCAAAACTGCATTTTGTTAAGCATCAAAATACGCAACTTTTCCAAAATTTAAACTACCTATCTATCTCTTACAGTTCCCGAGATCCCCATGGTGGCCCTCGAATTTCAATCAGCCTGTATCCGCTATTTGTATACTCTTGTAATCAATGTTAAAGTTCAAATTTGAAAGCAAAACATTTGTTTGATTGTAGAATCAATATACGAGGCGTCGTTTTTATATTCCCAGACTAGGGTGTTTTGAATTTTGATGCTGTTTTTCAATAAAATTTTAATAAATAAATAAATAAATATATGTGTTGGATGGAAGACTAAAGAAGCAACAATTAGCAGCTTGACTAGGAGTTTCAGAAACCACGGTTTTCAGAATTCTAATCGAATACCTTGGGACGCCAAAGGTTAGTACAAAATGGCTTCCGCGAATGCTTTCGCTATTCTAAATGCCTATCCGCGTAGAGGCCTGTGAACAATCCATGTCGCGCTGTGGAGATCAACCAGAGTTAATTATCAATGGACCTGTCACTGGAGATGAAACCTGAGTTCATCAGTATGATACTGAATCGAAATAAGTGTCACCCCTTCTGCAGGAAAAGAAAAATAATGGCAAGTATTTTTTGGGACTCTCAGGGAATTTTTCCGATTGATTAAGGGTAAGTAGTAGGGTAACGGGAGAGTATTGTGCAAACTAGATCGAAATTATTTTGAAGTTTCTAGATTTGCCGCTAGAGGGCGTACGATTCATGGTTAAGTAGAAAAATGGCTTTTTTTCCTCAAATATACCCAACAAACATGCATAAAAAATACATGCATCGCAATTTTGTACGAATTTTCCATCATTCTAATGCAGCGTGTATTGCTCTAATTTATAAAATATGAGGGGCAGGGGAAGGGGAACATCTCTGTAAGGAGTGGAGTATAACTTCGGTTTAGATTAACCGATTTTCACATAATTGGTTTTATTGAAAATAGCTCTCTTCGTGTAATCAGTTTTTACATGAATGGAGTTTTAATAAATGTGATGAACGGTATAGAGCGCTACATTAACATAAAGTGCAGGTTCTCTTGAAAATTTCACATGGAACAGTGTAACTATTATATGATATTATTAAATAAAATGAAAAAGTGGAAATATCAGTGAAAACCGGATTTTGATATCTGTTTCCTAAGCAGGGATATGACCCAAAAAAACACACATTCACAAAACATATCAAGATGCGATTTTCACTGATATTTTTACTTCTCCATCTTATTTAATAATATAATATAATAATTATATCGTTCCATTTGAAATTTTTAAAAGAACCTACAAGTTTGTTAATGCCAAACCGCGTCCTCTACCACTCATCAGATTTACTAAAAATACTTTAAAATTTGAGAAGCTCTTACCCATAAGGCCAATTATGTGAATACCGGTTAACCTAAACCGAAGTTACATTCAACTCCTTAAAGAGATGTTCCCATTCCCCCACCCCTCATATTTTATGAGCAGAGCGACACGCGCTGCATCAGAATTATGCAAAATTCATACATGATTGCGATGCATGTATTTTTATGTGCATTTTAAGAAAAAAATATATTTTTCTACTTCAGCATGAATCCTACGCCTCTAGTGGCAAACCAAGAAACTTGAGAATAGTGTCCAGAGATTTCTTTTAAGCTCTTTTGTTAACAAAATCTTTTTCCCCAGGCTGTGTAATTAACGGTTGCATAGGTATGGTCTATGACCTTTATTTATAGGACACTCTGTATCATAATTCAATTTTAAATTTGGGCGGTCCTCTTTGCATAGGCTAATGACGTCCAATATAGGTTTCAAAATAATTAGAATTTCTTAAGCTTCCGGCAGATAATCTTCTTCTACTCATACGTCAAAAAATTCTTCTACCCGTGCAGGTGGTATACGGAGGTAATGGCTGGGCTCATTCGCGTCCGTAAAGCGAAAGCGTGCTTCCTGTTTGCGGTATGTTGCCTTGGCTTTGTTGAGTAGTAGAATTTATGGTGTATAATTGCCGAAATAAATTTGGAGCAACAGTAATGTTCCATCCGCTTAGCATTTGTCACTTCCAACCAAAATATTCAGATTTGGTGTCTTTGCAAAAATAGCATTCTACAGAGTTTGCTATTTTCACCCGCTTATGTTGAGTTATTGGTTAAATATTTACAAAGCCCATTTTACTACCGCTCACCACTCTAAATTTGTAGGTGCTTTTTGAGAAATTTGAAATTTAAATTTCTGTAGCAGCCTTCACAATGCAAAAGCATCCTTGCCGATTTCACGTTTTGAATAATAAAAAGCGAGCACGTGCTAGGTAAAGACGAACTTATCAATTCTGGTAATTTGAGTTGTATTTTCCGGCGACAAACGGTTTTACGCAAAAGAAGGTCCAACAATTTTGCATTTACCTTGCAAAATCGGACTATTCCGAAAGGAAAAAACGTAGGATTACTTTGGCATCTCGTATTTAAGAGCAAACCCTCATCAATGATAAGCTAAAAGCACAAGCTTTCATAAGTATTTCACGTCATGGGAAGATTTCGATCAGTTCCATGAAATTTCTAAACTAACGATACACGAAACGTTAGCTTTCAGGAGACATTACGTAGTACATCAGCGGTGCTGACATAAAGTTTGATAAAGAGGAAATGTAACATCGTCACTACAAATCAATACACGTTTCGAATGGGATTTTATTTCAGCTTAGTGCTCCAATAATAGAAAAGACAACCACATGACGCAATTATTTACGTAGGTAAATTATATTACAGCCACATTTAAAACATAATAAGTTGGTTGGCGGGCATGTTGACACAATTTCAATGTACACAATCGATTAACATGTCCAATCATTCTAAAAACATTTCGATAATTAATATTAATGTAGAGTAAAATGTTCTAATTGTGACAGCAGTAGCACGTTATTGTTTCAATGGCAAAAAATCGCCTCTATAATCTCCCCACGTACCTGATTTGTTCGCGTTTGAGTGCAAGCACGTTTATGAATAGTGTAGGTACTTTAACCTTGATACGTTATTAAAAATAGCCTTTATGATTGAGGGTGTTCACATATTAAACGTTTATGTTTGACCTACGATTACCAGAAATAGTCCTTGTTTATTTTAGCAATTGGTGCTTGCTTTTAGGTCATCTGCGGAATTTCAAGTGAATCGTAAAATAGAAAGCTTTTCAATGACGATCACATGGCATCATTACTGTCGAGTTTGGAATCCTTAAGTCTTGCTATTACGATTTCAGTTAATATTCGAAATTGATTTGAACGCACATTACGTCATTAAGAACATTAGAAATTCAAGCTATAATAGTCACGGAAACGACAACGTAATAAGAAGTCGATAGGTTTAATGCAACTTTTATTTTTGGATGACCAATAAAGGGATGCAAACGTGGTAATTTTGGCCTATGACGAACACGTGAAACATGCCGATCTCATTGCAGTGGCCACAAAAATCAAGGTTCGGCGTTCTCATTGTCATAGCAGCAATGCATTTGTCCCTTTCGTGTCGGTATCCTACGTAAAAATAGACAGGCTCAATCGAAACGTGAGCTGAAATCTTGATGCATATTTCAAGATGTTCTACGATTAATTGACGTCAGCATGGGTAGTAGACGAAGTTCAAAGTCGTCGTTAATTAAGCTTTGTCGGCCTCCACTTCTTTATTGAAACTGAATCGATGTAAGTTCCTTCAATTTAAGACACATCGATAGAAGAAGTCATATTATATGTGAAGTCTCTCAATTGTAACTACGGGGGCGTACTTTAAAGTGCACTACAAGAATCTTATCAAAGCGGCCTATATATCGTTATCGATTGTTTTTAAAAACAAACAAACAACATTGTTTTGTCTTCGGTAACATAATAATTACGAAATTGTATATTTGTGTTCTTTTTTGATAGCGCATTTCAGTTGGAGGACTGCGACCTTATAATGTATTATGAGCAAATAGTAATTGGTGTAAGTATGTAGGTATTGATTAGACAGTGCAATCATACAAATTTGCGGAATTTCTGCAATAGAACAAGTTTTATTGCAATGGAAAATCATCAGATACATCTCAATACGAAGGATTACTTTAAACTTGTCCTTAGCAATTTAAATATTTGTATAGAGTAGAGACTTAATGCTATTAATAGTATCCATTCAAATAGTCTATAAATATAAAAACGGTAGTATATCTGTCTGTGTGTCCGTGTCAGGGATTCCATAAGGGGTCGATTTATCGACCCCTGGGGGTGAAAATCTGTTTTCCAGGGATCGACATAAACGAAAATTGATTTTGGGAGTCAACGAGGTCTAAAAATCGACCACTATTAATTAACACAAATTTGTATTAGAAACTTTCAAGATATGAGTCTATGGGGGTCTGAGATATCAGTTCAGTTTGGAAAATGGGTCTCTGGCCCAAGATTGGGAATCTCTGGTCTATGCATTACTGTACAACATTCATTCGATAGCCGTTAAACTTTGGCCATAGTTCCAAATTGTTCAGACACAACCGCGCGGGAACCGCATGGAAATCACTTGGAGCTTAGGTTTAGAAATACAAAGAGGTTTGGATTACTTTAAACTTGTCATTCGTATTTCCATTGTCTTCCTACACTGTGTCCCAGATAAGGATGTCTATCATGGGGATCTTGGAAACTAAGAGAAGATACAGAGATTAGGGAGAAGTTCCGCAAGAAAACCAGAAAAACCGTAATTTGCAGATTTTGTTTTAATTTGTTCTGATGTAATTTGAGCAGATACGAAAAAAATTTAAAAAAAACACTCATTGCCAGTATATTTTTGACTGCAACGCCGTAATTCCAAGTAGAGTGTGGGTGGTGAAGCCTGCTCAGAAGAAATGGTAAGTAAAAAAGATCGCCTCTTACCACAAGAAGTGCATATCTTACACCTATCTTATCAGAAAGTAACGATAGAAGAAGATGCCATACGACTGGTGAAAGTGGGAAAAGTGATGGGTTCGGTTGGATATCTGCCAGGGGAGGTTAAATCGACTTAACTGAAGATCATACTGCTGTAGTATGATCTTTGACTGAACACAAGAAATGCATTATAATCGTTAAATAAAATATTATCATTGAGGAAGTCAAGGAACTCCCTTTACTTACTGGGGACTGGGGGCATTAGAAAAATAAGTAAAATTTCGCCCGGTTCTCAAGATTATGTGTACTATGCTTTTAACTAATGTCCATTGATAGTTATTTTGGTGGTGAGTAGTAATTTTCCCAAAAAAAGGTTAACTTATTCCTCCACATCCAATCATTGCTTGTCGGCCTACATTATTCTTTGCTATTCCCATTGGATGACATACGATCTGATTCTTCTGACCGCATATTCTTATTTACTTATCTCTTCTGGTGGAAATTTTGGAATTAAGTATTTATATTAGATAGAAAACTCGTACTTTCACACATTTTTCATTTTAAAAAATAAATGCGAATGTTGAGAGTCCAAATAGAACATTTCCGATCGCTCGATGGCTTCATGTCCATCGATTTAAAAAGAAATTTTGCAGGTGCATTCTTTATCAAATTTGTAGACAGAAGTTCGTGAATTTGCAATGTAAGCCAAAAAATAAAAAAGGCCCTTTTGACATGTCCATTAGTTATGAACCGATTTGCATGAAATTCAAACTGGGCATAGTTTTAGCAATATAATACGCATCACAACCTTTTAGCAGATTTTTGCAAATTTATTTGTACAAACTTCAAACGCGAATTGGGTATGAACGGGACGTCGGAGGTGAGCACCGACAAAGGGAATATGGTAACCCCCGACAAGATCTTATGTAATGTCACCGTTTTGGTGCTTTTGATTATTATGTACCGTCAGGGTGTCGTGTATGTTCTATTGTTAGCATATTCAAATGATGTCTTTACAAGAGCAAGTCCCGCCATGGTGCGGGTTTCCGTTAACAACCCGTTCCATTGAACCTAATGTGACCTTCGGTTCTCAAGATGTATGCAATAAAAGATGTCTGTAATGAGAGAGGTCGGCTTTTAGGCTTTTTACTGAGTCATCCATCGAAAGTAAAAAACCCCATAAACTTGATCCCTTCTAGTGAAACCTGTATTTGCATTATCGTATCTGTAGCGTCTTCTCTGTTGGTAAAAATGTGCAAAATTGCACTTTGCAAATGTGACCTTCGGTTCTCAAGATGTATGCAATAAAAGATGTCTGTAATGAGAGAGGTCGGCTTTTAGGCTTTTTACTGAGTCATCCATCGAAAGTAAAAAACCCCATAAACTTGATCCCTTCTAGTGAAACCTGTATTTGCATTATCGTATCTGTAGCGTCTTCTCTGTTGGTAAAAATGTGCAAAATTGCACTTTGCAAAATGAGTGGATTAGTACCCTTAATCCCCAAATGGACACAAACGAGCGCACATGACCGTTTTTGATCCTTTTCCATGCGTATCTCAAGGCGATAAGACGCTATTGTAACATGATTTTGTTCCTATAAACGTACCGTTATCTATATAATGCAACCAAATCATCGGCCGATAAGGAAACTTTTCATTTTGATCTGCCATGCATAAGATACTTCATCTTCACAAAGTGGACGTCCTCTACGTGTGAGAAAATGAAATTTAAGTGAACTCTTTGTTTCCCTCTTTTGGCAGACCCTACAATTAAGATGATTGTACTATTGATTTTCACAATTCAAAACCCGGGACGTATCCATTTGTATAATATATTTTAGTATCTAACTTCTGATTCACGGTTTGATATTTTACTTAGTTGAAGAGGTGCCATAAAGTACCTATTTTTTGAAGTTTTCTATGCGTGCTTTATGCAACATCACTTTTGGTTTCTACATACGAGTATAAGATCTTATTATGAACCCGTACATCCACTTCTAATATGTATTTCGTAATTTCGGTAGACAGAATGCTTCATTAAATACTGAGGTATGTAATAAACAATAAGAAAATCAATACCATCAATTGTGTAGTAGAGTAAATCAACAATTTTCACTGAGATTGGCGATTGGATTGTGATTAAGATTAAGTAGAAAGTTTTTGCTTTAATGTTACCTAAATGAGATTTTGCGTTTCTACGAAATCAAAGACCTCGTCAAAGATTTTAAGTGACATTCTGATTCCGGATTACAATTAATATTAAACCTCAAAGCAAAAGTATTTCACATGTCAACAATTCATTGCAGGTACATTTTCAGTCCATCTGTCTGTTTTATAAACAAATATTAGAAAAACTGTGTACATTTTACAACACAACCTATTAACCCATACCTGTTTATTTGGTTTAACCAGTTTTTCATTAATAAATATTACCCCATGGAGGAAGGCTGTCTTAATACTTCCAAAAATGGAATACGTTGGCAGATTACTGAACACAGATTTCTTTATTGTTATAAGGCATTGATTAAGGCAGTAGATGTATGGTTAAGCAACAATTGGGCTATTGTACACTATCAGGTTAATATTACGTCAAGCACGTAATCAAAGATAAGAAATCGAATCAATACTACAAGTTGGCTACTATGCATTAAAAAGAAAAAAATAAATTTTACCTGAATTCTGACAGTCTGTCGGTCGAGTTTAAATCTTGGCTTGGCATTTTTTCCATTGACCGCATTGGAGCCGCAATTGAAAAATAAAAACTTTATGATTTACAACCGAAATTGATGGAACGAAAACGCTCGTCGTTTAAGTTGTACGAACAGTTTTTGTGTAGTCACCGACTCGCGCTACTTTACAACATTCGTATGAGAACTGACAATGAATAAATACTGATATTGACTAAGTTAAACTTAGCTAGTACCTCGATAAAATAGCCTAACATAACGCGATTGACGTTAGCAGTGGGTATACAGCGGGTGTTTGTCCCCCGCCAATAAACCTTTTGAATGCTTCATTCTATATTAATCACCCTCCACTCATTGGAAATCTTTGTTGCGATGCTTCCACTTAATAAGAAAATCGTTACGTCTACTTCCTAATTAATTAATTCAGTTCCCCACACGAGCGCATTAGCTACTGGGAGGCTTTTGTGCATCAGTGAGTTGATGTAAATATAGATCTGTATGACTTGTCGACATTTCTAAACACCGCTCTTGCTTGAGACGTGTAAATCACCATTTTATACGATAGAAATAATTTTTCACTAATGGGAGCACGTAGAAATAACCATATAAGGAAATGACTCAACTAATTTAGGTAATGGAAATCGCATTTTCCACAATTTTGTCACTTGTCACGTACGTTCCAATAAGTTGTACTTTGTAGTGCTTGGCGGCACGTAATTAGTGTATCAAACCTTTTTTGTTTGACCAGACCACAAACTGTTAGTCAACGTCAACGTAAAGGCATTTGCAGATTTTCTGATGTTAGAAGAACACTTCAATGACACCTACCTACGTGAAATACATCAGCGATGCTATAGTTTTCCACTTCTTAAAATATAACAATAGATGATCCAATTGCAGATACAAATACAAGCTACCTTTCTTTATCTTTTAGACATAGACTCCAGCATGAATAAGAAACAACGGGCTCAATGATGAGCTTCTATTATTCATAATCGCTAGTTAATGTCTCAATCTTACCTAATCGGAATTCTACTGTTTAACTTTTATTGTTCTTTCGGCAATTTCCTTCCGCATGTGGGATAGGTACTATGTACCTACTATTTACTGCCATTGTATTGTATTATCAAGTTTCATTATTATTAATGAAAATCTTTGATAATTTCAAATTAGCGGATTTCAATTTGAGCTACATAATCCTGCACTTTTTGTGTAACTAGGGTATTTTAATTAAATTTTATAAATAATGCACTATCGTCGATCTGTTCGTCTGTTTTAATCGTAGGCCATGCTTTTCCATTACTAGATAAGCTTAGTTTGAAAGCGGAAATTTCACCTCAACCTGGAAGACAGTGATGAAGATTCGTTTGTTGTTTTCTGTTCTCTATGGCGCAAGGCGAACTAGCAGAACATGGTACTCCCTGCCACTCGTAACCATGGCTTTAATAATATACCGGGTGATTCATTAGAAGTGATGATCACTTGAATTTCGCGCGTAAGGTTTTAGTATTTTTTGCATTGTTAGATTGACGGTTTGAATTTCGTTAGTAATTTTTTTCTGTCATGACTGTCATTTAAGAAACCAGTGTCGCCGTTAATTGTTGTGTGCCATTTGCGGTTTATTACTTTTTCCATTTTGAACAATTTTTAGAGTTGATGCACTAAAATACATAAGAAACGTGACTGTGTCTAGTGTTAGTTTATAATTTATGGTAAAACACAAGCAGTATTTGTAGTTTATAAATAAGTAAACGATTTACTGAAAGCATGATGATACACCACTGCATGATACACCACTGCAATTAAATAAAAGATCATCAGTTAGTACCAACTTCATAATTTTTTTGATTTGCGGGAAATTCAAATTGTCCTCACTTCTAATGAATCACCCGGTATAACCATTCTCAAGGAAGTAAATTTCTTAGAATACATTATCGCCGGGTATATATCAATAATATTGGCGGCTTCCTTGTAGAAAAATTCGCGTCAAAAATATTTGACCCCCAAGATAACTTGGTCCATGTACAGGGTGGTTCAAATTCGTAACTCGTCATTGAGATCTCCGGACCGGTGAGAGATACAGTGTAGGTTAAATGGGGACAAAGTTGCTGCTTTTTGTGGTTAAAGAACCGCATTGAAATTTTTGAACAACCATTGAAAATAGCTGAGATATAACGGAAAAACTGAAAATGTCAAATTTCGTTTCCATTTTCCCTAGCTTAAACTTATTCTCAAAGCTCAATAACCCGGAAACGATTGACATGCAGTATGCTTCTTACAAATTTAGCTTAACATTGAGAGAAGAATTGAAATAGTGATTATACAGGGTGTAGCATTAAAAAAATGCAATTTTAGGGTACCACGCCCTGATAACCAGATCTGTATAATTATAATTAACATATAAATACTGCCTAGAAAATATTGAAGAACCCAACACTTTTGTATACAACTTTTTTCGATATCTTGTATATTTTCGCCGATAATCGACCTTTTCCAGACTTCTTATCATGGACCCTATATAATCAGTTTAATGCTACGATGTGGCTCTTGATCATTTTAAGTAATGCAAGGTGGCGGCTTTAAACATCCTAAATAAAGAAATATTAACGTGGTTTAGACCGGCAGTAAGAATCTAAGAACAAATAAAAGCAATAGGTAAGATGCAAGCATACTGATCAGTAATTCTAAATAAATGAGTGGGGAGGAAATCACCGATACTTACAAAAAACGGGAGGATCACTTGGAACGAACGAACGTTTTCACAACCACTTTGCGTATGAACGCCCGGTGTAAGCTTTTTGTTACGAAAGTTTCGTATCGAAAGTATATATGTTGGTTCTAGGAGTTGAAGAGGAGCTCATTATGCGGGTCACTCTGTAATTGAGCGCAAGTCAGTTGAGCCTGTTGATAAATAAGATAGAAGCTAAAGGTAATTGATTTAATTTCTAGAGTTGTGTTACAGCCGCCGCTATCGCAATTAAAGCTGCAATTAATCCACCGTTCTCTTTCAGATATTTCAATTGTTGCGTCCGAAGGCTCTCGTCATTTAGATGACTAATATTTTAAATTTCAGTCACGTTAAGTCATTATTAACAGATTTTATTTGCTGTGGTAAATTAAAACGTACATTAAAACTGCAAGGCGGTGCAGGTTTACGCTGTTGTTACCTAAGAAATTCCAATTAACAATAAGTGTTAATTGGACTACCGATTTTAGAAATTTCAATCCGGCCAATTAAGTAAGTGAAACAGTAGCTAAATAAATGTGTTGCAGTAAACGTCTTTCCACATAGTCGTGTGGGGGTATCAAAAGAAGTGCTATTAATTGATTTGAATTTCAATTGATTGGGTAGTCAAGTAAAAACCCATGAAATGCTGGTTTTTCATTTATCAGTTAAACTCATCTGATAGAGAACTTATAATATGTAACATAATAACATATTTTAGTAATGATAGGTATTTATTTACACTCGTCTATGGGGTACTCATTGAACAAAATAACAGACAATCAGTCCAATTCTGTAACTAACAAGTTTGCAATATTACTAACTATAGCACTGGGTCTAAAATAAACGCGTTAGGTCCAGACACCCGGACCCAAATGAAATATCGGTTTCAATTCTGTGTATATTTATGAAAAAATATTTATAACGGTTCCGGTCCACTTTCGGTTCTAAAAAAAATAGTTCTGATAAATTTTTCGGTCCATAACGGTTCTTTTCGGTTCTAGTAGAAAGTGTGGCATTCAAAAAATTCATTATAACAACCTGATATGTTTAATAGGTGTGAAAAAGAAGTAAAAAGTCACGAATACCAAAACGTGCCGTATGGTTAGTGTAGCTAATTTATAATGACAATGGGAATAGAGGAGGAAGAGGGAAATATGTATTTAAACTTAATTTATTAATAAAAAACCAGAAAAAATACACAAATACTTATGTAAAAAAATCATGTATAGAGTATTGTTTTTTATTTTTATTTTCTAAAACCTCGCCCTTCCCACAGATTAACAATTTGTGCCCCCTCCTTTTATCACAGAAGTGGCTAAATTACCGCCACCGCCACCCATACCCGTCAATTTCGACACCTTATTAAAAATTTATAATCCACCGTTGGTAATCATAGAGTAATGTTTTATCAATTTTCAGGACGTGTTTGCCGGCGCGTTAAGAACCGTAAAAAAGCGAAAATAACAACACAACAATGCTATTTTGTGAACTTATACCAGTTATATTAACTATTCATATTTATTGTGAATTAATTCAGAACTATACATAATAATAAGCTGTTAATTTAAAAATTTACCTTATCAATGGCAAATAATTGTTATCGTCTTCCACATGTACAAATTCACAGAAATCATCCATGCCCATTTCAACAAATAAGCATCAAGTTTACTTAATTTTAAATGCTAAAATGCAGATCAGTCAGATAAGTGTACTAATTGGTTCCCTTGTCCACCACTCATATATTACTAGGGTTACCCTCAACTTTACTGTGTAAGGGCACAAAAGAAATGTTTATTGAATCAGAAAGTTGAGGATGAGTGTCACTTTAAGTGCGAGTGCGCCTCTGAATTTGCCTTTTAATATGTCGAACTGAGAAACTTTTATATCAGTTTTTTTATTTTTGTAGTTTACTTGTTTTTTTTTGTATCAACGCTTTTCTTTTACTAGTGACAATTCTGCCTCTATTTTATATCTCCTGGCTGTAGTGTGGTATGGAATTATGTTAACCAATCTTACTCAAATTGTTGCAGACGTTTGTATGAGAGGAATTGGTAACCCTAACTGCAGAATATCTGTGTATTTCATGCAAATCACAATATTGTTCAAAAGGGGACGTTTTAAATTATCGACATGATAAAGAGCTGTAAACTTTGAACGATTTCCGAATTCCTACTTTTCTTGCCAACTTCAGGGACCTCTCATATTTACCTAACCAAAAGGTGAAGAAATCTCCATGAAGTCTTCAACTAAATCTTGAGTGATCCCATCTACCACTAGAAGGGAGATACTAAGTATTCATAAAAGCAATATTATCAACGCGCCATTTACATCAACTATTTTTAGTCGGAACACTTAATCAATTGTTTCTAAGGTGAACAGGACCACTCAAGACGTTATCTAAAATATTGTCCTCCGTCAAATTCGTCAGAAGTAAGTGAATGACGCGATTTGTTACCTTGATACAATCTACGAGATTACCAATAAATGATTTAAGTGGTCTACCGGTAATATTGTATTTGTCGAGTATTTGACGTAAAGGAAAACTTTAAGCATTACCCACTTATCGATCAGTGCCAATATTTCAACATCTAGGCACAACCTTCAGGATTATTTTATTTCCATGTATTTTTAAACTTCGATATGTCTCTCGTCACCAGTAATGCATATTCCATACATACAACCCTTCTCTCACTCACCCTTGACACAACGGAATGGAAAGTTATTAAATTACACATGAAGCGTAGGTACCTACCGATTTACTATTTAGAGGGTTTTCATCTAGGTTTTCATTATTTTTTACTTTAATTTATCTATATTGTATATCAATAGCAACACAAATTTTGAAATGGAGTGTTTCAAGGGAACAAATATTACAGACGACACTAAATATATATATATAACTTTAAATACTAACAATTCATTCTTGAAATGCCTTTAGGATGAGTATAGTGCACCTTTATTTTAAGGAGCTTAATGAAGGTAACGGCATTTTTGTTCTATAAATGAGGCGTTTCAAAAATATGTACTGCAATAATCATCATTGTTACTATTATTAGTTAACAACCAAACTGGCACCAGGTTGAAATGTCAAACTTAATATATTTGAAACAAGCTTCTCGGTGTTATATTGAAATTAGCCATAGGCCCTATATAAATAGGCTGTAAAACTTTTATTTACTTTCAAAGTGTTCGTGATGCAAAAGAATGCGTTAGGAAATTAGGCCCGTGTGATTTGTTTTACTTTGCATTCTTACATCATTGGGATCATCCGCATTTCTCGAAAGGAATGCAAGGATTTTTTTAAGTACTGAATATATAGCAGTCACGAAATTAGAAAAGGTGATTATAATAAATCAGATCAGATTAAATTACGGTCACAATGTCGATTTCTCGATCATACTGTTACTACGTATTTCGTAAATATTATTCGTCGTAAAGAGAATTCAGAAGTGGTTTGCAGCTAATGCATAATATATCTTTTAATTTTCGTGGGCCTTCACTCTTTAATGCAAATGCTGGAAAAGTTTTATGTCCAATTAATTCTTCAATTAGGTGTGCGAAAAACGGCCAAGGCGGTGGTTTTCCTTGTTATAATTTTTATTCTTGCGAGTGAGGTCTGTTCAAATTTAAATTATGATTTCTATTTACCGCCTGAAAGAAACCCATGGGGAGAAGTGGTTTTACGGGAGGGCAGACAACAACAGTTTTTTTATGTTAATATTACATTTTACACATTATCTAAGTACTATGCGATCAATAATGAGTTGCTGTCGAGTTTTTTGTTTACATGGAACACTTCGTTACGATAAATTGGGCGCATTTAATGATTTTTTAATCTACCCAAATTTAGAGCAAATGTGATATAAAGAAAGGTATCATGGGAAAAGGGCGTACCAACAAAAATGTAAGTTTTCAGGAAATGAAAAACACGTTTCACAAATTTAATATTCTACTGAAATTTAATTCCACTCTTCCTCCTTCCCAATCGACGACCCATTCTTTTGTCTTTAGCATGAACCTTCCGTGACGCTCCCCTCATTTCTGATAATCTGATATCTGCTTTCCGCGGCTTCCTGGCCCTCTCCGCCCTCCTTAGGCCGCTTTATATTGTGGACATGCCATCGTCCACTACTGTGCCTTGGCCCATATGGAACACCTCTTTGTGTTCTCGCACCTGTCTTTAAAGTGTCCCTCTTGTTGGCAGTTCAGACACTTATTTTTGTTATCACAGGCATTACACTCTCGGTTCAATTCAGTTGTCGCCTACCTAAGTCGGACAGCCATTCGATTTAAAGGTGGTGTACGAGTATTCTACCACCTGCACGTTAGTAAAGGAGGTATCGCATTGGGGTAAAAAATGACCCCCCACATTTTTTCCGGAAATTCGTTTCAAAGCACCGGCATTCCGAATCAAACAAAATGTCAATGATGTCGGTCTATTTGTATGTCTGCTCTCATTTCCCCTAAACAGCTGACCCGATTGGAACCAAACTTAGTACATATACAGTGTGTCCCAGATCGAACGCACCATGGGGAAGCGGCAATGTATTTTTTCGCGAAGATTTTGAAAGTAGCGTTCAATGTATTACTCAAATCTCTTTTTAGCATTAGGCAAGCCCAATAATGTACGTTGAACTTCAAATAGGTACATATCAAAGGACTCATGGCTCCTTTGCGAAAAAATCAATAATTCTTTTTACCTATGGTGCGTTCAACCTAGGACACAAAGTATTGTTAGACATAAAAAAAGAGCTGAAAAGCTTTTGGGCAGATCGCGCATGCGCAGGTGCGCGGGTGGTATCTGTGCTTGCCACAAACAAATATTTTCCTTATGTAGCAGCGAGTGATGCCCACTCATAATCGGCGTACGCTGTCCATAATGTTTTCCTTGTTCTTCGGTAGCGTCAGTGTTGCGACCATATGTCCGTTCTCTGATTCTCTTATTTCAAATACCTACTCCGCGGTGTCGCGGCCTTCCAGTACGGCCCCCTTAATCTCTCTTTTATTAGCAATCTCGTCGATCCCCCGGGCCTTTATTCACACAGTACACTAGACTTTTATTGTGGTAATACATTCAGCTATTTTCCTGATTAGGTCTTTCCCCTGTGATGGTGCGTATATTTCAATTTTGTTACTCTTTGCTCTTATGAGGCTCCTGGTGGTCCTCTCTAAGGTGTCATTAAACGCCCCTTGCTTTTTCTTCCTCTCATTCTCCCTTCACGCTGCTAGGAAGAAGTGTCCATCTTTTTCTACCGTTCTACCGTTGCGGCTGTCTCCCCCTTTTTCAAGACCGCCTATTTTTCCAGAACATCATCATACCGCATTTGAACGTCTGTACACCCTGAACCCGTTTGGCAAGCTCAGGGTGTCGTCGCCCAATTTCCTCCCTTAGGTACTCATCACCGTTATCATTGCTATATAAAACAATTTCGCTCTTTAACCATGCATTATCATTGGCGAACTCACTTCTAGTTGTATGTTCGGATCTCTTGGCCTTGAAATTACCGCATCTTTCTATCGCTTTTTGCAGCTTTTTCCGCACGAGCTCTTCTTCCTTAATGATGATTGTAGTTTTTGGTTTGGTATTTCTGTGCAGAAGAAAGTTAACTGAAGTTGTCTAAACCTTGTGAAAGTTGAAAAAAACAATCAATTTATTGCTCCGTGGAGCTATCTGTCTAGGTTCTCTTTTTATAAAAGTTGAAAGTTTAAACCGTTCGCGCAGCTGCATCGTATTCAACACGCCAGTTCGTTTATCATCAAGTTGGTGTTGTAATTTTTAGATTTTCTTATTTTTAATTATCGACCATCTGCGCACGGAGTACGATGTAAAAACAAGCTTTGTAAGCTACTCTTTATTTCAGGAATTTTGTTTTTATTTCCATTTAATGTGTTTCAGAATAAATTTTTAGCATTGTCAATCAATTAATTGTGTATTTTATTCGAATAAATTGTACGACCCGCGTATAGTCCTTCTGTCATATGTTTCTATTTCTATCCACGATTTATTTTAGGTGTTGATAAGTTGTTTGGAAACTGAGGAATTTGATCGAGGTCAGAGTCTCCTAAATTATTAATTTCAGTCAATATTAAGATTTTTCTTTGTAGCAGATGCCGGAAGTATACGAGGAGAAATTATAAAAATTCTAATTTGTTTGAGCTAGCTGATCAGGTGTTTTGGTGGGTGATGTAGTTGACTGTATAGGTATACCATTGCACACAGTATAACAGGTGTAATATATACCGAGTGTTACATATAAGTATGTAAAAAAATTGGGTGGTAGAGGGGCTCAAAACAAGCACTTTTTCCAAATAAACCGAGAGTCCAACGTGAATGGTTTGGGAGCCACCCCCAAGAAAGTGGTGAAATTTGCATTTCTTTCGCAGCAACCATAACAGTTAGAAAGACTGGTGGCACGTCTTTGAATGGGTTTTCGGATATGCCCATTCCGATTTTGCAAAAATTTTTTCAAAATTCCTACTACCCCCTAACTTGGGGGCGCGGAAAAATTTGGTAGCTAGGGGTTTTTGAAGATGAAAATCATGAATTTGAAATTAGTTTTTGAAAATTCGAAAAACAATTCCACTACAATCCTTCATCGAGGAATTAAAATGGAGAGAATTCCACGAAATCTGCATACTTAATGAGTTAAGGAACAAAATTGTCGAACAGTTTTTTAAAATCACTTTTCAAACAAAAGTTATACTCATTTGACGATTGGTCCTTCGGGTCACAAAGTGTCCCCCGCCTACTAATGAGTAGTGAGTCATCTACTTTCTTATGTAGTTAATTAAAAATGTCGCAAATATCAAAAAAATAACGATTCCCATGGGGAAATGCACTAAAAATAATAATAAAAGGATTTGAATAGCCAAAGTTTGAAGGCAAAGGAAATATAATCATTAGCACTGGTAAGGTTACATCTACAGGACCAATCGACAACGTGTTAACCCCGGAACCGAAATAAAACATTGGCAAACAGTGCAAGGGAACCAACTTAAACCGCATATCTAATTACTGTGGGGAATATCACGTACCTAAATACAAACCTTGATACACAATCGCATTATAAATAAATGGACTTCCTATTATATACTAATTAGTAAGTACCTACTGGTAAATTTAGGATAAATTACCAAAACGGTTGTTGAATCATTTATAAACTTAGTCGAAAGGAACGCGAGGACATTGCATAATATTCTAAAAGACCTCCACGGGTGGCAATTCACCATTTGATTACCTACTACAATAAAAAGATAACTTTTCTTATGGTAACTTTACAAAACAATTGGAATTAAAATGACTGATTAGTTTACCGTTTCAATACAAATAAATGCAGCAGGAGTTTCTTGTTTATGGTAGAATGGGGATTGTATCGCGTTCTGTATATTGTGGATTGTGCCTTTACCCTGAAAAGATTTATCGAAAGCAGACGTGTCCTTGAACGCTGTGCTCGAACACCAAAGTACATATACAGTAGGTATCAAATCCGGGTGCACAGCTGATTTCATAACATTCAATTGTTATATTTTGCATTTGAAAATATGAAATATATACAAAATAAATTGTAAATATTGTAGTCAAGTGTATCTTGGGCGAACGAAATATCACTCAAACTTCATTTAAGAGCACAATGTTTGGAGTAAATCTAGTGTTGCCTTAAATATACTTGAAAATAACAGCAAATAAGCAGTAAAATGTGAATTGCTTTGCTACGGATTTAAGGATTTCTTATGAATACTTATAGACCTAGCCCTACAAGTCGAAAAATGCGATTATAGGGCGGTTGATGATTAAAGAAAGCGAGAAGAGAGAGAATCAATTTGTTAAATTTCAGGTCCGTTAGTTACCCATTAATCGATTTTAATTTCTAATGGTATACGAAAACCAGCATTAAACCAACAAAATCGTACAATTTAAGGGAAATATCAACGTGATAACAGATTTCGCCGCTTGGACATTTTTATACTGCCGACTTTGGAGATTTCATTCCGACTATTTGGATAAATACAATTAATCGTAATTAGTTGGAGTTACAGTAACAGCCTCCGATTAACTCGAGACTACATCCGGTAGATGCGCCCTTAAAAAACCTGATCTAATCCCGTATTCTTAAGAAGTCTGGGAAAGACGTAATTTAATTAAATAAGATTTATAGTTATCGCAAGGACACACCGTCGGTCAGGTAAAACCCATCTTCCCTCAATGGCATAGCCAAATTTGATAAAAGGTAAATCAGTTGTTTAGAGGGGATTTTTTGCCTTTAAATTTGTTTTAGCAGTCACTAGTAGCCGGCCGCCGCTTGCCTTTTGGAATTTCTTCTTCCTTTTACTGCGTTTTGTATTATATTTATTGATAAGAATCGAATCTAAACAAAAGATTTGGGGTATTTTGGTTCATTGTTTAGAATTTTGCATTTAATTTCAGTACTACAGGAAAATGTACCAGGAATTTATTATATATAAAAAAATGACAGTTTAGGATTAAATTTAGCATTTGTTGTATTTCTTTTTATAAATATAACTAACGTCTTACATTAATAAGTGTAAAGAAAAATAGATCCCCTTTATATTAATGAACTAAAGTCATATGCGTAGTTTAGTTATTAGAGTTTAATCAAACCAGCGAATTAGATTTTGAGTTTGAAATTTTAAGAGGTACTAAGGGACGAAATTTTCGCAAGGTAAAGGACATCAGAAACTTTTTTACTACTGAGCTAGCCGTGGGCAAATAAAAATTGTCGTAGTTAAATTTTTGGGGGTTCAATTTTATTTTATGCAAGTGAGGTCTTCGACCCTTGTAAATGTAACTAAGTTCGTTACAGACGGTCCCCGTTTTAATCCGAGCGACCGAACACCGTGTTATCTTTCTTATAACACTGAAGCTTATTTTATCCAAATTCGTTTTTATTAATATTTTATCATGAGAGCACGAAAGGCTGGCGTAGGTAGAAACCATGGTAATAGAATCAACAAAATTATGTACGAAAAATGAAGCAGCGTACTTTATAGTATATTAAGTATGGAGAACGGTAAGGGATTTTTACCGTTCGAAGACAATTGTTTGGAGGAGGAGCGAAGCGACGACTCCAATTATTGTCTGAGAACGGTAACCCTTAACGTTCGACGTGCTTATAACATTTTTTGCGCGATCGAAATTAAAATTATGCAACCAATATAAATATGCACTAAGAAATTAAGAGCAGAATAAATCGAAATGATCGAAGTGGTATGGTGTACATCACTAGGTAACCAGTTTATTTGTCAAAATTGAAATTAATAATTTCATAAAATTGTGCATGTGTCTGATGTAGTTTGCTAGCTTTGCACTTCCTTTATGACTTTATGAGCGTCTTTCTATAGGAAACAACAGCATAAATTGTACGTTTAATGTACCTAACAATAATTAAAGATTAAATGTAATGTAAGACTGTTCATTTTGAACTGATTTAAAAAGGCATCGGTAAGTATTTTTGCTGTTCTGTTTTTAGATCGGTAAGTAATTTTGGCGTCGTCGTAATCATAGCAACTGGTAAATGCTACGTACTGTCATGGAAACACACATGGTAAATAGTCAGAAATGACCGATCGCGCAAAAAATAGTATAAAAGTTACTATTGACCACGTACTTGATAAATAACAATGAATTTTATAGAAATTTTAATAATCCAGTTTAAATGAACCTTGGAAACGGTTAAAAATGTCTATGTTTTTATCTGATGAAGCCATGTTACCCTTAATGCGGCCATTGTTAGCACTCAAGTTTAATTTTTGTGTAAATAAAGGATCTTTTGAATTATATGTGTTAAAAGAAGTGTCATGAGTTTATAACGGTGTTTTAGTACGGAAATAAGAATTCAGGATATCGATCTGCGTACGTGACGTTTTGAACGTTTTCAAGCTAAGTTAATAGACATCTGTTATTTGTGGACTACTAGTAGAGATAGTAAAAGATGCATAGAGACCGTAAGATCTGCACTTGAAGGTTTGACCCGACTACAGTTTTCAATTTTATTAATGCCCTCGTAAAATCTTTTTGATGTCCATTGCAATGGGAACTTACGTGACTACATAAAGTCCATTTCTCAAGTGATTTCTTTATAATGATCACTCATGGTGGTGATTACACAACATTATCAGTTGGCCATTGAACGTAGTGATGTTTGTTGAATGAGATATTAGCTGTATTTACATTATTTTTGTTGTCACAATAAATGTTATCTTTCCATTATCACTTTTTCCAATGGTTTAATTCTTTTAATATTACACAAAAAAGAATCTAGCACTAAGGCACATACCCCTGTATTATATTGATAAAGTTTATCTAGTACTAAGAAATTAGTAAAACTACTTCAATAATTTTTCATTTTGGACTTTAAGACGACAGGGATACTAAATAAATAAATAAATAAATTTAAAAAAAGTGCATTATATATTCTGAATTTGCGTCTCGTGCTAGAATAACAGCTGCACTACCAATAACCATTCATTGCGAGTTAAATTACACTACAAGATGAGTCTCTATGAGCATTTGATTAACGATTTGTCAATCAATCCAGCATAGTTACTTATAAAGATTTTATTCCATGAGATCCCGAAGAACTAAAATGAAAGTGGTACGGAGAATCTGCAGCACGGAAACCTCTCAAGCGATGATCGAATCCTTATTATATACAGATGGACTGTTGAATTCAATACTCTGTATTCGGCGAAGTTTAGAGCGGCATTGTAAAATTCGGTCTAAAAACTGATACGCAACATCATTGCCCCGATATTTTTCTATTCCCACGTAGGATTCCTATGTTTTGAGGTCGTTATTAAAGTAATCAAATTATAATGGAAGAATAACTTTAAGGGTTTGTTATTTGAATACGGTTCATTAAATTTTACAAATTACTTTTATGAGCGAGTAAAACGTACATAATTAGATTTCAAGCAAAATTTAATTGAAAACGCGGAGTGTGGTCCGGAAAGGTGCATTTATTATATCAAATAATAAATGGGTAATTTAAACGACACCAAAGCGCATCGCAATTAACGCAAAAATTCAAATCATTGCAGAAAGGTTGACTAACTATTTGGCAGCGGTACGTAGGAAACGAACTTGACACACTTAATGTGATTTTCAAAATATTTTGGTACAAATCAGTGTTTTTATGTGTCAAAACAAAACAAATGTTTAAAAATCCGTGAACAATAATAAAATAATTAGTATACAACCTCCGAAGTTACTTTAAAATTCTCCAATCGCTTTAGTTATTTTAAAATGAAAGTGTTTACATCAGGTTGTCCTGAGCAACTTATTAATTCATTTTTCTACACAGTAAATTTATACGAAAAGGCTTTTCGCATCTCTTGCCAAATACAATTACCAATTCCGCTGAGCGGAATTCGCGTTTTAAAAACAAATTTATAGTTTTACGACTAGAAGAAAATGCGAAGGAAGTTCTACGGTTTTATTTACGAGAAATTATTGTGTTCTTTAACATTATGCAACTACACAATTAATTTATTTATTTTAGTGCGTGTATGTTAGGTGGGAAGAGTTTTGGCCGAGGTTGCGCCATTAACTCAAGCCACCGCAAAACGTGACTGTTTTTAACTAGGGGCAAACCACTTTGAATTTTTGGTGTACACCTCTCTGAATTAATTTGAATTAACGTGAATTTTTTTAAGGCTCGACTGCTATGGTCATTTGTCTTTATTTCTAAACTAATCACTGTAACTATTAATGTGAATTAATTTGAATTAACGTGAATTAATACGAATTATCGTGAATTAATTTTAATTAACGTTAATTAATTTGAATTAATGTGAATTAATTTGAATTAGCGCGAATTAACATGAATTAACCTAAATTAATTTGAATTTGAATGTTTGGTGTACACCAAAAATGGTACTCGTTCCCCTTCGTTTCTAAAAATCATCGATTCCTGAAAAAATTGCCCTTATAAATCCCCAGAAAATTCGCTTCAGAAAATTGGGTTGCGCTTAAAAAATCGCCCTTGGAATGTTTCATTCCTAAAGGCTTGTTCCTGGAAAAGTTTCTCACTGGAGATATTCGCTATAGAATCCTGAAAGTGTAGCCTCGAAAAAATCACTATTGTGTTTGATCTTCAAAGACTTGTTCCCGGAAAATTTCTTCTGGGAAAATTTCCTATGGAAAAATTCGCTTCCGGAAAATGTAGGCTTGAAAAAGTCGCCTTGGGGATATGCGCACCGGAAAATTTCTTTTCTGGAATAATTGTATAACAAATTTTTGTCCTGGAAATTTAGTCTCGAAAAAATCGCCCTTGGAATATTTGACATTAAAAACACGTCTCGCCCTGGAAAAATTCGCTATGGAAAAATTCTTGTCCTGAAAATGTAAACACGAAAAAATCGTTCTCGGAAAACTTTTCCCTGGAATACTTGTGTGAAAAATTTGCCCCCAGAGAATTTAGTCTCGAAAAAATCTCCGTTGGAATATTTAACCCACATACACTCGTCCTGACAAAATTTGTCCTGGAAAATTCGTTTCTCGAAAATCGCCGATTCCTGTAAAAAATCGCCCTTAGAAATCTCCTGAAAATTCGCTCGGAAAAATCGCTCTCATAAAGAAGGGTCGTAAAAATCTACCTTCGCTAGAATACTTGCGTGAATAATTCCAGAAAATTTGATGCGCTCTCTAAAAATCGCCCCTGGAATATTTGACCCCTAAAAGCTTATCCACCGAAAAAAAATATACGAGACAAATTCGCTATGAGAAAATCGCCTTTTTAAAATGCTTCCGTGCAAGATTCAACCCGTAAATTCATACAGGGAATATTCCCCTCTACGAATTTTCCTCCCGTAATATTTTCCTAAAAAATTCGCCTATCGAATAAAGTCGTCCTTGGAATATTTGACTCCCAAAAACTACAAGGAAAATTTGCTATGGAACAATTCTCTTCCGAAAAATTTACCTACGGAAAATGTAGGCTCCCAAAATTGCCCTTGAAACATTCGTCCCGAAAAGGAAATTCATCTACAGAAAATGTTGAAAAAACCATCTTTCGATTATTTGGTCCCCAAAAAATCGTCAAAGAAAAATTTGCGTTGGAAGTTTACGCCCTGGAATGCTCGCTTAAAAAACTCGCCCCGGAAACTTGGGTGGAAAACTTGCCTCCAGAAACGTAAAAAATCGCCCTGTAAATATTTGACCCACAAGCATTGTCCCCTCGCCCTGGGAAATTTTCCTTGGTATACTTGTGTAAAAAATTTGTCCCCAGAAAAAATTCACCGTTGAAATATTTTACTCAAAAACTCTAGTCCTGGTAAAAATTTGCCTTGGAAAAATTCTAGATGGAAACAACCTTGAATGTTTGGTGTACAACTCATCTGTGTTAATTTGAACTAACGTGAATTAATTAGAATTAATGTGAAGTAAATAGAATTAACGAGAATGACTGTCAATTAACGTGATTCAATTTGAATTAACGTAAATTAATTGGAATTTACGTGAATTAATTTGCATTTACGGGAATTAACTTGACTAAACGTGAATTTACTTGAATTTACGTGAATTACTTTGAATTAACGTGAATTAATTAGAATTTTTGGTGTACACCAAAAATAGTACTTGTTTCCCCCTAGGTTTTTCAACTATATTTGAACAATTTTCGTGTATAGAAAACTTACGCGTTTTGATTAAAGAGCTAGATTTAATTAAAAAAAAGAGCAGTATGAAATAAAATGTTTTACATTAATGGTAGATATGTTAAATCAGTTAACGTTACTCGTTTCGAAATTCCCCTCGGGGAACGCAATACCTTCGCAACTACGTCGCTCGGAGTATTACTGTTCCCTACTATAATTACTGCTTTTGTTAGGTATTAAAACCCTAAATATATAAAGGTAAAATTGACATTTCGATACTGCGAAAGATTGGTAAGTTATTACAGTGGCAAACAAAATTTCAAAAACTAAATTTCGAGAAACCTGAAGCCTAGTTTGCCCCTGATTCAAAATTCACTTCCAACGAGAAGTCAAATTTACCAGACCACATAAAATGTGCAATTGTACTGTACAAGCCGTTCGACTACCCAATTTTTTGAACTGCTGCTTGATGAGTTGACATATGTATGACGCGTCCTATGTACTGTCGTATGCCATAGGGAAAGAATTAAATTGAAATATGAAGCAAGAATGGTACAAAAAGAAAATTGAGCCTAAATGACGCATACAACTGATGGAGTGCCAACGAAAAAGGATTCGTGAGAACAGAGAGGAAAAGAACGAGAGAGGAAAGCGCGAGGATTTGAGACAGAAACTAACAACGAAAGAAAAGATAACAAGTTAAAAAGTAATAGTAAACGATTTACATAAAGCTCATTTCCACTTGCATTCATTTCCCATTTCATTTGTAAGATGCAACTTCTGTTAAAATCGTAAAATTAGCGTTGCAAATGTGCAATCCATTTTTGACGTGCTACTTCAATTTCAGTTTATAAGAAGAGTTTCATTTCAATGCTTTTCTAAATAAGAAAGTTGGAACTGCGCATGCGCAAACCTAAATTTTGAAATTAACGTTAGATTTTCCTTTGTTCCAAACGCCTACGTATAAAATTTCATTTAAATGCTTCCATGAATAAAAAAGTTGGTACTGCGCATGCGCAAAACCAAATTTTGAAACTGGCGTTTAATTTTCCTTTATTCCAAGTGCCTATGTATCAAATTTCATTCAAAAACTTTTATAAATAAAAAAGTTTGCAATGCGGTTTATAAATGCTCGATATGCGAAAAGGGCACTGTGAATTTTGAATCGATTCGGCCCAACTTTTGGCATTGCGTATTATATGGCTAAAGCTATGCTGCCCATATTGAATTTCATGCAATTCAGTTCATAACTAACGGAGATCTAAAAGCGACATTTCTAAACAAAGTTATCGTTCACACGGACAGATAGAGGATCGTTAATAAACGGCAAAAATGTAAAATTATGGAACATGTAAAAAACGGTTTGTTGGTTTTTTTACAATAACATTTTTAGCAATAAACGCAGAAAAAATTCCTTCCTTGGTGCAAGCCTCGTCCCTCGATACCATAACGAACCAAATAGCGAAAAAAGTAGAGCAATAGCTCTTCAGATAAAGAACTAGTAGCGTCTCAACGAACGAGCGGACGGACAAAGTGGCCACAATAGCGCATTTTTTTTAATTTTTGTGGAAATGCGCTAAAAAGAGGGAAAGAGGAGAAGGGGGGGGGGGACATACGAACACAAACAACAGAAGAAAAGAGAAAAACGAAATAACAACGAATAAATTTTCTGGAATGTAGCGGAGGTAGGTGATAAAGACGCTTAATTCTGGGAATTTGTAAGAGGATATGATGTCGTGGAGATGGTCGAATCGTGGATCGAAAAATTGGGAGAAAATAGAGAACAGTATTCCGAATGAACACATATAGAAGAACCAATTTGCTAAGGGCGAGAGCAAAAGGAGGTATATTAACAGGGGTAAAAAAAGGAATGGGAAGAGGAATACAAAATCGAAAATCAAGAGATAGAGTGCAACAAAGAGGGAAGTATGGAGGGAGATAGGGCCAGATAGGAACTGAAAATTCACATACATTGGAGGATGGTCAGATTGATTACACAATATAAATGAAAAATATTGGAGGAGGTGAAAGAACAGAAAAAAAAGTTCAAAAGAAAATGTATAGAAAAAGGATGGGACAAATCAGGGAAAAGACTGAAGAAAGGAAAAGTGGCAGCGAGAGACCAGATAGGTAATGAGGCTGGAATTTTGGTCACATAGGGTCGAGGAAAGCATGAGAAATCTAGTAAACAAGGTATGGAAAGCAGGGGTTTATCCAAAGAATAGAAACAAGGTGTCGATCTTCAAAAGGGGGAACAAAGATTGTGCGGTAAATTATAGGGGAATTACTATAATGATTACGGCCGGCGTATAAAATCTATGAAATAATACCGGACGAAAGACTAGAAAGAGAAATAAAAGAGACGAGGATGTTGGAGGACACCCAAATGAACCTCAGAAAAGGGCAATTGGCAAAGATATTAAAAAAATTCACAGATTGCGCAATCCTTGCAACCATCGGAGACATTGGAAATGATAACCGTATAACCTATAAAGCCCTAAATAACCCTTATTCACACGGAATAATCTTGCTCCGCTCGCTCGCAAGCTCGCTCGTGTCGCAAACGTAAACTTTCTGAATAATACGCGGCGTAAGTCGTAACATGCTTGTAATACTATCACGGGCGATGTGAAAGAATTTTAAATTCGAATTAACAAAACTCCTGCGCACTGTTAAGTAAGTACCTTATCGACAGTATCCGCGACTTTTCCTGAATCTACCGATTGCAGTCGAGTACGGTACAATCAACACTAAACGCGACACCACTGTATTTTTTTCTACTCGGCAAACCTGGTAAATTCATACCCATACAAAACATACGCATTTCCAATGCTAAAAATAATTCGTTGCGTAGATAATCGTAAACAAGTGAAAATCGTCATTTTTAAAATGTTCAAATATTTTAGTAACAAAAAGTGCTATTGAAAAAAGTTTCAAATAAAAGATGCAAGATTCGATGGGATAAATTCAATGGATTTAGAACATTTTTTTTCAAATGGCGGTTTTCGAGATATTGTCATCAATTTTCTTATTTTAAATGGACACCATATTGGATTTTTACCTTACTCGATAGGCAAAAAAAAAGGCCGAGTCTCACTTGCGAGTTGCGTTGTATTCACTCGGCGACGCGACGCGATTCCGCACTACGTGTTGCTAAGAAAGATTTCATGTTTTTAAATGAATGCGCTCTCCAAGCTACACTACAGTTTACCTTTACGACGCCACGCCATTCATTGTAAAACATGAAATCTTTTTAGCGACGGCGACACTTTGCATCGCGTCGCGTCGCCCAGCTAAGTGAGAATCGACCTTAATTATTCATATTTGTATTTTAGATAGCAGCGATATCTAAACCGACTTGTTTGTCATAATCGGCGTAAGTAGACCCTCTGTGTTGGGGGTGCGGAGAGGAAGAAGAAACACATCTGCATAAATATTGTTATGCATTTTTTCGATAAGTCAAAATTTATTAGAAACCGTCTCTTTCTAGTAGATCTGTCCTTTAAGAGCAACGTAACAGTTTCAGCATCACATTCTCTTCGAATTGATGGCTCTATCTCTGTTTCTAGTCATATCTTGATGGCTATACATCTTTTGGATTCTACAGGTTAAATCGTGTATTTCTGGTAGATCTGCGACAACTTTTGTTTTTACTAAGTTTTAAAGGCAAGTTGGGAATACTTCAAATTGCTCCTCTCAGGAAAATCTTGAACCTTTTCAAAGACACAGAGATTTTAAGGGAGTATGTATAAAAATAGACAGTACAGTGGGTTCGCGATACATGGACAAAACAGTATAGGTATCGCTTTTGAGTTTAAATAATAATAAAATAATAATAATAATATATGGGAATCAAATGAAAACAAGAAACTATTTGTTTTCTTTTCGAATTTAATTCAACAGTAATTGGTTGTCAAGTTAACATATGGTGTGCGTATACATTATTCAGGTATTGCGTCCTTCTTCCCCTTCACTATACATAGGTACTAGAGGTTTACAATATAATATATGCTTATCATGTAAAGTATCCCGAAGAAATAGAAGATAATAATAGATTTTTTGACAAGTTTTCATCTGATTTGCCTGATCGTTTGGACCTCAATCTTTATAAAACTTAGGATGTTCCAAACCCTTTACAACGCATTCGCAAAGTTTAAAAGATTTTGACTCAAGTTCTTTCTCAGGATTTGCTTTTCCCACGCATCTTTTCACCAAATTATATGTAAGATAATCGGCCTTTTTCATTATTACCATCTCTTGAAAGTGCCCATCATTGCTTATCATTCCCAATTCACGATAAATGCAAGTAATGTAATTCCTGAATTGTTTCGTATCTGGAATCGAAGGTCCTCGAAGTATGTTGTTAATGTCTTCGGGAGCAATACCGGAATGCTCAGAGCACTCCTTTTTGTGCGGTGCCATGATACTGTCCCATTTTTCTATTATGTATGTTGGGATCTATGTAAAGTGAATTCAATAGAACAGAACAACAAACGGCATACTTACCTCTCCTGTCGACTGTTTGACGTGGAGGATACACAGTACAAGTATAGCTAAGTAAACCTGCATCTTACTTCTTTAGTTTCTAGATGTTTACTGAAAGAATGTACTTGTACATACTTTGTCTGCGTATTAATAAGCTTGTTTGTATACATTTTAGATATCAAATGTCGCGATACCCGTGTCATAGGGTCAAATATAAATAACAATAAAAGCAGAAGTTTATTTATTTTGCAAAAATATTGGTTTGTCCCTGTAACTTTTTGGTCAAATAATGTAGGGTCTCCCTATTAGTATTTGGTTCCACATAATCCATGCGGGACAAAAATAGTAAAGAGAGTACTTCGATTTATTTCCAGACGAAGGTCACATAGTAATAGGTACCATAGGTACACTAAATCCGTACAGGTGGTTGAGTTGCTCGGATGCTGCTGCACATTTTTTTAAGTTATTGAACATGTGCTAAAAATTTTGGTAATATTGTATTCGATATTTTAAACGTCTACGTTACTATTTCCATAAGAAAAACATTTGAAAACTTTTTAGGGGGAGCACAAACATTTTTAAGGTTATCTAAACAAATAAGTACATATATTTAGAAAATTATAATCAATTGTGAAATGTTGTGTTAAATTGTTATAGACGTATAAAAACTTTAAATTCATGATAACAGAATTGTAAATATCGTGTAAACACGAACTGATAAATTAACAGACTGAAACCGAAAATACCATTCTATACCAAAAATATGAGAGTTTAGAACTCGGTTTAGAAGAATCGCATACGACTTCCAGTAGGGGAATTTTTTGCCACTCACCTCGCATTCTGAAACACGGCTCATATTCACTAGCTCTGATCCATGAATTCATTTCTGTCTCTTTTCGTTCTCGAGTTAAACGAGGAACAGACGGACAGACAAAACCATCACATAAGGGAAATTTCAATCGAAAAATTCTCCTAAAACCCATGCCATGATTATTCTTATATTCACTCTGCGGAGAAAACAGAGCGTTTAAATTTATACGGACGATGTCTAAATCACACAAATGTCAATCGCACAAATGTCTTTTTGTTGGAGATCTTCATAATCAGGTTGTGTGTCTTGTTACGTAGGTATGTGGATAAAGGATTCCTAAACTAATAATTGTAGCACTACATACCATAATACATATTTCATAGGAAGTATCAGTTAGTAGCCCGAACAGTTTACAGGATTAGAAACAAAGAGTAGGTAACGGAGATGGTGCAAGGTTCGCTCATGTGAATAATTTTATAGAACATATATTGAGTCGATTTAACATGAATGAGATACCGACTGATCGAAATGTAGGATTGTCATGAAGCTTGAATGATATCCCAAATAATACGAAAATACGACAGGTTGCAATCATCTCGATATCATGTATGTCGTAATAGTACATTATATATCAAGGTAGAGAAGTTCACTATTATTGCCTGAGCACCAAGATTACATCTCGAGGCGCTTGCGCCGAGGGGTGTAAGGTGCGAAGGCAATAATTGACTTCTCTACCGTGGTATATATACTATTTTTTTCACTACTAGCACTTGAAATCCTCTAAATTAACATATTATATTGATAAGAGAGTTAACGGTTGGACAGAATTGTTTGTTTCTTAATTTAACATGTCAATCAAGTACGTGGAAGTACAAGTCAAACAGGCCGTATTTTGTTCTGACATTGAGATTTTTCAAAGAGCAATTTCGTTCGAATTTTTTCAAAATGTGATAATTTTAGGTATGTAATTTCTCTGGAAATTGCGAATGGTGGCAATTATTCGTTTTAGAGAACTTGTCTAAACGTTCATTGAGCGAAATTTCGGGTTGTGTTTTCTAAAAGTGACAGCGTGACAGTTCTCATTATTGACTACTAGTTAATAATAAAAAATTATTAACCACTTTGAACAAATGCCGAGAAAGCCTACTTTACAAGTGGAAAAAAGGTTAATAATCATGTCATCAGACGCTAGTAGTGAAAAAAAATTGTTAATCGATACCAAAACAATTATCCTGCTTTAAAAAAGAACGCTATTAGACGTATAAGGACTTAAGTGTACAAGGCGATTTGTGATGAAATATTCAACAGTAGATGATGATTATGCAAGTGATGTAAACACTAAAACTGTAAAACGACCACAAACACACCAAACATATTGACTTCTATTATAACTATATAGGTGAAAATCATAACGTGCAGGTAGCCAACATGTGGCGACCTTTGTTAAATTTGTCACTACCTCTGAATATGAGGGTGTGTCAGTAGATAATCAATTAGTGACTAATAAAAAAAACATCCTCTGTCCAAATAAAAATGAATAATAAAAACTAATAATTTGTGATGTGGCGCATGAACAGAATTCGGTCATGAGACTAAAGCAATAAAGGCGAAAAATTGACGTTTCTAACTAATTGTTGTATGTTGTTCTTAAAGAATGGATATTTAACTCGGCAGGAGGAGGCAGCTAAAACCTTTCATTGTAGAGTAAGGAAGTAGCTTTGTTTGTAAAAAGGAATGAAATTTAGTCGTTGAATGAAATTCATCGATCTCGGTTAGGACAGGTGCAAGATTGTTGACACCAATCGAGTAGAAATGGGGGGTTTAGAAAATTTTGTTATTATATTCAGTGCCAACCACTATTGCAATAATTCACTACAAGGTAAATTCTTTTCAATTAAATTAATTAATTGAATTATAGATATAATATTTGCAAGTAGCTATAATCCTACATGAACCTGTATGTGGTCCGATATCAATAAATACAATCGATGGGGCCGTTGCTCAGGGAATAGACTTAGCTGAAAGGATTAATTAATTCCTTCTCTTATAATTGACTCATATTTTAATTTTATAATTTATTTGTTGACGTATTTCAAAGAAAGTTACACTGATTTTAGGTGGGATTTAAATTGATTACTACGGCTAGCAGTAAGGTCAAATGGTGTCTTAAATGTTGGTTCTGTGAAAAGCAGACCTAGGACGAACCACGTCTATTATAATAAAGACCTATGTCCATGGGGCCCATAGAGCCTCCAACTTGGTTCTGTGAACCAGTATCCATTTTAACCCCTAATACCACCAAAATGGCATACACAGCCAATATATTTTCTTTGCTATTAAAATCTGGCCCAAAAGATGGAGAGTCGGTTAAATGCGTTGCTTCATATAGTAGAAAAGCATTAAAAGCAGAGGGAATATAGGCGAATCAAAAACAAGCAGTATAGATGATTTCATTATGTACAAAGACTGAAAAACGAAAGATCCGTAAAGCAAGCGCACGCACAAACAGGACAAAGAAGAGGAAGAGCAAGAGGATCCAACACTATTGACAGAATCAAGTGGAAAAGCAAAAAAATAAAGAGTAATGAACGCAGTTTGCTTATAGAAGTGTATACAGGGTGAACACATCTTCAAAAGAACCTTTCTTTAAAGAAGCTTTTTACGGTATCCAAAATTATAAAAAAAAATGCTACCAATCTACGTACTTTAAATTTGTCGTCAGTGTCGTACTTCTGAATGGCCAAGAGGGGTTATTTTTAGCGCAATTTTGCAAATTTATGTTATGTAAGTAGCCTTCGACAAGATCTGTTATTGATGGTTGAGTCGAAAGTGGCTAATAGTATACTGATCTGCCACACAAAAATGCGCTGAAGTCCCTTCGATCTCACACGAGGACTTTGATAATTTTTTTAATGGCAGTAGCGCAGATATGTTGATAAGAGTGAAATCAACTAACACTCCTGTCTGTTCACCTGTCAGTACATCAACGTAACCTACTGACCGACTATGCGATCTACGAGTATTGTGATGGCATCTAGTATATTGAAAAATGCCTTAGAAGCATGGTTGGCGACACCTTTGAAATCCATTTTTTTAAATCAAACTTGGATAAATACGAATGGCCAAAGCGTGACGACGTACAAAAGCGACATCTGGTGTACACGTTGTCGAATCGTGAATTGCCCCTCGCTCATACTCATATATTATTATTATTATATGTTGGAGTACCTGAGGGTGTGGAGGCGATGCTAAAACTGAAGTAAGGAAATACATATAAACAGCATCCGTACACTACCCTTCTAACCCCTTCATCGGAGCGGCAAATTTTACCGCCAAAGGACATTTACTGGGGGACCAAGACAAAGGACACTACTGCCATACGTTAAACAGACCCCTCGCGGGCGTAATACAACACCAAATTACATAAGTACCTAATTTAATTAAAATTAAGAATCAATTCTTGATTTATATGTAGAAATCGAAATTTTCCAATGCATTTGTAGTGTGATCTCAAATCTGTAATGAAACGCTCTTGTTTCAGAATTTGGAAGCGGCACCCACTCAATGCTGCAAGTGCGTTGCATAATTTACTTATTCGCCACAAACTTTTCTAAATGTAAGGGGTTGGTTCGAGGGTTACGGGTTACGTCCGATGTCCGTTCAACACAAAACAATATAATAGGCATGACTTTCATTATTGCTAACGATCAGTTCTCTTTAAGTAGCAACTTTCGCGCTCTCGAACTTGATTGCCCATTGTAAACATCTTCCAATAAATCTAGATTTTCATGCTAGATCCCTAATTATATTGTTAGAACCTTATAAATTCTCCTTTCATCTAGCTCTAATTGAGCGAGTTTACGTCTTGTAAGGGAAACAAACGACTTATAAATCTTCTTCAACATTATAAATTACGTGTTACTGCTAAAGTAGTTCGAACGAAAAAGGAAAATCAGCGGAAAATTTGTTCATCCCCGATTTCATTTTTGGTCCCCGTCAATCGCGCGCTGTCCCAGTGGGACGCCAAATCGATATTTACGAAAAAAAAGTAAGCAAACTATTTAAATTTCCCCGATATTAAATCGTAATTTATTACACTTTCCTGGTTAATCGAAATCACCACAAAGTAGTTAAATATGAATCCACTTTTACTACCTACTATTTTATGTTCAGTTAACTGCCTTTGATTTGAGGCGAATTCGCTCTGGCATTTTAATAAAACTTGCAATAAAGAGATGAAAGAATATTGTTGATTTTATAAGTTAACCAGAAGTTATAAAACTTATTTCGATTCTTTCTCTTGTAAATTTTTCTATTTTGTGTTATTTATTGCTCATTTAATATATTAAAGCTTCCGGATGGCAATATTTATGATTCGTATATGAACTAATTTGGGGACTAAAGAAGATCTGGGTTCTTGAATTTATACAGCTTTAAATCGCTTGCAGATTTTTAATTATAACTCGTTTTAACGATTTGCTCCAATCCTAAAACGGTAATACTGAAATTGAGATTCGGTGATGAAATAACACCCTTGAAATTTAAACTGTATACAGGATTTTTAAAATAAAAAATGTGCTACAACTCTTGAACTAAGAAAGAAAAACCGCTTTTTAACAGCGTCAAAGGAATATAAAAATCCCGTCTTTTCGAGTTGTTTCAATGGTAAAAGGTGACTGATTAAATCTAGATCCCTTAAGTTACCATAGATTTCGTTTGCGAAGCTATATACACACTATCGGCGCAGTAGGAAAATTTAAATAACGGCTATGAGTATGTTTTTTTTTTGGTTTCGGAAATTCAATAAAAATTATTGAAACCAAAAGTATTGATCTTTCAGAATTTATTATTGCTTTTTTTTCTTTTTTATTAAGTAATTTATTCGGAAATCGAAATCTTATTAGAATGCGTTTACATTAGTTTAGCTTAAGAAGATCCATGCTCTTTGGCAAATGAATTTTTTTTTCTCTTACGGATCTGTACTTGGCTATGAACTCTTCTAGTGATAACTTCCTCACCTGTCACTTACGAGGTACCAAAACAATACACTGACAAGTGACAACCACTATAATCTGCTACACAAACAACCCACAGCAACTAAACATCAATTAAACTAGGTAAAAACATCGTCACTTAAACTTGCAAAAACGTTACGAACGTATGAACATCCTTATGCAGGGTGAAAATGTTATCTGGAATACTCAATAGAAGTAGCTTTTTAAGATATCTAAAGTTATGAAAAGTTTGCTAGCAATCTGCCTACTGTAAATTTGTGTTCAGTGGCGTACTTGGCAACTACTAGCTTTCATTAGATATTATGACAGAGTACACTTTTTGGATATAGCAGCATAAAAAAAATTTATTGTATTATATTGAAGAGAAAAACTGAAATTAAGGAAGATAATTGCGTTAATTAAGTTTATAGTTTGACTAGTGTGCGCTGAAAAAAACGATAATTCTTTGCTAGTTTTGTCAAAGTAATTTATTGTATCAAAATTTTTTAAAAATTCCGAACAAATCTAGCAACTTAAAAGACGCACGCCACTGTCCATGATTTTTAGGTTTGAAGCTTTGTTCAAAATTTTTAATATCTACCTTGCGTTTATTTTATATTAACAAAAGATTAATATTTTTTTTTCAACGCAAACTAGTAAAATTATAAAATTAATTAAGAACTATTTTCCTTAATTTGAGTTTTTCTCTTAAACTTGATTATATAAGTAATATATATTGTGCTTCTATCTCCAAAAAAGTGTACTCTTAATAATATGTAATTATACCTAGAAAACATGCTCCCCTTGCCCATGGAAAAGTACGCCACTGACAACAAATTTAAAGTACGTAGATTGGCAGCAATTTTTTTATAATTTGGATACTATAAAACGCTTCTTAAAACGAATGTTGTTTTGAAGATATATTCAACGTTCCAGACAAAATTTTCACCCTGTATAATTATGTGGCTGGCCACATTTGACAAATAAATGGTGGATACTATTACGTTACTTTCTTTTGTCTATCGACTTTAGGAAAAACTATTGCTTGATACTAAAACTCGACAATTTTTATAATTGCGATTGTGTAAGCCAACTATTTCTAAACAACCGGTAAACAAGGACGTCAATACAATACATTTCGTAAAATGAATAAGTTTAACGTATAAATTTGACGTTAATGATGTGTAGGCCAATACCTATGCTATTGGCGCAAATGTGTAGCTATGTCAAAAATTAAATTTGATATTAATCAAAAGTTTATGCCCGGTTACAATATTAAACTATTATTTTCGTATACGTTGGGGGCTTGGTAAAATTAATGAGTAATAAATTACGTTCTTATATTAACCTTATTACACCTCAAGGATTTCGAAGTAGGTAATTTTCACGTAAAAAGTTCGCATATATTATGTAATTTTCCAATTGGGAATAATAATGTAATTTCTTTTCGTGTGTATTGTTTATAGAAGGTCACTTACCGTATGTTACACTTAGAGGGCATCTTTAGGAATGGGAAAACTTCTGAAACTCATTTGATACATTCCAAATTGTTATAAACTATCGCTTTGGTTGGTGTACGTGGACATGTAATTCCACCTTTTCTCATTCTGTCACGCGTGGAACATACCGACAACGTAAAAAGTAGATTTTTTCACGTATACCTACTTAGTGTACAATAATTAGAGAAGGTACCTCTTTTGAAGTGAAGGACTAAGAGATGTCTATGCGTTTTCTTTTTTTAACCCTGTTCTATTTCTAAAACAACCTGGCGCCTGTACCTTGACATTTGTATGGAATGCACTTCAAACAATTTTGAATTTAGCAGCGCGTGCATTAAGAAAGCTATTTTTATCTGCGCGCAGAACTTTGGTGTTTATTTTAGTGCACTATTCATTGACAATATTGGTCCAACATCAAACGAGTGTAATAGCTAGATTAACCAATTCGTCGAAAGGTGAACGTAGTAAAAACTAAAAACGCAAAGATCAAGGAGTGTCAAGATAAGATGCTGCTAAGTTTAGCGTTGGCACTCTATGAATGTAGTAATCGACTGTTAGTAGTCATAGAGTAAATGTTTATGCTGTAGTCAGAGACTTACTATAACTAGACTGCGCTTAACGTATCTAAGGTGTTGTCGACACAGTATGCCACACACAATGCACTGCGGGGCAAAATCGCTGAGATGATTTATGCAATATAATGAAATAAGCTGTTATTTTAGATGTTCCGTTCATTAATCATTCTCGTGATTAGCTCGAATTAGTGAACAGATAAATTTCTGTTGAGAATAAACCAATAAACTTAGGTTAACTTGTGCGTATCAACATTTACTCTGTCGATAAATTTTTAAATAATATGCTGATTTTCCACGAATAAAAGTTTAAAGGGAGGATTGTTGTACGGATCAAACGATGCATTAAAAATTTGCCAAATTGCTGAAAATGTGTTCAGGTTATTCATTCAATCCATACCACACCGCGTTGTAAACAAAATGGTTATCAGCAGTCTTAGAAAAATAAATAACAGTTACAGCCCATTTGGGTTTTTGGATAGGCATTATATTGAATCAAAATCCGCTAAATAATCATATCTTACTACTTACATCTTTAGTTTTAAGAGTATATTTTCCCATACGTGTTCACCACCAAAATACACATATAAATCAAATTAGGACTAGAGTAAGGCAGTTATATACCAATTTAGTTCAAATAAAATACCAACAAATTCGATTAAAATAGTTAACAGCTATATGTTATCTTTTTTTGCTACTAAAATTTAGAATAAACATGGCTAAAGCAAGCTGCAGGACGTGCGTCTGCCCCGCGATGAACAGTTGGTTGCCTATCGTATCTTGACAACAGGCGTTTATAGTAAAATCTACGTTACGCGCGGTCTAGTTATAACAAGTCTCTGGCTGTAGTAGATATACACGAATTAAGGCATTGTAGCATTGCTACCTGTTATGCCTATGTAATGCAGTAAGACTCGAAAATAATGACAAAAACACACACATTAAATGCAATTTATTTTTAAGTTTTCAGGAAAAACAATTATATACAGGGTGATTCCTATAGTATCTGCCACCGTTTGGGAGCGTGTAGGTGGTGCGTAGGGGAGTATTTTGATATAGGACACTTGGGGTCGGAAATCTAAAATAAGGGTGCCAGAGCCAAATTTACCTTCTGGAATTTCGCGCCTGTAGGTAGGCAACCCAACCGGCCGGCGGTGCACACGGAGCGATCTCAGGCGGCGATGTGTGGTTGACACTTGATCAGAATTTTGTTTAAACCCACGAAATCCCGTCTGCAACGACGCGTATCAAGTGAATAAACACTATGGCAATAGTATAATAATAGTTGGCTACTCGGTTGGCTAGATGTAGGAAGTGCATTGAGAACAATGGTGGCCACGTTGAACACTTGTAAACGTTATTGCTTTTGACTGTCGTTTTCCCTCCTTCCCTCCCATGTCGCTTCCTCGCGCTAACTCGCTCTGCATCGCTCGGCGCGAAACGTCGGTCGGTTGGGTTGCCTACATACAGGCGTGAAATTCCAGAAGATAAATTTGGTTCTGGCGCCCTTATTTTAGATTTCCGACCCAAGTTGTCCTATATTCAAAATTTACTCCCCTAGGCACCCCCTATACGCTCCCAAACGGTGGCAGGTACTATAGGAATCACCCTGTATGGTATGAGATTGGACACGCACTTGAAACTTGAAAGATATCCATACTATCCACGGATTATATTCGCAGATTTTACCAAATTTATTTTGTTGCAGATAGTCAGACGTTATAAAAAGAAAGCAGATGGACCTACGAAAATCCATAGGCGATGTGTTAAATTTAAAATAAACGTGTAAACAAATATAGCAAACGAACTCCTGGGTATGGCTATAGCATGCGCAAAAACAAATTTTGAAATTGGCGCTATGTTTGCTTTTATGCCAAGTGCATATGTGTCAAATTTCATTTAAATACTTTCATTTAAAAAAGTGGCAATTCGGTTTATAAATGGCCGAGATGCGAAAAGGGCACTCTGACTAAAACTAAGTTTCAGATTTTAAATTCAGACATTATGTGACAGCACAGCGACTATAGTTTCGACCCTGAGGTCATTATCAAGCTTCAGTTTGAAGGAACATATAAAAGTAGTTGAAAATTACATATTAATTGGTAACATTTGGTTGATAATATGGGGAAAAATTACTTATTCGAACATGGAAACAATTACAATTACAATATTAACAAATTTAGGGCTTTTTTGCCCTCACATATTATAAACAATTGTTAAATTAAAATTGAACGAGATGGACGTAGCTGACAAGCAATACGCTATTATATTCGTTATTGCTGGCAGGCCGGCTGTCCGCGTTAGATCTCCACAACTACAATAGCTAGAGACTTCAAATTTTCACTAAAAGCTTTCTGCTATAGTGT
>NW_022170249.1:30022153-30091947 GCF_008802855.1 Photinus pyralis
TTACTAGTTGTTCTTCTGCACATATTGGATTTGCGTGGCAATTTTTCCAACTCTTCGTTAACTTCGGTGTGATTCTTTTCAAAATATAATCAAACGTCTCCGGCCCCAATCGTAAATATTCAAAAAAACGGTCAGGATATTGGCGCAACTCTGCATATAGGTGGTGATATTCACCTAATGTAGAACGCTTTGCATTTATTGGATGTACATACATGATATTCTCTAGAAATAACCTTATGTCTCCGTAAAATGTACCATTTTGAGGCCACCGAACAGAAATAATCGTCTTCTTTATATGACATTTTGCAACCGACTGATGGGTATTTCAGCGTTGTTGTGCACACCCCATCAGCGCTTATACTCGACGCTTTCATCTATCATCTATGCTACAATCTCGTATCACAGCTCCGTAGTGAACGTACCCTACTTAGGTCAGTTCTTTTCTCTTAATAGTATATTATATACCGCGGGACTGAAGTAGTACTTTTAATCCCGAAGGTAAAGTTTATGGCCCGACCGAAGGGAGGGCCATAATTTACCTGAGGGGTTAAGACCACTACTTCAGTCGCAAGGTATATACGATATTTTTCGTACTTCCGAAACTGAAACACTTAATATGTATGGAGTTAGAGAACGCGTTCTTTCAAAAAATCGCTGCTCAACAAGTTACCATAGGAACTGTCATTGCTAGTGTCATAATTTTGGTGGTGGGTGACAAAGGTGTATTTGATATTGATAAAAAGCAGCCAAAGTAGGTAAAGAATTGATACCACCGAAATCCTAAAAACTATAAGAACAGCAGTACGATGCGTTTAAGGTGGCGTTTACAATGTATGGTAAACTAGTACAAAAGTATCATTGCGATTTCCACAATAACTTTGTTGCGAAGTAAAAGAATGACCTTCTGTAAACGATCGATTGTAGTTAAAGGTTTAAACTTGTGAATGAAGTAAATTTTGGAACAAATTGTTATCAGTGTGGGATAAAAATGGAAGATAAATATGGCTAATTTTTAAGATTCTTATTTCTTAAATAACAGTGTAAGTACAGGAATTAGCTAAATAATTTTTGCTTCATGCAAATGTCTGAACATTATATATTTGAATGAATGTTATTTCAACCAAAAATGTTGACTCTAAAGGCCGTTTTTGTGGAAAGAAAACAGATTTTGCATACGCATGCCTTTAGTGGTGCCAAGTTAAACTGTACAAAATTGGAGGGGGGGGGGCATGTACTACCCTTCACGGTATTCTAATGAAAGGTCTCATCGAAATAAATTGGTTTGTACAAAGTATAACTTTCCCGTGCGACTCTTTTTCGAGATCAGTGAGCGACGAGGCCCGAGGGGGAGGGGGGTGTTAAAAATTAATGTTATCTCTCATTGTATTCTAATTAAAGGTCTCAACGAAAGGAGCGGTTTTCCGTTTTCTACCAACTACTGCCCTTCTTTCTGTCCTCTAATCAAAGTACTGGGTGGAGAGGGGGGGAGTGGAACTAGTTTTATCCTTCATGGTACTGTAATGAAAGGGCTAAACGACAGGAATTAATTTCTACAAACCATAGCCTCGACCTCTTATCGTGTTCGGGTATATTCCCTTATACCTCAAGAACAGATTGTCGGAATAGGGTACTCACAAAGGGCGATTGAGACGTCTGCAGACGTCATTAGTGATGTCATATGCATATGCATGCCTTTAGTGGTTAAACTTCAGAAAATGGGGGGGGGCATGTACTACCCTTCACGGTATTCTAATGAAAGGTCTCATCAAAATAAATTGGTTTGGACAAACTATAACTTTCCCGCGCGACTCTTTTTCGAGATCAGTGATTTTTACTTACCTGGTAAACTGTGAATGCAACTACTTAAGTAATAACAGTTTTCACAGTGACCACATTTAATAATTAAACGAATTTATGTAAAATATGTAACGACTTTACTTATTAATTTACGAAATAAAAATTCACTGCACTAACGCGATGGAACACTAAATATACCTACTTGTGTCGAGAAAACTCAATTTCCTGTACCGATACTCGCATTTCATGATATGTAATAAAAAATAAACCAAACAGAATATATCTCTCTCAAGTTCATATTACCTACATTACAACAGAGCATTATCGTCAATGCGTTCTTATGCCAGACGTTTTATTATTTTATTTATTTATTATCTCTCTCTTGTTCTGGGCCCTCAACAGGTTTGCGCCCAATTACAGAGTGACCCGCATAATGCTTTTTAGAGGTGTCTCTGCAGAAGGTCTAATTCTCATCTCTGCAGATGATAAATTCACCTCAACCCAGGTTGGAACACCCGACCTCCGGATTTATAACCCAACTCTCTACCACTGAACCTCCATTGTAAGCTAAATGCCTAGTTAACGTTTTCTTGGAACGTGCTTAAGTCGTCCACAAACAAATGCCCACTAAAAGGGATTAAATTTCTTTAGGATGCGCTAAGTGAGTCAGTACCTTACATACCTAGTTTCTACGACTGGCCTGCAGAGAGTGGAAATGAACCACCACTGAAATTTTGCGTCTTATTCAGTTTCATCAATAAATTTATTTGTTATTTAAAATCTCATCTTTTTAAATTTTTGTCTTTTTTGCGAAATTTTTGTCGTAATTGCATTTTTTATTTTGCATTTTCGCTGATTTTTAACGTCATTAAAATCCTAGCACTATTTATAAGTATGTGCTGTATTTAGTTTCTTGCACCATTAATAAATTATTAACACGTTTCTCTTCTGCAATTAAAAAAAACTATATTCTAATTGATTTTCGAGAAAGGAATACTTTAAAATGAAGCAAAAAATTGGCCGGTAACCTATGCAATTACACCTGGGCCGTAAGTACCCAGTCCGCCCCTGCGCAAAGGGCACTGTGCATGCTGATCGATTAGGCTCAACTTTTGGAATTGTGTTTTGTATGGTTAAAGCTATGCGCATATTGAATTTCATGCAATTCGGTTCATAACTAACGGAGGTGTCAAAAGGGCCTACTTTATTTTTTGGTCTACATACCAATTCATGAACTCCGATCTACAAATTTGATAAAGAATCCACCTGCAAAATTTCACCGTAATCGGTCCATTCGTTTATGACTTATCGTGCTAACGGACGGACGGACAGACACCGCAAAATTATAAACTCGCTAGGAGTTCGTTAATAACTGTTTTATAATGACATGATAGTCAATTTAGAAATAGAATCTTGGATTTAGATAATACAAAGGTTGATGTAATCCTGCAAAATTTTCGCTAGTTCTTCGGTTCGTAGATATCCTTCATGAGGTTGCAATGAATTATAATTATAGGTCTATAATCTAACTCATTTATTTAATTATAAAGGTTTAAAAATGAAATGGTTAGTACTTTAGTAGGTAGTACAAAAATTTGCTCGCGAGCATGAAATGGAATACGCCGCAGCCCGGAATTATTAAAATAAATGCACTGTTGAACGAAATGTTTTTACCAAATTATTTACAGCTTTATTTACAAATTTTTGCTAAGGTGCGCTAAGAACTTATATCATTTTCAAATTTTTGAGATCTAAGCGCAAATAGTAGAATTCGGTGCTACATCCTAGATACTCATATAGGATGTAGCAAAGACACAACTATTCTTTCCAATTTTTCGAAACTTCCTAACCGAAGACGGCGCATGCCTAAACGATGGTGCAAAGAAAATTGCGACAATTTTTGACATTCCCTATTCAATTTCGTACAAGGTCAATTTATTATTTTTAGAGAAAATAGGTATTTTTACTTATTTGGGAAGATAAAGCACTTGGTAATACAATTAATTACAACGAAATTAATCGCGGTAAACGTCAGCAACCGAGAAAGCTGAATATGAATTGAATACAAATGCTAAAAACCCAGTTCTATAAATTACAGATATCAAATTACAGCGATCGTCCTCGGTATATTATTATCTCGACAGTTGCGCCTTATCTGTTTATTTTTACGTTCGAATATGGTAGGTCGCGGAATCTTGTGGTGGATAGCGACACTATTCTAATCTTGCGGGCGGTGCGGGGAGTGATTTCCAAATTCTTCAATGTAAACACCACCTTAAGAAATAGTGCCGCATACAAAATGTGGAACAACCTACTGAAATTGCTTTGTTAGTAATTTCATCCTTCCGGGATTTTCGTAAAATTTAATCCCGGCGGGACAAAAAGTGACACTTCAGTACTTGTCATAATGTAGTGAAGTTGTCACTTTAGTCTCGGAAGTACGAAAATATTGTTTTTTCCTTTGTAGGTACTTTTCTCAAACATTTTTGAGATATTCACAATTACGTTTTCACAGGAAATGTATCTCGTTGAGACTATCTTTTCGCTCTTTTAGAGTAGGTACTTTGCTACGACACTTCGTTCTGAAGATATTTGCACTGAAAGTTTTGGCATCATCAGTAGATGTGCCTCGTCTAGCCGTTCTATTTGCCCTTTGCAACTTTGTTTGCGAGATATTCGTTTCGACTCATCAGTAGGTATATGTCTCATCCAGACGATTCATTTTGCCTTTGTGAGCACTCTTCTTCCTATACACCGTTTTCTAGATATTCGCTCTTAAAGTAAGCGAGCATCAATGGATATACAGAGTCCGCCAGTGAAATGGATGATTTGAAGTAAGACTTGCGATGAGGTTGATGGGTGAAAGTAGGCGGCTTGTGCCTACATCCCAGGCAGAAGCATGACGTCGTAATCACGACATTTATTCGTAATCCAAGACGTCTACTTAACCAATAATATGACGTCTTGACGGCGAGAAAATGACGTGAACATGTCACAGGCCATCGACGTCATTTTTTAACGTATTTTAAACGTCCAAAGTGACCTACTTTGGACGTCAATGTTAACGTGATATGGACCATTCTTGGATGTTTACGTGACGTGGTATAAACTTCTTTTGGACGTGTACTTCTGACGTTATTTAGACGTCTATATCGCGTATTTCTGACCACTTTTTATATTATTGCCGTCTGCACGTATACTTCATTAAAAATTAGGCATGAAAAAATTTATTTAAAAAAAATTCAATACAATGTATAATCAAAATGTATAAAATGTGTACAGTGTCACAGGAAATACGAATGAAGTAATGGAAATGATACCCAGTAATCGGCTGCAAATGATGGAATGACAATGCACTTTGCTTGTATGTCAATATGAGAAATTATTTTCATATTGGTCGACAAATTTTTCATTTTGTATATATACAACTGTTTTGAATTAATGGGATAGTGATACAGTGAATCATATTCTTCAAATTCACTAACAATAAAAAAAGTATTCTTTCGATTGATGCATGCTAAAATATTTTCTATTTGTACAACTGTTTTCTGCTTTGTTAAGCAATAACAATCAGCGATGGAGTGTGATTTAACAGAAATTGTTATATCTTTCCAATGTATTTTTTTATATTGTCTGTAATTATCGTTAATAACAGATGTAGGGGGGAGAGGACCGTTAAAATGTTCAAATTTATATACAATATCAGGGTTAACAATAGGTTTAGAAATATTATTGAATGACATTTCATGTAAACGCCTACAAAGTTGAGCTAGTGGTCTGTTCGGGGTTCTTACTAACTGTTTAAGTTGACCTAGATAATTCTCAAATGGGAATGCGGAGTAATTATCTAAACAACCATAAGACTGAATATCGTCGGACACATGTGAAAGATAATGTACATTATAGACATAATATTCTATGCCATATATCTGCTCAACATGTTTTACAAACATGTTCAAAAGTTCTGAAACAACGGTGGAATTATGTATTGCAAGGAGATATGGAGACACGGCTATAGATATAGCAACATGGAGCAAAAGAAAATGTTCATATGCACCTAAGTCAATAGTATTTGCCAATATTAGTGGTCCATAATAAAGCAAGAATGATCGAAATTCAGTTCCTTTCCATCTTGATAGGTCCGATAAACTCCTAGGTTTCCTGTTTATTTCTGTTGGAATATGCAGTTTTATGAGAATTAGCTTTTGAGATAAAGTAGTAACTAATTGAGAATTTAAGCGAACCTTTAAATTGCCACTTATCCATGTGTGTAATAACTTTCTCATTACACCTAAGCAGATATTGTGTAAATAGTCTATCGGAAATTGTGACACCATACCAACAGAAAGTTTTAGTAGTGGAGACATCCCTAAATGATGATCTTCATCACTTTGTAAAACAAACGATTTGTCTGTTCTGCGTGTTGCATTTATTCCTTTGTAAACAACTTTTCCATTCACATAATCTCCACTTTCCATACATCGTTCACAACATGAGTAGCCACCGTGAGATTTTATGCACTTTATAAATGCTCGCGCAGGAGCATCACAAATAAAACTGTGAATTTTGATTTTATAAGTCACATCAAATAAATTTAATCCATTTGTAATTAACAATGAAAGCTCCTCAATAAAGTTCTTCAAATATGTGTCTAGCGGTTTAGGTTTAGAATCGCCGAGAAAAATTCCTATAGGGAATGGTGAAATTATGCTACTACTACTTTTAGTTAAACATAAAATGGGCCAAATTTGTGTATTTGTGCTTCGATACAGTGGGAGTCCGTCTATATTAAATGATAGTAAAATAGTATTGTTGTCAAATCTAGCACCATCTAGTATTAAATTATGTAATGTTTTTGTCAATCCAAAATGATAATATTCACCAGTATCTAATGGCAGAGTATTAAGAGTTACAGGCGTTTTTAACAAGGTTTTACTACATAATGGCAATTGAGGATGTAATGGATGTAAAATGCCTAAAAGAGATGTAACACTTGAATGAGGCACTTTGCCAACTGTGGCCCATGACCGCAGCTTAATTGCCAAGTTGTCATCGTTTTCGTTAGGATTGGTACATAAAGTTTCAGGTGGCGTACTTTCCATGTGCTCGTCAATATTTTCAGAAATTAACTCAATTTCAATAGGTGGACAAATTTGTATATCACAATTTTGAGAAGACTGAGAACAGATACTGGAAGAATCATTTTCATCACTTCTATCATGCAAAAGATTTAGCGGACTATGTTCTATGATATTTGTGTTTGCCAAGTTATTACGATTAACAGGACAAATAGTTTCTTTATTTTCATTTAGCCTCTGTAAGGCTTTCTGGACTCTTCTATATATTTGTCGTGTGCCTACAATTTCTTTAGTTTTATAGGAACTTCTCTGCGACATGGTACACATTAATAACAAAAGTAAAATATATAAAAAAAAAGAACTATGATTAAAGTAATTGCACTTATCTAAATTCCTTGGTTACAGTTCTTCTTAGGTTGTAGGGAATTGGAAAGTCGTTGCGGGGCATGTTTTAGCCAAACCTTTATATGGGCAGAAATTTCTTCAGCTGTTGTGTTGGAAGTCGTTAATTGAACAGCCCCTTTAACAGTACATATTAATGATTTAAAATCACTTTCAATATTAACTTACGAATAATAACGGTTTTTACACGCAAATCGTTGAATGCCTTTTTATTTCCCCTTGACCCATAGAAACTATACAGCTGGGCAAGCTCATTGTTGAAAATATTTTTTAAAATAATGTTCGTTTTAGATCCAATGTCACGTCCGCCTAATGACGAGAAATATGCTGCCTAGAAAAAAATCACTAGGTAGTGGCATTTTCTTTTATTGAAGCGACTGGCTTACCAATTCTGCTAAATGTCCATCATCCATCAAATATGATTCTAATACGGTTAATGAATCAATTGAGCATAAAGGAAATTTTACAGGAATATCATCGGGTAAAGTGCCATGAACAACGGTTGTATTACTTTGTTTTTTTATCCATGACAGAATTTGGTTATTCTGTTCCTTGATATGTAATAGTAAGGGTACGACTACCTTAGAATCTGAAATAATATACGAAATATGTACCTGCAACTAATATTATGAATAAAAAAAACTTACCTAAATTTTCACGTTCTTCGCCACGTACCGCAAGTGGGGATCTTGTTGGAAGTCTTTGTCTGTTGATGGCATCAGCACATGATGATGGACTAGAGGGGATGGCATCAGCACATGATGATGGACTAGAGGGTATTGTTCGGAAACAATTTTTCTTATTGACATGGGTGGATGGACTACTCCGAGGTTCTGGTTGTGAGTAACTTTGTCTTGAACTTTGTTGATTAACTATAAGCAACAGTAGCTCAAAATCACAAAAAAACAGTAACTAATTGCTCACCTTTATCCAGCGAAAATCTTGGAGGCCGAGGTAATGTTGCAACGCTCTCCTCTTCGCTATCGTAAGACAGTCGTGGAGGCGGAACTCTTTTACGTTTTTCACTGAATTCAGTGTCCGACTGCACATCGGAGGTAACTTCGGCAGTTTTCAATTTCTGTCGTGCTTTAAGAAGATTGTCTAAAATAAAGAGTAAAATAAATACATTTGTTTAAACGAGGTGAGTCATGTGTACAATTCCAATACACAGGTAGTAACACTTTGCTTTTTCACTTTAGTTGTGGTTTGGATTAACAAAAAATTCTACCTGTTTCAAAAAAGATCCTCTTAACCGGGTATAACATCCAGGTATCGCCAGGTTCCTCTCCACTGCGTAGTGCACTTTCAAATTTTGTGGGTTGACTATAGGACGGCCAATGAACTCTCCGTTTCATTGGCGTGAGCCAAACTTTATTTACAATCGCGATCTCCCCCGCATCATTTTCGCCATCGCTTTCAAATTCGATACCAACGTACGCCATTTATTCTAACAGAAACATGCACATGCACAATAATAACCTCAAAGTTGAGTAAGTTCAAAATTTGCCTTACCTGTTAATAATACCTTCGAAGCTCAGTCAGTCAGTCAAATTCAGAGACTCTCTAATGTATCTGGTCAAATTGCACGTCTTTGTTTATACGATTTCAATTATAATAGTCAAAAGCAAAAAAATAACCGCCACTTTTAGACGTATTCGACATTCGAGAGATCACAGGTTCAACTTCAGAACGCACCTGCGCACTAAGCACAAAGGATGTGGTAGTTGTCTGTCATAGGTGTATCATGTTTATGGTAGTAATTGCTTTAGCATTAAATACAATTAGCATTGTATGGTAGTATGTATGTAGTAATATGTTTGAGTTTTGAGGTACCACGAAATTCTATTGATATGAAAAATAATTGCAATTTTCAACGTCGTTCTGACGAACGCATGACGTTTTTCTGTGACGCCATAAGATACACGAAAATGGTACCTTTACACGACGTCGTACACAGGTCATAAGACGTCGATGACCGTAAATCACCTTTATATGGCGTCATAATGACGACATGCTTCTGCCTGGGGAGAACCAGTTACACTCCCACCATGCCCGCAACTCAACAGACATTCGATTAAGGGGCACATACAGAAGCGGGGCTGTATTTGGGAAGAAAACGGTTCCTTTCGTTAAGCCGTTTAATTAGTTTTGTAAGGTCAATTGGTGAACGCTTAGTGGGCAGACCTTCCTCATTTAAGCGATTGACTTTTTGGCTGATTAAGAATTGTTTTATTTACACAATAGCATACTGCTGTTTTTTTCTTGTATTCTCACATACTCATGTCACTTAGAAACTGTTGCTATTCTTTAAGCGTTCTTAAGAAGCTATGCAACAAATCAACGTTACTGACTTTGTACCATGCCAACTTTCACTCTCATATTCGGTACAATATATGTACTTGGGGTGGCAGTACTCACGTTCAGCGCATACTTGTTCTGCAAAAACGCGCTATTAGAATTATATGCTCTTCACCTTTCAATACGTCGTGCAGACCGATTTTCAAAGAATTAAGGATATTGACGGTAATAGACACCTACATTCTGGAGATATGTTGCTTAGGGTTTAGAAAGAAATCGTTTTTTTTAAATCCTGAACATGTTTACAACACTCGACAGAAGATGTACTTAAACCCTGGCAAACACAGATCATCATTGTTTCAAAAAAATTTAACGTTTCGAACGTGTCAAATTTTTAATGCACTACCGCCAAATATTAAGGCCATTAAAACCTACAAAAAATTTAGATTTGCATTAAAACAATTTCTAGTAGAAAAAGCGTACTATCACCTAAATGAATACTTAAACATTTGAGTTGAAAATTTGCCAAACATGCAGGGGTTTATTTCCTCCAAAAAAGTCCACACCCTAAAGCTAAAGATGGAAGTTTTGTAGTTTTTCCGTTTAGAAAAAAAAAACATGAAAACAAAATTATAAAAAATATGACAAATTTCGATACGACAAACTCAAAAGGTATGTCACAATTTAAAATGACTGGGGGGGAGGTGGAAGGAAGTGTGTAGTCGAGTACCATGCCGTGGCAGTCTTTCTCGAACTTGCAACATTCAACATTAGATGTCTCGAATATTTGCTTATAAAAACTTACCCTTAACGAACTTTGCGTTCACATTCATAATAAGGCAAAGCCTTTCGAGGAAGTCCAATTCGAACAGACGTTACAGTTCTCCAAATTTGCTCTGTTTCGCGTATGTCACCCTAACCACCGTCGACAATATTTTTTCAGCTAGTCGAAACCTCGACTGTAATAGTAAAACAAAGGGGATACTTTGAAACAAGGGTTGTCATTAGAAAGTTAGTGGAAGTTGAACCTGCAGTGTTAATAAAGTAAATAAAACACTATCCCTCTAAGTTCGGCGCCGTTTACGATCGATCAGCTACGAATTTTCTTTGAAAGCACACAACAATGTGCATGCTCCACCGCCGCGCAGAGGAATTTCCCAGAAAACCTTTTTTTTAAATCCGGAATTTCCATCAAAATCAGTGCAAAATCAGTAACCGAATTAAAACCACAAACGTAGTTAACGTTATTTTTTCTCCTTTTTTTGTAATGTAGGTAAATTAAATTTCTATTTTCTATTTGATTCAGAACTTAATTTAAATGGTTTCTTAAAAAATTAAATTAGTTTTTATTTAATGTACAAAACATAAAAATAAAACTCAATAACGTGAATGTCGGAAATAAAATTTCAACTGCCTTTACCTAACATCAAGCGAGAGCAAAACAAAAAAATCAATGTAGTCAAAGTGAATTTAATTTTCTCATACGTGAAGATTTTTCTAATTTTATTAATATGCACATAAAACTACATCAGGGTGTCCTTTAATGATTTATTAAACGCTATATCTTAGTTCATGCTGGCAATTTTGACTAATATTACTAATTAAAAACTTCAATTTAATCTTAATTATCATGTACACTATCATTAAGCATGGTAATTTAATCAGATTACTTCCTGCGTTTCGTATTGAAATTAATTATCTTGTTATGGAACGACTCTGCTCTGCAGACTAAACGTCAACTGTTGCTAATTTCACCATTGTATTTTATATGAACTGATGGTAATAAAGTCAAACTTTCCACTCTTCAGCGCAAAATTAATTAATCTGTTTATGATAAACTTACCGATTACGGTGAGATTAACTTTACTATTTCGTGTTTGGGCAATTTTAAAATCCACCCTACATCGATATACACCCTGGTCGGACTCCCGGATGTGGTCAACACCCAGTTCTGCCGGTTGCTTCTCGGGCATAAAGTAGGCTCTGTTTGCAAACACATTTTCATCGGACCACCGCTCTGCAAGGCCGAAATCCCGCTCTCTTCCATCCACACTGTAAACAGAGAATGTAATGTGTTTAAGTCAGCGAAAGACTATTGACGTCGACATTTTTTCATATTTTTTACAAGATTACTGCCAACGTTTTATATATTTTCGCTGTAAGGGCTCCTTTGCTTTGTCTGTGTTTAGAAATGAGTAAAATGGAATGAAATGTCAACATCCTCGAGGAAAAGTTTAAAATAGACGCGACTTCCCGGATAATAAATTTTCAGACCTTCTCTGGAAAAAAGAGGGCTAAAACTTTTATTGATCTACTTTAGCTTTACTTAATAGTTATGACCTAAATAAAAATATTATTCGTTGTTTTAGATATTTCGCGAGAGTAATATCAGAGAGCAGAAGTAATGAAGGCAAATCTGAGATTTTTCAACTCGCTTGATATTCTCCACGCTATTTTATTAAAAGCAATTTCTTGTTTGAGGTTGATATGGATACACCGCGAGTTTCACGAACTTCTTACCTTAGTTGGGACACTACATGTACGTGGGGTATTAGTTAGTTTCCAAATTTGTCTCGTGCTTCTGCATCGTTCACTTAGTTTATCGCGTTAAACTTAACAGACTCTATGCGCTGAAGCATACACGTTAAACGCAATGTATAATATTAAACTCGGCAATAATTCAAAGTCGACCCCAGGGAAGTAGCTCAAGTTTTGGACAATCGTATCATTAAAACGGGTCCCTGATATGTATAGAAATGGTCAATATTTTCCTAAATTAAGATATTCATAGCTGTCGCTAGAGGGGTTTTTACATCTACTGCAATCAAGACAAGTATGTTTGTCTTCTATTCTTTGCAAGGTTTGGTTACTTTAAGCATTGCGATTATTGTACCCCCATCAGATATCTTTCTGCAAAATGTACCCCAATTTGTTTACTTACAAGCAAACATTTAAAAGGAGATCCTTGCACCTACAAAACAAAATGCCAAGAAAACTAGTCTAATAAACCGATGCAACGAAATATCGAAGGATCCTCAGTATTACTATCACTTTTAACGACAATTTGTTTTAAAATTACATAATACATTTTATAGTGCATCAAATCATATCTTAATTGGTCGTTGAGATAATGCTCTTGGTCTTTCTCCCAACGATCTTGGTGCATAAATAACGATTTTGACATATATTTTGATCAAAATCCATGTGACCCCAGAAAAATAATTTATCATCTTTGAATCATACACATGCGTTTATCAAATGTGCATGTGATAAACAGGGAGGACAGTTATTTCGAGGTTTTTGAGACTGTCATCATAGGTGCAAAACCAATTTATAATAATAATAATAATAGTAACATATATTTACCCAACAGCATAAGGCCAATAACAGGGCAAAACCTTCATAAGCTATAACATGCTAACCATAATGCTTAAGAAAAATGAAGTAAGTAAGTAAGTTAAATCTAATTAATTTTAATACAATTGACAAAAACAAAAAAATTTGAAAATATCAAAAACACTAATGAGGTACAAATACATTCTTAGCAGATTCTAAGATGTGAGTTATAGAGTCATTGTGGATATCAACTAAATCAGAGATAAGGTTGTATCTAGAGCACATTAAATGGACGGGAGCTCTTGGTAGTAAATTTGTACGAGATTGGGAGACATAAAATGCATCAAGCTGTCTACTATTAAGCCTAGGCACACCAAAATTAATACATGCTAAAAGTTGAGGACAATCAGTAATATTGTTTAGTAATTTATATAAGAAAGTAAGACAAGTTATAATTCTCCTAAATTCACAAGATGTCATTTTAAAGGTATTTAATAATGTTGCATGATCAAATCCTTGACAGAGATACGCCCCAAACTGCTTTAACCATAAATATTTCAAAAATTTTCTTTGGATATTTTCAACTAAGCTTTTATAATATTTATAGTGGGGGTTTATTGCTAATCACCTAGAGTTTTCGATAAAATCCTAGCAGCTCATCATGGAAAGTAAAAGAAACTACAGCAAAAAAGTTTCTCGATGTAAAATTCCAAAGGACCGAATATTGCCAGGTCATATTTTTATGTATATGCTTGATCATACATTGAAAAATCGGATTTTTATAGAAAAGATGCGCAACTCAAGTAGCATTTTAAAATCAATTTAACTAAAATCCGGTCTGGAAATTTTTTCGTTTGTTCGTAAAAGTTAATGTAATCTGAATATTCGTAGTAAACAAAAGTTTTTCTAAAACGCGTATTCATTGGGCGAGTCGGGGGGCCGGGAATTCTTTTTTTCGAAAATGACCTACAGGAAAGGGCGGATTACTTTGGTTAATGTAAGAAATGAGCGAGGAAAAGGGGACTTTTTGGTTAATTTTAGTAGATGTAAGAAGTTTGTTGTGTAGTTCAATGTTTTTTAACATAGTCAGTGTATTATCAACGCCTTTGTCTATGTTCACGATTTTTATTACAAGAAGTGTACTTCATTTAAATCAATAAACAAGAAATTGAATAGAAAAAAAGAATCAGAAGCAACACCAGTTTGTTAGTGTCTTTTTGCGAATCTGTGAAAGAGAATTGGAGACAGGACCGGATTTTAGAATTATTAACGTTATAAAATAATGAAAATATTATTAACCAATACGTTTCAATCGATCGTATGTGCGTAATACATTGTTTGTAGTCCCTGGGCATCTTCCTTTCTTTTCAGCATTACTAGTTTGTCGAATAAATCTGTGTCCTACGTAAATGATCAGCTGTGTGTCCGAATTACGATCATTCGATCAAGGATATACGAACTTACCGTTAGTGTCCAGGGTTTCGCTTAAATCGGTTACAGATGTTGACGAAAAAGCACGAATCTCTTTTATTACCCGAATTCGTATATAAAGAAAAAAGGAGGGACAGGTTTAAGTGTAAAAACCATTTTATTAATTTTGAGTTGTCATGATTTATATAAAATATTCTTAATATCGACCGACCTATTTAATGATGTTATGCACATTTTCACATAACTGTCCCTTAAGTGTAGGATAATTTAATTTTTTCAAATAGAAACATACTTTTTATTGAATACTATTATTCTACAACGGAAAATAATAAAGAAACGTTTTCGCTATACACTTACCATTTTTTGAAGGCATCAGTCTTCCAAAAGCGCAAGGAAGCTGTTCCGTCAAGAATTTGGCACATTTTTATTCGAATAAATTCAGTTGGGTGTTTCAGATTTAAATGTTTAAAAGTTATATGCAAATAAACTCAAATACCCTTTTTCATATACCTTACAATTAAAATCAGATATTTAATCTGTACCTATGTTTTGGATGGATCCAATAATTAATATCACAGTGCTGATATTTAATACATTAAGTACTTATAATAACTATTCCATACATGAACGTATACAGAACTAATTACGCCAACAAAATGTTATGTATAAAGCACCATATACTTTTCTACTCGCTTTTCTATATTTAAAATAACCATAACATTAACAGGCAGTATTTTTGATAATACATCTAATTGATTTTGATGATGTATAATTACACTATTTATAGTTAGGAGCTTTGATGTAGTTTACCTCTGATACCTTTGTAACGCTTTTCCTCGAATATGAAATTACTCTCGTTCATGTGGCAGTAGCCGAATACCAATATTTTAGAGTGTACAATTAAATCTCTCGGTAAACGTAATGTTAATTTGGAATTTAGGTGTTCTCGGAATGCATAACTGCACCCTGTATATATTTTTTTGCGTACAGACCAGCTATTCGCGCCTTTGGGACCGTTTCGAGTGAACCACTTGTCTCGTATTTTATATGTACAGAAAAATGAGAAACATACCTGTAAATTGGAGTTCCCAAGTCCTCTTTATACCATAAGACTAAGAGCACATGATCGTTTGGCACAGACGTAGCGATATCGCAAGGAAGATACGCGGGGTCTCCAGAAACAACCTGAAGATCCGTTACTGACACTGGAAATAAAAGACGGATTACAGTTATACGCATTAAAGAGATAAAAACAATCAAAACAAAAAGGCAAAATACTTTAAAGGAAGCACACATTATACCAAACAAAGAAAGTTTAAGATAAAACAATATTTTTTGGCTATTGTTATACGTTACGAGAAAAGTTTTCGCCGATTCTAGTAAAGTTGGGTTCTTTTAAAGCTCTGTCAATCGAAAAGAAAATAAATAAACGCGTTACGGTAAATGTCTGCAGTTTCAACTGCTTCGGCCTCACATCTCGGGAAAGCTATGGATATCGAAACTTTTAATTCCTTTCAAATACGTAGAGCATTGTATGTAAATCAAAAGTATTTTTCTTTCAATATCCGGATTTAATAAGTTGATAACTGAAAGTAACATCAAATTTAAATGCTTTTTTGAACGTTCGATGGTTTAAATTTGAAATGTAACGTGCATTAATACACCTGTATTGAATTTCGAATATGCTTTGTTCGAGTATTAATTAACAAGAGCGCCTACCCGGTGTCTTGGGAAGTTTTATTGCGATTGTACAATTTTACCCCTTCTGGGTTATGTGCGAAAGCATTTAAATAATTTGTGAACATCAGTACATATTCATTATCTTTGCAATCTCGGTTAAGTTATGATCGGGTTTGAAACGCGAATGTTGTTGGAAACCACCACTTCCTTCTAAAGCGGCTGGCGCATTAAGATTACGAGTAGAGCGAGGCCCTTCAGGCATTACTCAACTAATTATATACCCTGTGTCTTGGGAAGTTTTCTTTTGATTTTTTACAGGTTTGGATGCGAGAACTGAGCTCACTTCTTGGCGTCGACAGCTAACTTTATGCAAGGTAAGAGTTGTCTTATATATTTTACTTGGATTTGGCCCTATACGTGCTAATTTTTGGTCCGAGATATCAATTTATTATTTTGTGGGACGTTGTTTTTAGATGCAGTAATCAATTTAATCGATCATTATTGATTAAGAGTTTGGGGAATTTCAATTGTAGTATTACTGAGAGTTGTGAGTAACGTAACTTATAATGAATATTTATGTGATACGTTATCCACTTGTGCCACCTATTTCGAGATGTAAGTCTTCGAAGTGAGTCTTATGAACCTATTATTTTAATAGCAGTTATCCCATAAATAAATTTGTAAAATAAAGTTTAAAAATCCTAATAGGGGAACCACAATTGGTCCAGTAATACATTTTTCTGTTATAACGTTGAAGATAAAATAAACTGTTTCGTCGGGGAAGTGGGAATTATTCTCAAACGGAAAACACGAGCTGAAAAATTGCTGCAAATGTTTGGACGACATAAATAACAAGATTGGATCTTGCTTATTTAAAAATTTTAATTGCGGGCATGGACGCGCTCCCTAAATGAACCGACCGCGTGTGTCGTACTGAAAATTTGTTTTCTGCTTTCACACATATAAGTATAATGGCGTGCAATCGGTAAGGGGTCTTTACCGATCATAATTACGAAAAGTTTCCGAGTTTCTGTCATTATACAAATCGAACAAACGGTCAAACTTGGCATCACATATAATTTAATCTTTTAATGTGTAATTTAAGTAGTAAATCATATGCCCTATGAATATTATGGTCAAATATAAAATGTAATTTATATTACATTAACCAAACCGTGGAATAATGACTGCTAACATTAGTAGGCCGAGTTCGTTTCTAGTGCTTGATTTTGATTTGGAACTTCATTACCATAATTACATTCAAAAAGTTACATTTCTTAGTTCATCTAACGTGTAAGTCCCAGAACGCCGTAAACTACTCTTTGTTACTTTCAATTAGCACTATCACATTTAAATGGTAATTAAACTGTCAGTTGCAAATTCGCCATATATCCCACAAAATTGTACGCTTTACATGAACCGACATTATTTATGAATTTCATGAAGGGTTTCACAGACTAAGAAATGCAGAGCATTTGAAAATTTATGGGATACCTGTTAAGAATGTTCGTAATCGGCGTTTTCTTTATTTTGAGCAATTTATGCGGGTGCATGCCAGGGTGAAATTAACGAGAATTAGTCTAATAAATAACGCAATACTTTAGTAACCCACGGTGTATAAATTAAAATAGGATTTGTAAATGATTTATTGTACCTTTGATATTAAATGTTTAATCGTAATAAGAAATCTGAACTTTTCACATGTGTGTACTCTGTCAGCGGTGGTCATTTGTCACCCTTTTACGTTAATATTTTATTTTGTACGAACGCCCCTTCATTCTTTTCGCCAACAACTAGTCACGTAATTTTCTTGGGAAAACAACTTAATGGCTAACATAAGATTGGTCTTTGCATGTAGATCCATTTAATAGGACCATGTTACAGTTCAAATTTCAATTTCCTATAGCATTTTAGTACCTGGCTTTATACAAAATTTGTTAGATGTCGTTTAAGGTTTTAAAGTAAAATTTAAGGCGATAAATGATAACGCCGATCGCTATTATTGGAATAATTGGGTATTGTTGCTTCGCACTTGGTCGTTGTTGCATCCATTTTGATATTAATCGAGTGCGAATATAAAAGTAATTGAGTTATCCTTAGTAAAGGTAGTTAGAAGTATCTAATTAGCATTGTCTTAGAAGACTTGATAACTCAAGAATTAATTGATTTAAACAGCAACTTATATCTGCAGGCCGCCCGTTATCTCAGGTATTATTTCTATTGTATTACGCGGTTTTATCGTCAATAACTATTTTAGGCCTGTTTATTTTTCCGTTTTCTTTCCCATTTTGGGATTTCGCCTACTTTTGATTTGGAATCGTATATAAAGGAGTTCGTCCGAAAATTAGACGTACCCTATCACCGTTTCTACTTGAAGATAATTGCCCAGGAAATGCCGCACGCCAAGAAGATTATCATTATCACCTTTACCAATTTATCAAAATGGCCGCTGTCGTCCCAAAGATAAGCTAAGCTTCAGTTAAGGTCAGCTCTCTTTTATATTTATTATCACCAACTATTGGAGTCGCCGAATTTCCGTTTACTATCGAACATCGAATATCAACTTTAACTTTCTTATATCGAACGAATACATTTTTTTTATTAAGTTATTATCACTAATTAGAGTCAAATTTTGAAGTAAAATTCTGTCAGGGAATCTACGAGGTCGCTCCAAAAGTTACTTGAACGCGTTATAAGGTTGCGTGTATATTTAGGGTGTTCCCTTAGGCGGTATCGTCAAACCAAGTCAGCATTACAGTATTTTAGTTATTAATTTTAAAACTTGGTTTGGGGAACCGGGTTGCGAGCGCTCCCGACTCACACCTACGGCCCTTCCGTCGGCACAATTATTGCAGTTTTTTTTGGTTTTATCACAGGTACCATAATTAAAATAAGTACCCACAATTATTATAGTTATTCCAGAATTCGTAGATTTCCATTTGCGTCAATTTGTTAAATCAAATATTCAACTCAATTTCACGTACTTATTGTTTTAATTTAATTCTGTATTCGAATCGTATCGAAGTTAATTTAATAGAATACTACTATCTTAGCACCGCGTAATTTATTTATCTATTTATTACTAGAGATTTTAATGGACTTATCCTGGGTCAGGTAAGCAGTACTGAATTGGTGACAGTGATTAAAGACCCTGGCGCCCTTATCTCATTTTTATCTATGCTAAGAACCTACGCCCTAGCGGCCGTGCATACTGTTCCAATAGAATTTGTTAGCATTCTCTGGAAATTATTATTTATTTTAAATTGCGGTAGCAACCATCTACAAACGTTTAACAAGTTTTCCTCTTTATGGTTTTGACTAGTAAATTCAACCTAACTAGATACATTTTCGTGGCCACGGTCATTGTGAATCACCCCTAAGTTAATGCCAAACCTAACGACAACATACGGAACAATTTTTTATACACAAATTACCTTATAAATATAATCAGTAATCACAATAGACTCATGAGTTTGGAGATTTTCTTGCTTGAACTACTTTAAATGAGAAACTGGTTTTTCTTTCAAATCCAATTGAATGGGTTTATAAATGGTAAAAGTACATGCACCACAAAGGGATCCAATTTTCCTTGATAATTTTCAGCTTCCAACTTCCTTTAATTTCACAGAAATATAATAACTTTACCTCAGATACTGCTACCCTTCTGCAGGTGAGTAGATATACAATTTAGAACCTGGACCGGTTCAAGCTCGCTAACCACCTGGTGGTGTCTTGGAGAGTAGGTCAAGATGAATCTTACCTCCCATGTACCGGTGACCTTCTACTTGCCACGTAGCGATGACCTTGGAGAGTAGGTCATGGTGCAGTCGTTTTCAAGGCCATCAGAGGTCAATGACCTCGTGTTTTGTGTTGCCATATTTCAATCTCAAGACTACCAAAAATCAACGACCCCATTTTTTGCGGTGTCACATTTTACTCCTTGGTCATTAAAGGTCAATGACCCGTTTATGTGAATAAAGCATGAATCTAAAGTGTACCAACCTAATTTACGTGTTCGCGTTCCAGAAGTATCGTTAGCTCCACTACCCTTTTTTTTCTAAAGTTTAGTTCTTACAAAGAAACATTTTAGTAAAGATAAATTGTGTTCTAACCTAAGCAAACTTTCATTTACTTTTTAATTAATTGTTTTGTTAATCATCTTTTGCACTAGTCTTATATTCGCCTTAGTCATTCCAATTTGCCTAATATACTCATCTAGCGTCTTTAATTATGCAAACGTATCTCTTGTTAATCTAACTAAATCGCTACTTGAAATAACAGCATCACTCATAGTTTCCTTTTCAAACTGATGTATCCAAATAATGACATAAATTTTTTTTTATTTTTAGTGAAATATGTGACGCACGCACCCTTAATGGATATTTAACAAATTATGAGACACTTAATAAGGATGTAATGATATAGAAGTGGGGCCAATGACCCTTGATAACCTTGAAAATGACACCTAAAAAGGGGGTGTTGACATTGGATTACTTCAAAAATTAAATTTGGCAACAAAAAATTGCACGTTCGACTGTGACAATGAAATTTGAAACAGGAAAAAAGATGCTATTGCTTTTCGATGACCTTGTGAGTAAATTTGGACTTCGCAACAATTGGGCCATTAACCTCTGATGACCTTGAAAAAACAATGACAGAAAAAAATAAAATCATTGAACTTTGAAAACGTTGAAAATAAAATATGACACCACAAAAATTGGGCCATTGGCCTTGACAATTAAATAAGATGCGGCAAAAGTGAGGTCATTGAACGTTGATGCCCTTGAAAATAAAATAAAACAAAATAAAAAAGGGGTTTAGTGACTTTAGAAGTAAAATGTGGCACCGCAAAGAAATTGATCTTTGCTGCCTTGAGGTTCAAATATGACAACACAAAACATGGGGTTACTGATAACATTGAAAACGAATACTCTCGCACATTGACCTACCCCCAAGGTCACGGCCGCGTGGCAGGTTACCTTCACCTTGACCTACTTTCCGAAATCGCCATCAGGTAGCGACCTTTTGAAAAATTCCGGTGAAGCAAATGTTCTCTGGTTTTTTCAACGATTAATCTTTGTGTTTATGGGTTATAGGAAAGCAAACACAACGGTTCGTTCTTAACGAGTTTTGTAAAAGTTCTAAATCTTTCTCATGTTACCGCAACAGGCGAACTCTTCACTAGTAACAATTTTACACTTTGCTTTTATTACAATTATATTATTACGAATTCCAAATACAAAATTCAATCCCTTTTTTGTTATTGTTACATACGCGCCGGAATAATTGGCACTAAACGTAAACAATAGCCCCTTTGGTGCAAAGAAAAATATAGCACCGGCACGTTTAATTGGTTTGTCGTTTACTAATACAGTAATAATTCGGTACGCGATGGTAAATCACCTACCCAACTGCTCAAGTATTTTATTATCTTCGATTTATACAATAATTGTATAATGAATATTGATTTAACTGTAAACCAACGCAAATCACGTTTAAATTTACAAAATACCCGCAATCACAATTTGGTTTTCCGGTGCCCGAAAAAAAAAACTTTCAATCGTGAAAAGTTCGAACGAAACTATTTCGTGACGAAGTTATATGAAAGTGGCAGTTCCTAACCGAATCTCTTCTCAAACTTCCCCGGATTAACACATTGCTTTTTTTTACTAAACACTGCTTGCTCTGGTAATCCATACCCAAATGAATGCAAAATCTTACTATGGACCACGCACAAACTCAACGGCGAACTAATTTAAAACCTTCCTGAAGACCCCTTATTTAATTAATTACTCGTTATTACTCAATTAATTAGTGATTAATTAAGGCCTTTTTCAACACGGCTAATTAAGTAAACTATTATTTTGTTAAGTCTCGACACTCAAATTCACTTCGCAGGAGGATTTTGACCGGAAAAACAATAACCGGCCGGCCCGTTTTTACTACACACGTACAGGCGGCAATCGACCAATTCGTCTCACCGATGAGAATTCTATTGGAAGTAACGTACAAAGGAAGACTAACGTATAACATTGTTTGAACGTGTGGCAATTATGCTAAAGCTCAAACATCAGCTTTTGCAGAAGCTGAAACTGGTACCTAGATATCGGTGTAGAGACATACCAGGACGCAATATCGTCTCCCGACGCAGATGAATTAATGAGAATTTAATTTCTTGGATATATCCCGTGAAGAAGGAGATGGCGACATTATGTAAGAAAATTTTAATTACCAGCAGAATATGAATTACATTGCGTAAGGAAAGGGTAATAAAGTAGGTACTTTCAGTTGTTCATTAAAGCAATAAAATTTAGGTAATATTATTTTATTAGAATACATGTGGTTTTGTAACTTAATTAATTGTTAAAAGATGTGCGTCATTCTTAGAAGTTTTCCACTGTAATATAGTAACCCTTGACCACATTCCGTAGATTCCCGTCGTTTGTAATACAGGAATGATATTTAACTTGGGAGTTGAATCCAGAATTGCAGCAAAATGCTTTTAGCCTAATTTGTACCTATACAAACGCCGGTATTAAATGCGTTTGTTTAGGTACATACCTACAGAGCTTGCAATTGAACATACCAATTCAAACTGAGTTTAGTAATGTGGTCTCTATTTTCTATATCTCATGAATACCTTGATTAAACAACATGCCATTGCAATGCGTTTCATACAGATTTACTTGAAATGATTGAAAATAACACCATAGATATGCATTATGCACAATAATGCTAGGACGAGATAAAGAGTTGCAGGGAAAGATCGGCAGAGACAAGGTATTGTTTTTGCTTAAACCATTGAATTTCAATGCTTAAACCTAAAAGATTGCCGAAATCAGTTTGAGAGTTGAAGTTATGTAGAAAGTCCCCAAGCAATTAAAAACTTACATAGGGCAAGTCCGGGCTAGATGAAACTACTTCGACGATCGTCAATGATCAGTTAGTAAACAAGTAAAGTATAGCCTTTTGCGCATGTACGTATTGTAGAAACAAAAAATTTACGTTTGAAGCGATAATTAGGAATTAAATTAAAAGCCTTGTGTGGTTGCAATATTTTTTACATGCGCGTACTGTATGTGATTGGCAAGTTATTTTGTGATAATAACGGCAGAAAAGCAGAAGAGAAGTTGATAGTGGGGTGGGTGTGGGGGTAAGGGAACGCAAAGACCTATACAACACAAAAGATGTCCGCTCCTTTTTCTCTCTGATAGAATGTACTTATTAGGTAATTTAAATTTCTTTTTTTTTTTACAGAAATAGGACAAATTTTCAGAACTTAAGTTACCAATCGTTTTGTTCGTGTATAAGAAATTTTCCAATAGAGAGTTATTGCAACTGAACATAGCGTATGCCGTTCGTAAATAGCGGAAGCGCTAATGTCATGTAACATCGAAGCTTCTAGGTTTAAAAGGAGAGCTACTGCAGGCCTTTTGTTAACGTAGAAATTTTGTCATTTAAAAGTAGACATAGGGGAAACAACACATGTAAATTCCTATGTCTACTTCTTAATAAATATCACTTTAAGTTGTTTACCATATACGTAACCGGTTTTTAATAAAAAAAATAAACCATATTATTTCCAGGATTGATTACTGTAAATAAAGTTTCTGGAGTAATTATCGAAAAGGTGAGCTATCTCTCGCGGACTTATTAAACCTAAATGTATACAAGATAATGGGATTTCTTGGAGTGTATTTCTCCAGTTACTTATTGGATTTCCGTGAGCAGTTAGTCTTTATTGATCGTTGAATAATGCATAGCTAAAAATGGAATTAGATGTTTTCTTCCTGTTTGATATAAACTCATTAAACCAATCGAATCAGGTGGTAAGCTTATCGTAATTGTTCCGCTGCACAAGTCTCAAGTCGGAATTAAATTTTTCCCTATAATCACAACGAAAATGCCGGATTGGTATTGTAAATAACAGAGATATAGTAATAATGCTTTATCGCCACCAAACGTTGCTATCGAATAAACCCTTTTTATTCCATTGTGTACAATTTTAATTAAATTGAGATTTAACATTATTATTTTGAAACTTTTGTTTCTGCAATCTTTGACTGCGGATGTCTAATACCAATGCTGTATCAAAATACATTGTTGCTTAATCACGTAATGCTGAATGCGGCTGTTAGTAGGTTTATTATCTGTAAATCGATTAGTTCTATCTGCACTGACTTGAATTTGATATAACGGAGTGCTAGATTATTAACTACGGCGTAGGTGAACAATGAATTGGTATACCAAGTGACATGGAAATTGCAACACCAGAAATGTGATTGAATTTGTGACCAAACTTAGGAGTAGTAACTAGTAATTGATTAAAACATCAAACAAGCTAAATTTAAATTACTGGTTTCACACTCTCTGACCTTTCGTGGTGTCGATTCCAACAGAAGGTCAATTTAATCTAGATGTCCCATCAAGCAATCAACAATTCATGCCAAAGTTGGTCCAGCGTCAAGTTCAGTTTTTTTTATTTTATAGTATATGTTAAAATGAAATGTTAATAGGTTCGAACGAGTAGGCTAAGTCGCTGTTTAACCGTGAGGGTAGATAAAGAGATCACTTTAACCGCTAGGGCCGATAAAGTTAAACATATGATTGTGCATTCTAAGAACATCTGTCATTCTATTTCAAATGTCAGGTGCAGCACGATATAAAATGACGTTTAGAACATTTTGACAATGTTGTTTCTATGACCAACCGCGACGACAAAACCTAAGCTTGTTAGTTTTGACGTCTAAATTAAATTCTGCTTTACAATTGACTTATATGGCTAAAATAAAGTTTTGTATTATACACGACGATAAAGGAAAACGAATCATCTCGTGAAAGTTAATTCACTCACAGGTTAAAATTTCTCTTTATCGTCTAATATAATAAATAACTATTAATTTCGTATGTTATTGTAGAACACGTGTTTAATTGATGGTTTTTCTTATTCAGTTCTTAGCTTAGCGCCTTCGATTGCGGTATTAGTTTGGTGTACACGTGGATTTTTAGCGGGGGTTCTTCACTGATTTATGGTCCATGAAGAGAATGAGGAAATTTAATAAAAAATGAACGACCAATGAAGCTTTATCGAAATCACTAAAAGTGGAAAATACAATTCAAAAAGAAATCGTGTGAGAGAAATATGCAACATGGCCAACCAGCTCATTTCAGAAGATAATACGAAATCGTTTCCGATCGATAACCGCCGCGCCGGCAATTAAGGACAATTATAAATAATATGAACATGAAAATGGGGATTCTGATAGGATTGCAGCCCGAAAGGAAAACGCCCTTAGTTGCTAAATTGGGTTGGAGTTCCCATTTGGTAGAGGATTACCTATCAGTATGGAAGTGTTACAAATGCTGGGGCATCGGTCATATGTTCAAGCACTGCAAGGAGTCTGAGGAAAATGCGGTGAGAAAAGGGTAGAGAAGAAATGATTTCCCAGCGAATATATCCACATGTGCCACTTGTAAAATGGCAAACACGAAAAGAAGAACACCGTTTGGTATAAACAGTGTCGGGTTGGACGTTAAAGTTTAGGTCCAGTCCTCGGGTTGTTTAATTACTAATCAAATGTTCATTTGAATTCATTTAGTTAATCTGGTGGGTTTCCTTACGGTTAAGCACAAAACGATTTTGCGTATCTAGCCTGTATCCAAGGTATTTGTTTACTTGTTTCGTTATAAAAAAAGATTATTTCCTAGCATTATTAAAGATAGGAAAATTTTATCTCATTTTCGTTATTAATTTGTTTTGTTAATTCATTTATGTGACAGTTTAGATTTGATTTATTGGGTATTTCGTTTATTCTTATAAAAGATTGATGTAACTATCAAGAGAGAAAGAAGGATTCCTTTTAATCGAAAAAAAACTATTTGTTTTGTAGTGTGTATTTTAGATAAGATAATTCCGCGTAAAATCTGTTTATGTGGCTGAAGATAGCGTCGGACATCACACAACATTCGAGTAGTCACGTCGCGACGGCCGAAATTAAATTCAAGGAAAGCGTAGTAACGTTTGCGCCATATCGACATACTTGCCGCCGAATGCAAATTTAAGATAGATAGGTGTCGGGCGAGGTTAATACAAAATCGTCGATTAGGGGTTCGCCAGAAAGGTTGAAAGAACAAAACCAACGCTGGGACATAAATAAATAAATATAATGTATTGCGGTGTTATGTGTTAGGATCAGTAATTTTTCATAGGATAAGCATTAAGAATTTTCAAAAATTTAGTTAAATTTAAAATTTTTGAAAATCAAAAACAAAACTGGACGAACCCCGCTAAAATACCACAAGGTAAAATACCGGGTATCTGTATAAAATGCATTGAATTAAAAAAGGCTCGAGTTTATCACACGCTTACTAAGAAATGTAACCTTATATCCTTATTAAATAAAAAGGACGAAATTTGATCTCCGAATATTGGTAAACAACGACTCGTTGATAAACGACAAAAAAACGCAAACATGTTCGTTTACAGTCGACCAGTTTGTTTTTACGACTATTACCCAAAACTAATATTCATTTGGGAAAACTGCGATATTTTTTTAAACTAGAAAACGAATTTCGCTTGACTTATTTCTGCGAGAAATTCAAAAATTTAAATTCAAACAAAAGCTCTCGTTACATTAATAATGAAAAAAAAATACACGAATTTTTTTCAGTGGGAACTGAAACACAATTGGCATTTGCATCCAAAGAACAGTATAATAAAATTCGTAAGAAAAGTTTATCTGTTCATCACTTTCGTTCGTAAAGGTTCATGCGAAATTATTCCGGTACGGTAAAAGTTTAAAAAGAAAACCAGAAAGTCTCTAATTAAAGTAACCTGTAACCATACAAAGCATTGGCTACAAAGATATATTTAACAAAAATGATCATTTTCATGTGGTTAGGATGGAAAAGGCGGCTTATAGTTAATCGTGAAAATAAAGCAATTGCATTTTGTTTTAAAATTTAGTTATTGTGACCTTTTGAAATCATTTTCAGTTACGAATAAATACCAGATATATATGGCTGATTAGTGATTATTATTATTATTATTATTATTATTATTATTAAAAGTATCGAAAGTTCAGAACCTACTACCATGATAGCAGAATTGTTTTTGAGCTTTTGTAGAGGCTAAACGTACATAGCATAATGCCCAATCTATGCTTATAATATAACACATCTACATACCGAAGTAGACTTTTCCATTGGTGTAACTTTACGATAGAAAGAGGGGTTCCACATCAAATTATTAGTAGGTATGCGGGACGTACTTCCGGAGGGGTATATTTAATTTAAAGTTATTGGAATTGTGTAATAGATAGATACTGTTTGCCGAGATATCTGAATTTTCGTTAAAGCCATTAAGTTGCGGAAAGTCACTATTCATATGTATTTTAAAGTAAGTAAGAATTGAGAACAGTCACAACATTGGAAAAAGGATCATCTTCGTTGCATATACCAAAATTCGTCTACGAAAATTGTCACTGAATGTCCTAACATTATTTGCCCCTCAAAATGCCATTTTTAGCGTAGATTAATGAGTATACGGCTAATGTTATACATTTCTAAGCAAATTCCGTTAAATTTTATGGCAACTGTCAGCAAAATCCGACTGCAAGCAAATGGGATGTGTAATAACTATGGGAACGGTGTTTCAGCAACAAGTTTCGGTCATTAGATGTACAAATGGAGTTTATTACTCTTCAATTTTTGCCATTACGCTTTGGGGGCATTTTCAATTTCAACGCGTTCGTTACCTCCAGTCGCGATCATAACCGTAACACTATCACAGCGGTAAGCACCGATATTATTTTAGCGCACGTCTCAACATGCCGTAAAATACACGCGAAAGATGTCACTAACCTAGAAGATCACATTTCATTAAGATATGTCAGATGCAGGTGATAAATTTGCCCAAATTATTGTGTAGACATGTAAAATTAGAGCGATCGGGGAATTTAAGATATTGCGGATTGCTATAATGCGACTATAGATTAGAATACTATGACACGCTTCTATTCCCTTAGGGCTCCTGGAATTAGCAATTAGGAACCTGTTTCATCCCAAGCTCGGAGTCTATGTATAATAGTTCAACTTTGAACTAACTGCTCCCGCTTCTTGCTTTCAATGTAACCCTTTATGTTTTAATTCTGGTCTACACACGGTAGTTAAACTATTTCGGAAATGTTATTCAAAGTTTGTTCTCCCATAGGTAAACTGATGATGGAATAGTTGTGTCGTTCCAACTTAGGTAAAGTTACAAAGTTTATTTAAAAACGTAATTTTTAGATCCAACGATAACCCACACCATTTTGTTACACGTTGCAATGATTTGATTTTGTTTTATTCCATTATTTTGTGAGTACTTCTGTTCCGCGAGTATTATCTGTAGTGCTTCTTATTCCCCGTGTCAATACTACGATGATCTTGGCATGTCCCTTGAAAACAAAAATATAACTAAGGTGCAGCCAAACGATATTAGGCAATCGATATTTGTATCTTGATTTTGGGTAAAAATAGCGATATGACGTTAAACAATGTTGTAGCGAACGTGTGCAATTGAATGGAAATGCAACATGCTTTGCGATAGCTCTTATCGCATATAATATAATTCACTGGTTTTTCCAGTCGTTGCGTTATGAGAACAATTGATAAAATCCATCTTGAAACGATGTATGTCAAAGCAGAATATTATCAAACGAATGTTTTATCTTTATACTCGTTTATTGTATTCTTATTATGGTGATACAATTATTGTGTAAAAATAATAAAGAATCTATCATGAATCATGAATTATTGTTTTCCATATGCGAGGTTTGGTAATCGTCCAAAAATACACTTGTCGGGTCGATTTCGTCTTGAATGTTATTCCATAATGTAATTTTTTCCACTCTTAAAAAATACATTGAAAATATTGCTGTGTAAACTACATTAGGCGAACGCTTTATCTGGATACGGCAACTGCAAAAACTATGAGCCACCCAGTATGCGAATTGAATTTGTAACGGACAGACGGACAGACTGGATGGTTTTACCAATTTTTAATAATAAAAGCATTTTTCTGAAATTCGGGAGAAGATCGTTTTCAAGGTTCCTTGCTTATTCGAGTTATAGCACAAAGATGTTTTAGGAAAACAGATTTTCGAGTATGGCGCCATCTTTAGCATTCATGACGAGTATGGCACATATATCATGGGTCAATGTGGAGCATGAACTTTCGGAAAATCCAAATGCCATACTGTAGCAAATCGCCCAAAATTATTAACAAAAATGACATCTTTGTGCCGGTATGGCGGCTATCGGGGCCCGTCGGTGCGGTATGGCAGGTTGATTTTCGTGAATTACTGGTTGAGGACTTGATGCTCATAAAAAAATGAGCTTGTAGCAAATCACCCAAAAATCAAAAAAAAACAAACAATCGACACGTTCAAATGAGTATGGCGGGCTATAAGGCCCACCGGAAAAGTATGGCATTTCGTTTCCGTCATTTATTTTGTGACCGACTACCAGAAAATCCAAAGAATTTTGTGTCGCAAATTGTCCAAAATCATAAATTTTCCGACATGTTTAAACAATCGTCACGCAATAACGGCCCCACTCCCAGAGAGTTAGCACCATTTTCGTATTGAGGAGTACTTAATTAAACCTTTGAATGGTCACCATACTTGTAGCAAATCACACCACAAAAAGTGTCACCATCTCCCGGTCTACTAGTTTTGGTATTCGGAGAGAAATTTCTTAGTAAAGTACGCATCGCTCCTTGTTTAGCGAACGCTGCTAACTATCCTTCCCTCTCCGTCTCACTCGCGATTACCGACTCGGCGAGGTCGGTAGGTTTTTACTTAAATGACCGTAACTTTTTTATTATGAAAAATTCACGGTAATGTTATAGAAAATAAAATAATCACAATGCTTTGGAGCATCGAATGAGCTATAAATATTGGAAATCGATATCATGAAATAAAAAGTTATGAGAGTTCAAAGTGCGCACTTTTCATCTGCTACACGAATTTTGGAAGTTGACGGTCATTTTTCTAAAAACTGTCCATAACAAGGTAGGTAAATTGAATGCTTTAGATTCTGCTATAAATGTACTTTCATTTTACAAAAGGAATTATTGATGTATGTCGCTTAGTTGCTGAGAAAATAAATACTTTCGGTGGTCTAGTCGCGCGCGCGAAAATGAGTAAATTTCAACTTTAGCGGCCTATAACTTTTGTCAGGACCACGGGAAAATGTCATAAAGCGAGATTCTGAAGGTTCAAACATTTCTGAACAAAATGGTGTGGGTCCCAATTCTTTCTACTCCGAAAAAAAAAACTACCTCAAATAAGCGAGTTAACGCCGGCTCTCCGCTGCACTAATTGTCCAGAACGACCGGATGAATGCAACCTCCTCCTAAAAAATTGTCACCATGACAAGACCTGATCACCCAGTCGACTTGTCCGGCGGCAATCAGGCGCCAGATCGGAACCCAACAGTGTGAATAGTCCTATTCACAACAACTGCTCATCGGTTTGCATGAGATCCGGAACCTGACCGGTCAAACCTGATAGTGTGAAAGGTCTCTTTAAGACTCATGACATACTGTACAATGCGTACATATATGAACATAGCAGGTGCTTTTTTTCGGTGATCTAAACGCGTTTGGATTGTCAAATCAGGTTCTATCGAAGTGTGATCTTATGATCATGATTCCTAAAATCGTGAACAAACTGTACATAAAATCACGAATTCCTAAACCTATAAATGCAAGATATTTTGCTCAAATGTTAGCGTTAGTCAATATTTATAAGTATAACTGTAGAGGAGCATAATCGTAGAAGTACTTCTACTTGTGTTCAAATTACTTCCATAATCCAAACAAAAAATATGTAATTCGAATGCAAATGTGCACTCCCATACTTTGATTTAAATTCGCGCGTTCTTTCGTAAAACGTGCAAATGATTAAACAAATACAAAATTTCAAAATATTTATTCAATAGACAATGCATTTTTTGGTGTTAGGTATATTTTTGAAAAGAAAATGTAATAAAATAATATATGCCATTTTTTACTTGACCACGTATACTTATTTTGAAAATAGAAGATTATTCGTACTAAACATTTTTCTATATCTCTTTTAACTAATTTTACCCGTATCTTTTAAGCGAGCAAATATTTTCATATTTCAATTTTCCCATTTTAAGTTGGACCGAAAACGAGCACATGACGCGCTTACTCTCGCGCCTACTGCTACTACTACTTTTTTGATACACTAATTAATTACGGAGATCCTATAAGTGTCGAAAATGGGACACCCTGTACATAAGACAATTGCAAAGATTAAGCTAATCTTACTGTAAGAATAATTGTTCTAAATCGTTTTGTGAAATTCAAAGTGGGAAGATTTTCTATCGCAGTAGAAGGGGTCTCCTTTGATAAGTTAATTTTTTCCATATACGGGGTGTCTTTTTCTTAGAGGTTGATTTTTTCAAACGAAAGGAGCCATTGGTACAAACGACCTACGACATTTTGATGAAGCTTCTCTCGTGAGGTCTCAAACCAAAATGGATAAACAGAATTCACGCAAGTAAGTAATGTTAAAAATGAGGACAAGCGGCGTTACCTAAATCTTAGACCCATCGTAAAATGCTGATAAAGAATGCAGTCCATGACCTCAATTTAAACCTGCCCAAATTCGTTACTTCGACCGTTCAACAAATACATTTTTTCTAAATTGTTTTGTTAGACAATCTTACCCTTTTGGTATGATAAACAGCTAAATAATTTGGTTCACCAATAACATTAATATTCCACCGGTCAGGTTATCGTTGTTACAAAGATACCTACATTTAAATATTTCAAGCTTTGATAATCGATGGCTACTCGAGAATTTATGTAACGCTCGCGTCTACATTTGAATTAATGGAGCTTAAATATTCTATGAGAATCGCAGATGAAATTTTTATGTTATGTTGATTATTGATCTCGTAACACGCAGGGCAGCCACCATAGAGTGAATGTATTTTTCTACTAGCGTGTTCTTATTTATACATGGAACTACGTTTGTCGTAGATCCAACCATGACAATCAAAGTGAGGTTATAATCGCTAAACTAACATTGCGACTTATCAAATCAAACACTATATCGATAAATTGCAAAAGGTCCTCGAGTGAATTAATAGCTTTCTCTTATCGACGGTATCACGAAACAGGATACACATCGTTAATAATTTTTACTGTACACGTACGAAAGGAAGAAGCGGTAACGACCAGGAAGAAGACAAAAAAGGTCATCGTAGGAAACTCGTCATTGGGAAGCACATAGTCTTTTGTTGTTAATGCATTTAAATACGTTATTGCCACATGAATATAAATATATGTATGTCGGTAAATATTTACTTAAGTTTCGCAAAGCTGTAAATGTATTGCTTATCGATTAATGTACGTAGTAAATCATCAAGGATTACATCGATTAGAGAAATTACCTCTAAACAATTCGGAGTTATAATAGATCTTGTGAAGATCATGTATTTGAGTGATAAAGTAATATCCTACAACTTAATTTACGAGCACTTGAGTCTAAGTATCTGTAATCATAAATAATTGACTTCCTAACCCCAGTTTAAGAGCTGTACTACGTACTACTAGAAGCCATACTATAACGAAATTGTCTGTGAAAACACCTCTAAACAAATAAAATCGAAGGCATTCTTTTATACATCGTTCAACTTGTTAAAAGTACTTTCTCAAACGAAATGTTCACTTTTTACTAAACGAGTAGCTTTTTTCTAACAAAATTGGTTAAAAATTCTAATGAAGCAAACCACCGGTCCATCTCACAAGTGATTGGGATTTCCTCAATCAAATTTGTAAATAGTTTGGGGTTTTTGGCAATTCTGAACAAATATGAACACATTAATCCTAGATCATGTTGATACACATAGCATACGTTATGCAAGAAGAATCAGGCCCATAGAGAAATTTTCCGTTTATAGGTAGGTACCATTGAGTTAGAAAACAAATGGAGGGAATCAAATGCTTGGCCAGACGTAGACCACGGGAACCAAAAGTGGCCTCTAGCTGTGATTAAAGTACCACACCACTTCCGTTATCATTAGCGTCTCACTTCAGTGGCGTAGAGATATAATTTTCTTTCCACTAATAGGAATAATAACAAAAAAATGTATAGAAGGAGTAAAATACATGCTCGTGGTAAAGTAAACAAAATAGACAAGGATGGGAAAGTATGCAGATTTAATATAATCATTGATTACAAATCTAAATATACATCTATGTGTTCCAGTAGTATAATTAAGGCCAGTTTACTACAGCCGCTACAACTTGACAACTCCCATTAAATTCACTGTGTTGATCAATAGCTACAATTGACTGGTTGGTCTCAGGTTCATTACAACGGCAGAGAGATTCAATAATAATTTATTGTTTATTGGTCTCAAAATGTATCCGCACTCGTAAAAAAACTTACACCTGATATCCATATTATAAACTCACACGTTTAGCTGCAAAAACAAGTTTTGATAGTACCTACTGCATATTTGATGAACATTTTCCGCCTTTCCGGTGCAACCTTTGGTCGAAATCACAGTCAATGAAGCGTTGTGAGCACAAAAGCAAATTTCGAGAGCTGTTCTTGAGATATATTTACAAATGTTAGGTAACCATTTTGCTCGAAGTACTGGTTCGTTTGGAAAACTAAGAAACATAAACTGGGTACCTACAACCTCGCCTACAACATGATAAATGACATGCGGCAGTTAGTTATTTATATAAACCAGAGCACAAACCGATCCGAAATTATTAGGTACTATAAAATTGCATATTTAATAAAATTTTAATTTGGTGGAAAACTGACAGTGACAGGACCCGCGTTTTCATTATGTCAAATAATGTCGGCCAAAATGTACCTTCACGGGAACCTATCCACGCGAGTGGCCTCTATCTGTGGCAACTTCCGTCTACAAAAATTCTTACCCCCTCTACCATTATATTCCCTCCATTAGTTTTCTATCTCAATGGTAGGTACCTTCCTCCAATATCTTCCAGATTAATTAAGTTTTTACATCGCGACTAGATGTGTGTGTGTGTGACCTAGACGATCTTTCCACCCTTTGAAGGTATCCTCCTCCGACACTCCGTTCTGCAGATATTTGCACTGACGGCTATAACATCACCAGTTGATTTCTCGTCCAGACGTTCCACTTGCCCTTTTCCAACACTTCGTTTTCAAGATATCTCTGGACTTCACCAATAGATATTACTGTGCAAACAATGTCAGTCAGGACGTTGTATTTAGAATTAAGATATTTGGAATGCATTCGGGTGCCTTTAATTAATGTTTCATCAAAATTTTGTTTACTCAGCTTAATGTCGTGGATCTGAGCACGTTTTAACGCAAAACAATTTTCCAAATCGAGCGTTCAATCAGGGTTATATTTGTTTATTTTCTGTATAAATGATAAGGTACCTCTTGGAATTGGGAGATTTTGTTGCACCTCTAATTATTATTTGTTATCAAGATGCTTATTAGTGCAAATGTGACAGTTTCGAGTTGATTTATTAAGATTTTCGTTTATTTGTGAGAGATAAAGGTAATTGTTTGGAGATAACGTGGCTATTTTAATCATTAAAAAAATTGTACTATTAGGTAGAAATTGTTAGGATTACATAAAAAAATTCGTAGAAGTGCGTTTCGTCACCAAACATAAATCCACTCTTAAAGCATATCTTAACATCTAACATTTGTCAAGACACAGATCCTGCCAGGATTTAAAACGGTGTGATTTTGTCACCAAGTCTAAATCCAATTTTAAAACACATTTGTTAATACACAAGATCAGTAAGAATTTCAAATGCGAAATGCCGGGAATGTCAATAGAAAAAACCGAACATCGTGTTCAGGGCGAATATTTTTAGTTAGAATTAATTTCGCACGATCGCGAAATCCCGAATATACCCGACGCACATCTTACAATCTTTCAGTCTTGGAACGATCTCTACGCTGTAAGAAAAGCTGCCTTACCTCCCCTGCTTCCGTAATTTACTTATCTGTTCACAATTGTAAATAATTAGGAGAATTACGCCTAATTAAACGATTACTAGTTTCGAAGGCCGTCACTTGCCGCGCATCAACATCGCGTATCACCAAGAGAAATAAAACACGTGGAGGGTTATTTTTTATTTCGATTAGTTTCGACAACGCCGGTTCCGGTATTTGACGACGGCAGTAGGCCGTGTCTCTGCCTGACCTCGGTCAGTGGACCCTGTACCGGTGATGCAAAAGAAATTTAAGATTATTATAATTTTATTTCATTAAACAGTCTTAAAACTATTCCGGCTTTTGACCTAGGTGATTTTTGGAAGCGACTTCATGGTTGTAAGATAGACCCGAAGAATAGAGTACTTCCAGTCTTTTGAGGGAAGCGACTTCATGGGTGTACGATAGAGCTGAGGAATAGAGTACTTCCAGTGAACAATGAAGGAGTTCATATTCATGTTCCTCGTCATGTTCAATCAGGAAACGAGAACACTACCGCCAGTTACAAGCCGAAAATATCATCAGATCAGATCTAGTTTCACGCTGTTCTCCATACTTGCAATAGTATTCAGTAATTCGTAATCCAACTTTACTTGACACACATCTTAATTCTTTGTGGGTTAAACTTCCACTATTGTTCGTAATTATCGTAATAGTTTCTATTTCAAATGAAGGTCACCAAAAACTAATTCTCAAGTTTTTTCGCGTGTGATTTACACATGCTTAGGTTCCCTACTGGAGGCGCAGGTGCACGTTAGTTTTTCCGCAAATATTACACCCTCTCGGTTATTAGAATGCCACTCAAATATTACAACAACAAAAAACTGTGAACGGTAGTACAATATAAAAACCAACCTACGGTAGTTTACAGGTGGGTGACCTGACTGGGCCCACGGTTCAACGCGCATGGCCTGACGGTTCGACGCGTACAATCGAATTCCCAATACTTTTTCTTTTTGAGAGACAGAAATTCCGTGACTTAAAAGGTCTCCACCAATACCTGCTCAATTACATCGCCTGACGCCAATAATTCAAATTCGCTTGGAGTCAAATCCCTGCAGAATCCGAGGCAGAATCCACGCTACGTAACGAGCTTGATAATGACAGATGTGAGATGTGACCCTTGCAAAAGCTTCCCGTAATTCGTAACTAATCTCGTCACCTTCCACGACTTAGTAGCGCCTCAAGCTTTCACGCGCACTTAAGAAACGGGACCGTACTCTAGGACCACTCGCCTATATACAAAATCGGAAGAAATCCTACCAAATAATATCCGTTAATGGGATGAAAGTGCAGTGTGACGCGACAGTCCAAGCTGGTCGCAGTCTATGGGGAGGCACCAGAATATTCCACACAAATTACGCCCATGAAAGTAGCAGCTTCCACAAATATCGTTTTTCTTGATTATATTTGAACCTGTATTAAGGATGCCCCGAAATCGTGTCGTTTTACTTGCAGTTTCGGGCGGAATCGTGAGATTACTTTGGCTGCCATTTCACGCCTTCTAAAATGGAATTTTTAGCGTAACACAACGAAGTTGAGGTAACGCTTATGTGCTCGATTTTCCGTCGAGATCTCGGCCTCTGGGCCACCTAGAGGCCTGCCTCGGGTTTTTGCTCATTGGTAGCTGCTCTGGTCTATATTTACCCATTACTCATCATTTACAGTTGTGTAACACGGTAACACCCACGAGTGGGTTTTGACACATTTTTATAGAAATAATCGCATTAGAATATTGTTAATAGTTGTTTACATAAAAGTCAAGAAAATAACACACTACAAGCGAGGAAATATTGCAGTGCGAGGCCCCAGTATCATTTTACACACTTTGTGTTACATTTTTCCGAAGTGACTACTGATCCTTATCGCTCAGTGGGCACTGTATGTTTTGCACGGGAGTAAAATCATCTCATCGAATAATGCCGTTCGAGCCGAAGGCGAACTCGCCATTATTAAAAATTATTTGAATGGAAATTGGTAATATCCCATTAAAATCGTCGGTGTGTCTGTGTAATTGACTAATATACACATTTAAAGAGTATTCAATAGCTTCGGTAGGGTTTTAATCTTTAATTATACGTATTAGTTTGTTGCAATTATAATAACGGGCGATCAAAAACGGATTGACGACACTTAATGGGATGCGGTTAGTTCAGTTAGCAAAGCCGTCATCTCCCAGTCGTCGATCTTGCGGGTTCGAACCTAAGTGCGCGTTGCACGAAGATCTTCCTTCCCATTTTACCATGTGTTGCAAATTGCAGCACAATCGTTTGATAAATAAGCCCGTGTGGCGCAGTTGAGTTAAAGCTGAACTGTGGTGCTAAGGGTCCCTGGTTCGAATCCGGGTTCGGGCATGGATATCTGTAAATAGATAGCGGGTTGGGTTGGTAGAGCAGCCTTGGCTGAAACCCCGCCCACTCTTAAATAAAGGCAAAATAAAAAAATAAAAAAAGTATTGAATTAGCATGAACACGCAATTAACTTAATTTTCTAATTACAAATAAAGGTCACAATTTATCATTCAATTTCCACCGCACTCGTACAACTTCACAATAACTCGCCGACATTTCCTTACGTCGATTATGCTTTACAACGGCCTCATAGGTAATTAATTAATTAATTACACCGACCACAAATTAAACTGTTGGTATTTTTCGATGTGTCGATGATATAAATTTTTCCTACTATTTGTGGCATACCTAATCGCACAGAGTGCACGTAACATCCTTGAATGTGAATAAGCCGCTTTAAGTTATGCTTATCGCGAGGCTTATCGTAAGTAGTGAAATTACACTGATCACAAATCAAATTTTTGAGAACGTTTGTGCCAATAGGTCACGCTTTAAGCGAGCGCTTAATTGTAGCGTAGTTACACTGATAGCAGTGATAGAGAAAAACATTCAAAGCAGAGTGTGTCAAGGAATGGCATATATATCTCCTATTGTTTGTTGTGTAATTGCACTGTTCACAATTAAAGACTTTGGAAATGTTATGCGTTACACGATGATTGTTTAACTTATCCCTATAGTTGCTTATGTAATTGGCTAATTGCAGTGTTTACAATTAAAGACTTTGGAAATATTCAACGTTCTACAACGATTTCTTAAATTATCGTTGTTGTTGACTGTATAATTGGACTGATCACATTTAAAATTCATGAAAGTAACGAGATAAAATGTGACGTTTTAAACTATCCTTGCTCTTTATGACATTGATTGAAAATGTGTAATCTTTTAGAGCCGTAAACACGAGGGGTGAACCACTGGTGAAGTATGGTGTACAAGTGTGATGAAGTCCGTGAAGTTCATATGAAGTTTTGGTGAAGTCCATGAAATATTGGTGAAGTTCGTGAAGTACTGATGAAGTCCGTGAAGTATTGATGAAGTCCATGAAGTACTGATGAAGTCCATGAAGTATTGGTGAAGTTAGTGAAGTTTAAGCGAACTATTGGAAAAATGCATGAGGTTGTGGCGAAGTTTATAATCATATCCGTTAACAAAAATCGTACGGTAGTTCAATTCACGGTCGTCACCACTAAGTAAAATTCGAGGTAAAATTAAATAAATTTCAGCGAAATAAAACTGAAAGCATAGATTAAAAAATCTATGCTGAAAGGTAACTTTTTTATCCGCAAAAGTATGGCATTTATTTATGAATGACTAACTATGCCCATTTCTACAAAACAAAAGGACAGTTACACAGGCGACAGACGCCCTGATGAGACAGCGACTCATAGACGTACTGATAGTCCTTGCGTCGTATTTATGTGTAGGTACAAAGATCGTAAATTGTTTCCTTTTAAAAATTTAATAAATCCTTTCCTTTATTACCATCAGGTTCAGGTAGCTAAATAACACTTCGATAACACTTTTATTAGGTATATTAAAATAAAATCGACAGACGGAAAATTTGTCACGTGGATAGCGGCTTTTGTTTTCCTTAAAATTTCAGCACCCTCCACAACTTAGTACATCAGCCCCTTCCAAATCAAGTTTCTGGCCACGCCATTGAGTTATTTACGACTACAATGTCAATCCCGAGGTCAATACTATCCCACAAACAACACCATTAGCATAATTCTTGAAAATAATCCCCTAAAAATGCAACCTGTTGTAAAAGGATTAAGAGTTCAGCCTGGTAATATGTTACAATACCTTTTACAAGGCCTAAGCAATATTTTCCCGCTTATTTTGTTTGTTGAAATGAAATTTTTAAAAGAAGAATTGAACACCTTTATATGGTATAAAGAGCCAGATATCTGTTAATAAAAGATATATTTTAACTCGTATTTTAACATGACCTATTACATTAATAGGAAGTGAACCATTTAGTATAACTGCATAGGTATAACAGAAATTTGATAAGAAAAGCTTATAAAATCACAACTCCTGTGCAGATAAAGATAAAGGGCCATTTTTTAAACCGAAATAGCTTAGTAAATGGTTGGGTTAGAAGGTAGTAGCATGTTATCGATATTTACTTTCTTAGTAGATGATTGATGGGAGGACATTGAAAATCCTCCGACACCCCCGATTGATTTTGCCTTTGAAAGTACTTTCCTCCGATTAACCGTTTTCGAGATAATCGCTCAATGGATATATTTCTTTAAGATGTCCCAATCGCCCTTTGTGAGTACTCTTCCAACAATCTGTTGTGGAGATATAAGGGGATATATCCAATCACGGTAAGGGATCGAAGAAGAGGACTATGGTTGGTAGAAATTAATTCCTTTCGTTGAGACCTTTAATTAGAATATCATGAAAGATAAAATACGCCCCCCCCCCGCGCCATGAACTGAACTTGAAAAAGAGTCGCGCGGTAACGTTATAGTTTGTGCAAACCAATTTATTTCGATGAGACCATGAAAGGTGGAACGGGTGTTTACCCCCGTCCCCCCTCCCCATTTTCAAAATTTTTACTGCACCACTAAAGCCATGCGCCAATTGATTGCCGTATGTAAAAGTAATGCACGTTTTACTTTTACTTTCAAAAACAGCATCTCAGGAAATAATTGATGGAGGCCACCTCCCTTAATACAGCGAAATTTGATGACCGTGTGGCACACCTTCAAGGTATAGGCTACATATTCCAGGGCTCTGGGACCATTCCCCTAAAAGTAATTCAAAACCGCAAAAGTGGGTCCGACGGACGGGCAAAACTCAAACAAAAGCACATTTTTTTAAATTTCTTAAAAAAAATTGATTCTTTTCAATTTCGTCTATGTACTTACCTCTATGTATAAACAAAGTATGTTTTTATTTTACTGTATATTACCGTTTCGTTTTTGTTATGCGTCTATTATCATTTATATCAATACATTCTACATCTTTTACTGCTTTGAGTGCTTTGTTTTAATTGCAAGAACTCTAGAAAAAAGGATGAGATTTTGTCCAGTGCAAAATATCAGTGAAGTTCATAAAGTATCAGTGAAGTCCGTGAAGTTTTTGGTGGAATACATGAAGTGACGGTGAAGTCCGTGAAGTTCGGTGAAGTATTGATGAAGTCCATGAAGTATTGGTGAAGTCCGTGAAGTATTGATGAAGTGCGTGAAGTATTGATGAAGTGCGTGAAGTATTGATGAAGTCCGTGAAGTACTGATGAAGTCCATGAAGTATTGGTGAAATACGTGAAGTATGAAGTTTGGTGTACACGATTTTGCCTAGCGATTTACCCCTCGCGTAAACACTACAATATTGATTACTTTTGGCCATTGTAAATAAACAAAAGTGCGGTGTGTGCACTTGCTTCTAATAAAGGTGTACAGAAATATGCGCATGCGCAGACACGAGAAAAGGAGACCGCGATTGGAGCTCTAAGAAACTTTTGGCCGCCCAAAGTCGACTACCCCCCGAGGTTGCAAATGGTGGTTAACATTCGGCCACGCAGGAGTTGTGCGCATTTACACGATCTTTCCGACGACAATTTGAAAACAATGGGACCAAATCTGTAGAAGATAGGAAAAAACTGAAAAATAACACGCTAGGAGATGGCGCCCAGATGTCGCCGTCCCCACATCATGTAGCTCTGTCCCAAAAGCATCTGTTAGAACAGATAAATGTGTACAGTGATAATATATTATAGACATCTTATTTAAAGAAATACAGCACGTCCATTGATGCTTTCATTCTTGCAAACAAATAGGCCTCAAATTAATATTTATACGTGCTGTCTTTTTACAACCTTCAAGAAACGAAAACGTGATAATCACCACTTAATGAGTTATTTACATGGGATTTAGCAAATCCGTTTATTACGCCCATAATAATGAGTCTTTAAATTTGAACCTTGTTATGGCGAACAATAGAATAATGTATGTGTGTATGTGAATAACCTTTCATTGTTTAAGAACATAATTCAAGTAACGTTTGTCATCAAAGGATTGTTTCAATTGTACGCAAAAAAGAGACACTTATTTAGCTAAAATTAAACGGAGACTATATGCAATCCCCATTTGACGCACATTGTTTTAGGGTATCGAACTCTGAGAAAATTGTTAATTTTGCATTGTTCAAAAAATGAATTACCACCAAAAAAGTCGCTCGCCCTTCTTCAAGTTCTGGCAATTTTGCATAAATGAATGGTTTAATTTAAATATGGTGTGAAGTTTTCTTTTGCGGAGCAGTTAATGAAATCAACACCGGATGCACTACAGAGAGCAGTGCAGTTGAGGCACCTGTATTTCCCAGTTTTAGTGGTACAATGAGGGGTAATTTCAAGTCACTCTTTTAATTAACAACCAATTCGCTCAAGATAATACGGTTGCGGTATTTTGTAATGCGGTCGAGTGGAATCTTGAAAGGATGTCGAAAGCGCCATACTTGGTTTTTTTAGACAAACATATGATATGGATATTAACTTCCGGCTATGTAGGTTACTTTACATCATGTTTGACACTTGATATTATTGCAGTGTAAATTTTTCTATTTTCCTTAAACAAATAGTATATTATTACTTCTTGAAGAATGTTTACTTGTCGAAACGCAATATCTACTATAGATGATTCTGTTTCACAAAGTATCATCTCATTTAGTTTTTTGTGTTCACGATTCTTTTGGAAGGGATAATAAATAAAATGTATATAAAAACCAAACTTTAACATACCAACCTGAAGATCTTTCCTAAATAGCTTACTTTCACCAGTAAAGTAAAATTGTATTCACTGTAACGCAACAATACGTAATTTATATCAATTTAAGAAGAAAACTTATAATTTATATTTGAAGCTATCAATTTAGAAGCGCGAGTGGCTAATTCGTCTCCTGCGCAATCCGCCTTTTAGTCAATTTCTTCCAAAAAGGTCTTTGTCGAGGACTAGTGCAATTGCGTAGCAGTATTGAAAAACGGTAGTAGTAAATAGACCTTACTTAGTTAAGATTTAACGTTATCAGGATGATAACAAACAAAGTTTATCTTCACACGCCAAAAAATATTCCATACGTTAATACGTATACCTACCAACAAAAGCTTAGGTATAATCCCTTTTTTGCGTAATAAACAGCAGTATGTTCCTCTTTGGTTGATTAAATGGAAAACTTTTAAACATTGACGAATACTAACTAGGGTCATGGCACCGATTATTGACCAGTTAAGCACATTTCATTAAAATAATATATATAGTTCCTAAACGACTGAATTTTAATTGAAACTATAAATGGTATAAAAAGTAGTGAGGTTTTGTGGTTCTATTTAACACCGAGGTTGGAAACAAACCTTTCATTTGTCATGAGAAAAAATTTTTTTTGTGAAAAAGTACCCAACTCACCAATTATTGACCAGCAAGAACTAATATCTGACCGGAATGTATCCAGTTGTTGACCACTAAAATAGAGTAAGTAAAACCACTGTTAAACGATAAAACATTTATTCCTCAAATATGTTTCCAAATTAATATTCAAAAGACATCTTTCGCGAACTTAAATTTGGTTCGATTTCCACTGATTATAACATCCGGTGTATCCAGTTTTTTAACAAACTGGTCAACATTTACAATACTGATGTCATTTTCTATGACGTTAAACAACGTGTTACTTTCTTCTACAGGCGTAAACGCTTGTACTTCATATTCGCAGCCATACATATTTTGCACAGAGCAAACATAGTTATGATACTTTTTCTTTCCTGGAAATGCAACAACATAAAAGTCACCAATTTTAATATCTTGCTTGAGTTTTTTAGACACATTAGGGTCTTCATTTTCATTGTCACTGCTGTAGTGTTCTGATGATACATCATCCATACTCGAGCCACTCTCTTGCCATTCCTCTTCCTCACTTTCTGAGCTATTGAGATCATTGATTTTGTTTCTCCTTTTCTTAATTTTAGATGCCTTTGATTTTTTGATTTCAGCTTCTTTGGCTTTTTCCTCTTGTTTCCGTTTTCTTAATGAAGCCTTTTCTTTCTTTGCTCTTTCTTTTTCCTTTTTGATTGTTTCTTTTTCTTCATGGAACTGTAACCATTTACGTGATGTTGTTGCATAAGGCAGCTTTTCCTTCTTACTTATCTCTTTTTTTTCGGGTGATTCTTCGGGCCAAAAAATATGATCCAGGAAGGCAGCGCTAACTTTTTTTGTTCCTGATTGTAATACTGGAAGTTTTAAAGTAATATCGCTGTGAATTATAACCCGTTTTTGTTCTTTGGCTGCATCTTCTTCGCGTTCGATCAAAATGTTATTAGTCGCATCACAATATTTATTGTACCCTGCTTCTTGATTTGTGGTCTCTATGATATCTTCCAATTCAGTATTACTAGTTTCTTGGTAGTCTGTTTCTTGATTTGTGGTCTCTATGATATTTCCCAATTCAGTATTACTAGTTTCTTGGTATTCTGTTTCTTGATTTGTAGTCTCTATGTTATTTTCCAATTCAGTATAACTAGTTTTTTGGCGAGTTTCTTGGTTTTCTGTATCTAATAGTATGTTCTCTGTTTTTTGATCCTGGCACCTCTTTTTCAATTTTCTCCAAACGTAATATAACTCTTTCGCTGATTCATCACAGATCCATTCTCCCGCTTCTGCTTGTTTAAACTGTTCTCGCCTTTCACTTGATATAAGTGAGTCGAAATACAGAAAATGAGGTACATCAAAAGTGGTTGGTTTGGTGGTTTCATTTTTGGTGGAGTCTCCCAAGATCCGCGAAGAATCGCGCATACATTTTGAAAAATCCACCGCCTCAACATCAAAAGGATATAAGCCACACTTCCGAAACCCATTTTTTACGGTCTCTAAACTAATTTGCTGCACTGATTTTTCCAACAAAATTGGAAAAGTGGCCTTATTCACTATTTTGTTGTTGTTGCTTTTTTTCCACTCAGAAACAACATTTTTCCATTTACATTTTAATGGAAAAAACAACGACACGTCGGCAGGCTGTAAAATGTGTGTTGCATTTGGAAGAAGAGCATACAGGAAAATGCCATTTTCACCACAAAATTTGCTTAAGCAATAAGTTAAGTGCGATTTGTGCCCATCGAGTATGTATAATATAGGTAACTTTATACCCTTGTTTCGTAACTGGGGCAATAAGGTGTTGGCCACGTAACTGAAAAACGTCTCACTAGTCATCCAGCCCTTTTTTGAACGACCTGAAATAAAAAATAAGATGTAGGTAAAAACCTTTTTAAGATGGAGCAATGAGACAACATACCAATGACCCACTCAGGATTTGTGTTCCTCACAATTTCTGCCGGAATCCTTTCATACGGGTAAACAATCATAGGAGGGTATATTTCTCCATCGGCGGATATGGTAAATAAAGAAGTGATACATTCTTTTTCAGATCCAGATTTCACTTCATAAAAGTTTTTCATACCACGGGGACCCAACACAAGTCCCGTCTTTGGGTTAGTGGCAAAACCTGACTCATCGGAGTTTAAAATTCTCGTCGGATCACTTAAGATATCCTCGGCGTTTTCTTCAATTAGGTATGTTCTCACTGAAGCATGCCACGCTCTTATTGATGCCTCAGTAACACACGCTCGCGCTCCATTAATAGATTCGGCATGTCGTTGAGTAATTTCCGGATGACGTTTTAAAAATGATGAAAACCACTTTTTGCCAGGCACTCCATCACGAAATTTGTGAACTCGATCATCGTTTTTAATAATCTCGCAAACAGTTTCACAAAGAGATGTTTTGTTAATAGGGAACCCCTTTTTAGCATTAGCGAGAAGCCACCTAACTAAGAGATCTTCCTCTTCTTTAGAAAGGATGGTAGGAGGGCCCATTTGTCTCGTTAAAGAAGATCTGCCTTTTAATTTGGTTATTAGGGTAGAATGAGGTACACCGTACAATCTTTCAGCTTGTCGAATGGAGCAGACATTATTTGAAATGTCATTGATAGCTTGTTGTAATTGTTCTTCGCTGTATTTGAAAAAACTCTTCTTCATTTCGCTGAAAATAAAATAAATCCGTTGACCATCAGAAAACACCAATAGTGGACCTACCTTGACCATGCGAAAACACTAATAATTGACCACTATATAATCGTGGTCAACTACTAGATTCATTTGAAAACACCTTATTTTTATAAACTAAAACGCATTCTCTACACTTATTCAAAGGTATAAAACAAACAAAGACACAAAATCTTGAATTCCTCTCAAACACCAATCGTTGACCAATTTGGACAACTACTGGTGTTTCACAAAATATTAAATTCTAGTAGTTGACCACCTATTTTTTTACAACAAAAAGGAAAAATTTAGCTACCAGCAAATACAACATTCTTTAATTTATATCTGAGGTTAATACTATGTCAACTAGTTTGTTAAAAAAATAAATACATTGAGAGATGATTACAGATAAGTAAAAACGAGCATACTCACCACGCTTATAAGCACTGTCACTTGTTGAACGCCGTGTTAATGTAAATTTTTTTACCGACTCAGAATTGCCATCTATTGCACAAATTTCAAACTATAATCGTGCTACCTACTAAAGAAAGAGTGAGAAAGAAATATGAAATCATTGCATGTGAGCAGGGTGTTACAGATTCCTTATTTTCGGGCATTAAACATAATTTGGTCAACTACTGGGTACTGGTCAACTACCAGTGCCATGACCCTAGTTTTAATCAGCTCAATTTTTTAATAAATTTGACGGAAATTAAAAAAAAGCGTTATTGTCCGTGCTTTGTCCGCCTCTCTATAGATAGGTCATTTATAAATATCAAACAGAAGCCTTATAAAGTAGGATTTTCTCTTTGAACTAACCTTATGTTCGACTGATCAATGTATTTCACCTCGTATTTCACCAAATAAGGTTCTTTGCGACACGTCAAATTTAACAACTGTTTGCTACCGTTTTCCTTATAGTGTTTTGCTACATTAGTCGCTAAAAATCCGTTAGTTTCATAACGCACAATTATACAGGGTGGTGACTTGCGTAACGCATCATAGGGATTTCAATGTAAAATTCATAACATGCGATTATTGGCTCCCCAAACTATTTTAGAGTAAAAATATATTAAGGTTTTTTGTAGGAAAAAATTTTTTACGTCAATCAACCCTATTAGTTTTCAATTTTTTGCATAATAAAGACGGAAAATTGGAAAATAAAACCCCCATCTTTTTCAATAATCTGCGATGCCATGGAATTTTCTAAAACAAAAAGATATCCAGTTATCAATTAGCAGCAGTTCGAAATGGATTTTATGATCGACTTGGTTACTGTATTGCAGTTAATGGTGACTTATTCGAACATTTATTGTAAATTGTTATATTAGGAAACCGTTTTTAGTAATTTGGTCTTTCTTTATGTTGAATTCGCTGTTCTAAATATAATACTTTTTGATAGAATTTGATTTGTTTTATAGCGGACATTCCATGGCATGACGGATATTGGCGTAGTTTTTGTATTATAAAATTCCATGGCATCACAGATTATTGAAAAAGATGGGGGTTTTATTTTCCAATTTTCCGTCTTTATTATGCAAAAAATTGAAAACTAATACGGTTGATTGACGTAAAAAAATTTTTTCCTACAAAAAACCTTAATACATTTTTGCTCTAAAATAATTTGGGGAGCCAATAATCGCATGTTATGAATTTTACATTGAAATCCCTATGATGCGTTACGCAAGTCACCACCCTGTAGAAGCGTAATTCCCGTAAGCCCTCACTGCGATATTCTGCGCCAAATATGACATCGGGTTTACCAAGAAAAAGTAAGCCACTTATTTCTAAGCCTCGTTCTAAGCTTATTCGTTATTTTGAACTCACCGCCGTGTTGTTAACATACGCCGTTTGCTATTGTTTTACCATTTGTCAATTTTTCTTTTGTTTTGCATAATCGTTGTGAAAATTTAGTAAGGGTCGTTTCAGGTGTTGTTGAACTGTTTTTATGATACTCTCTTTTTTAGTCAATCTCATCGCATAGGTTGGCAAAATGCCTCACATTTTAAGACTCCGCTAGAGTATGTACATATATTTTGCACAAATACCTGCCAAAATGCGGTATTTTACGGTTGTTTTCAGTTTTGGGGTGTAATCTATATTGGGCGCAATACGATTTTTTCATTTGTTTCCTTTTATTAAAGTAACCCACCATAAAAATTTCTATCAAATTGCTCCACAAATAAGAAAGTTGACTATTGCGCATGCGCAGTACGACTTTTGGCACACCTATTTTTAGCGCATTTTTTAAGAATTAAAAAAAAAGTGCTATTGTTTACGCTTTGTCCGTCCGTCCATAAACACATGTTCCTCGACATGTTCTATCCTTCATGGTATTCTAATGAAAGGTCTCAACGAAAGGAACAGTTTTCTACAAACTACTGCCTTTCTCTCTGTCCACTTATCAAAGTACGGAGTGGAGGGGGAAGGGGGGGGGGGGAGTGGAACTAGTTTTATCCTTCATGGTACTCTAATGAAAGGCCTCAACGAAAGGAATTAATTTATACTAACCATAATCTTCCTTATATCTTAAGACTGAATTGTCAAAGGAAAGTACAAAGGGCGATTAGGACGTTTGGAAGAAATATAACCATTGGGCATTTAAATAAAATTTGATACATAGCTACTTGGAATAAAAGCAAATATAACGCCAGTTTCAAAATTTGGTTTTGCGCATGCGCAGTGCCAACTTTCTTATTTATGGAGGCATTCAAATGAAATTTGATACATAGCCACTTGGAATAAAAGCAAATGTAGCGTCATTTTCCAAATTTAGTTTTGTGTAGGATGATTCTTATTTATAGTAGAAATTTCGTAGGGGTGTGTAAAAAAATGCGCTTTACCTGCACAAGGGTTGTGCACAATTTGTACTTGTTATTGGTATTTGGGGCTCTATCTCCCTTCCGAAAATCTGACTGTGACTGCGGTTAGGCTAGGTCGAGACCGATGTTAGGTTAGATCGAGATGCGCTGTTAGGTTAGGTATAGACGGCGGTTGAGTTAAATTAGATCGAAATGCGCAGTTAGGTTAGGTTACGTCGAAATGCTCAGTTAGGTTATGTTAGGTCCAGACGGTGGTTAATAACGGTCGAAATGCACAGTTAGGTTAGATCGACATTTACCTTACTTTGACCTTGAGCATGATTTTGGACCTAACCTTAACCGAGTCGCTCGATATATGTTCACGATATATCCCCTGTTTACCGGCCGATCCTTACCAAATTTAAACCGTAGCTGCGCCCGGCCAGTGGCTTTTCCCATCCCCTCCCCTTTCCGTGATATCTGTCGTGGTTCGACCTACGACCTCGATACTTCGGAATTACGCGTTTCGCGACATTTCTGGATGATCTAAGTACGCAAAAAATTTCAATTTTTAATGGGTATTTTGCTTGTTTTTGGGGATATCACCTATAACTTTTTGTGAAAATTTCGATTCAAATCTTCGTCTCCGTATCTGCACATAATCGCGTTCGATATTTCACGATTAATTATCAAACTGGTGTTAGGCGTCATGGTGCTCTGTCTAATGAAAGGTCTCGACGAAAGAAATTAATTTCTACCAACCATAGTCCTCCTTCTTGGTCCCTTATCGTGTTCGGATATAATTCCTTCTATCTCGAGAACTGATTGTCGGAGGCGAGTACTCACAAAGGGAGGAAAGATCGTGTAAACGAGACCAATCTACTCGGAATGTGAAAATTTAATTATGAATATCTCGGAAATGCAGGCGCGGATTCAAAGGGGAGGGGGGGCTCCTAGACAGTGGTATAGTTACGCATGCGGACATCATGGGAATTACGGAAACCATACAGGATATATAGTCAAATTGGAGACAAGAAATTTAATGATTTCGTTTTTATTTTTTTCAGATGTTATTTGAGCAGATACAAAAAAAACATTTTCTCATTGTCACTTATTGAGTTTTTCAAGAGACGTGGGTTTCATTTCGGAGAAATCATTATCAACTTTATCTTTTTATATGGCATGTAAAAAAAGTAGATTCTAAGTTGAGTAGCATTTTTTTTACGAATAAAACGATGTCCGGCACACAAAAGAAAACAAAAGTTGGAAACTGTTGGTTTCAACAAGATGGTGTACCTGCGCACAATCGCCTAATCGTGTAAGAATACCTATTGGATTCTATTCTAACAAAAATAAAGCTCGACTTTGTCATTTAGACATTTCCTGGTTTGTTCTTTTCTTAGTTTATGAAGAATTAGTTATACTTGCTCAATATTTGCCCAAAAATGTTCTATTTTTATCCGTATAATCTCGCGTATAATAAATGTTTTTTTTTAATATATTACTTTAAAAATTGTATGCGCCCCTCCCTAGACCAAATCCTAAATTCGCCACTGCGAAAATGCTGGTAGAAAGTACCTACAAAGGGAAAAACAATATTTCGGAGAATTTCTTGCATTATACATACAGTGAATTTTTTTTAAATGCGAACATAGGAGTTTGCATGCAATGTAATTTCCCTATGTTCGATTTTAAAAAAAACACATCAATCTATGAGGTGTGCGCGGTTCACATTCCCAAATCGTGCAACTTGTGTGACTATGAACAGCAACTGATAGTCTTTATGATGAAGAGCACTCGGTAAGATTTTTTTTAAATAAGCCGTGTGAGGCCATAGCAACTTTAGGATAAATTTACGATAACTTACGATAACTTGACCTCACAGGCCACGCGCTGTCACCACAATTCATTGTGAACCAACCTTCAATTATTTGTAGGTCATGTGCACCTGGTATTCTACTAATTTGATTTATTCAATACATAAATGAAGAAAATAAATAACAAAAACAATTACAACAAATGTTCGAACTGGCCTCCATGACATTCTAAGCAATAACCTAACCGATTTCGTAATTAAATTGGACGGCGGTATTTTAAAAAATGTGACAGCTGGCAATTGTATCTACTACTCATTTGAACTACTCAATAGATTGATGTGTTTTTTTTTTAAATCGAACATAGGGAAATTACATTGCATGCAAACTCCTATGTTCGCATTTAAAAAAGATTCACTGTATTTGTATTTTGAATGTATGCCAGGGGGCCTTTAAATGTTTGTCTAAAGATTCCCCTTCCCGTTACTCATCTTGACCAACAAGGTAAAACATCGATAAATATAGTATGCGTGCTACCATTGAATTTATAAATTCAATGGTGCTACTACGGACTAGGACTACCTTATAACATAACCCAACTATTTCGGTTTAAAAAAATGCGCTTTATCCTCGGCTTTATCTGCACACAATAATTTATACTTGTAAATAGTTTACGATTAATATAATATACTTCCGGAGTCGAGTCCGGAGTGCCAATCTGGCTTTAGACCTAACCACAGCTGCACTACTGCGCTGTTAAAGATAACTAATGACATATTAACGGCTAGTGATCTCTGCAAGTTGTCACTTTTGGTGCTACTAGACTTTACCAAGGCATTCGATACGCTGAACCACCAACTCCTCGTTTCAATACAATACATCGGGATGTCAGATATATCCGTATAAATGCTTAACAATTACCTATCGTTCAGGATGCAAGCTGTGAAATATGAAAATCAAATGTCCTCCTTCCAAACCGTACTAAATGGAGTCCCGCAGGGGTCCGTACTAGGCCCTATGTTGTTTTGTATATATGTCTCTCAAATACACTTATATTCCTTCTCGTCTAGATTACACGTAGCCATGTCGAGGTTACTGCACGAAGAATCTTCTTCTCAATGATATTTTACAATTTAATTTGAGGTTTTTTTTGCTGCATATATTATTTTTATTTTTTTTAATTTTCTGTTAATGAACAGAATCACATGGGTTAGATGGAAGAGCAGAAATGGTATGTTTCATTCCATTACTGAACCTCGCCCTTTGTACACATTTCTATGTAATTTAACCTAGGTACTTATTAAAGACATTTATTATTATTATGACTTTTGTAATTTGATTTGATTTAACACTTGATAATACTCAATAATGTGTTTGTATCTAGGTCATGATTTGACTCTCGTTAAACAAATGGAATGATTGGCCGGTTGGGTTAAAGTGTGCAAATATTATAACCATCAGCCCCCAAATCCTTGACGTAATGAAAAAGTGTCGTGGATTCATAACGGTGGAATAGAAGAGTGTAATAATAAATCTCGGCGTTCTCGAAAGATTTAAGATATTGTCGCATCCCGCCTAACTTTTCCAATTGCGATTTAGCTGTGTTAATCCGAAGACTGTGTTTGTATACAAAGACACGCAGGAAGCGATCGGCTTTTACTTTGTCCATTGTATTGTGCAAGTCACGACAAAGATACCGTTACCTTTAAAGTTATTTTTAAAGTTCGTTCAATGGCGGAATAACTTCGCCTGAGTAATAGCAATTAGCCCACTTTTGAGAAAGTTTAATGCGAAACGTTGCGACCCTAAATTGTGAAATAATTAGGATTTTGATTTCTATAATTTCGTTAGCAGAACTTTTGATTAGGAACGATCGTGTCGTCGTTAATTTCGTGCCATAAACGAAACACCGACCCATTCTAAATCATTTGCATCAATTGTTATTTATGACTGTACACTGTATTGATAAAGATTCGCTAGAAATTATATAGCGTGCTAATGAACAGCTGAACGGAAGTTGAATATGGATTTTTCCTTTACTGACCCAGTTTTCCGGTTCTACGTAACAATTGTTTTCACCTATTCCTTCCTTTGAAGGTTCCTTGAACTGTCGTGTCTATTACGAGGGTTATTCTGTATCAAGAGACAGCAAAATGAGCAAATGGCTTCTGTTCTCCAGGCAACCATACAAAGGAGACGACGTAAATACTTTACGGCCTTTATGACATTTTTAAGTGGACGACAATAACACATTCGCTAAAAGGACACCCACGCGATTCGCTGTTTTGAGACCAAAAACAAAGACTCATCCGTTATTCAATTTTTAATAACAAAAGAGTTTTTCCCTCGGTTTTTCCTCACACTCATCAGTCATCATACATACATTATGATAGCGCCGAGAATAGCGGCTACTACAGTAGTGGTATCTGATATTGGGGGTTTCACAGATGTATAAAACGTGCGCAACCTTATCAATATCATCTTTCTTATTTACCGTAAACAAAAGCTGTAATTAATTCGCCGTTTGCAACCGTTCCCGTCAAGATACTTCAATTATTTTTCTTTCGTCCGACAGGTCTTGCCATTTAGAAGACGAGGATAAATTAATATTTTAAAATTTGAGCTCCGTTGACTCATTATTAGCAGGTTTTCAATGGTATATAAAAACGAGCATTAAAACTGTAAGACCATGCAGATTTAGAAGTCAATGGGCGTTTATTAAAATTAGGAATTTCGAGATGAATTTAGACCTCGATTTAGACATATTATCCGGCAAATTGAGTAAGTGTAATTAGAAGTAACCAATCCAATGAGTTGCAGTAAAACACAATCCGATTAAGTCGGGAGTGATCTCAAAAGAAGCGCTGTTAATTTCAATTTTAAAACCAATTACAGGCCACCCAATTAATTAAAAAAGTTTCAATTTTTGGATGATCTAGAATCTAGATAAACGAATACGCTGTATCAGCTGAGAAACCGTCGATCCCTCCATGAAATTGCCGAAGGTGAAGCAGTTGTTTAGAGGGGATTTTTTGGTGTCTTGCTAGTTACATTTGTAAGTACCGTAAGTATTAATTATTGATACTTCCCGTGAATTTATTTTGCATTCATACCGTTTGATTTTTGCTTCTACATTAAGTTTACCTCACCGTATTTACAGATTTTGCTTGCACAGAAATTGCTACCGCTCCGTTTAATCGCAAGGTAAGTTTTTTGTCACTTTCCGTTTCATTAATTATAGGGATCCCTTGGTAGTCCGTACTGCCGACATCACGCGCAGGTTGCCGCCAACTGCCGCTACTTTCATCCGCTGGCGTAATTTATTTGCAATAATTTGTAAATTTATTTATTTTTCTTCTAATTCAATTGTAATCCTTATTTCGTTAATTAGTTAGTTTTCATGTTTTGTGCACGGACTTACTAGCGCAGATTGTCGAAGAAGTAAGTACCTCATACAGTTCCGGCTCTTCGCTGTATATGCCAGAAATGCTACAATTTTTCCGTAAGTATAAACATAGTATTATTATGTTGCTTTCTCTTTCGTGCCCGTTGCCTGACTGTGTGTAAGCAATGCGAGAAAGGGGGGTCCTCTAATTAAATTTCCTTCCGTTTAGTATGCGGTTCTGTTTGTGATAATCGACTTTGACATGAATACTGCTTGAATTTTCCCCTCTACTTTTCCATGTTACATAAGTGGCAACCGATAATAGAGCAGAGCTATTCCATTTTGATATTTTTTATGTACATGCAATTTATCATTTTACGAGTTGTTTTGTCTAAATTGAAGATGTAGATGTGTTTAATGTGTTTTTTACTATTTTGATTATAAAGTATTTTGTTTTTATTTGTTTGTTTCACTGCAATTGACTCGATTACCTCATGTTTATCGTAATTGAGATTAATTTGCGGATTTCTCTTTTGCATTAAGTTGTATAGTTGATGTACTTCTGTTATTTGTGTGTATTTTGCCACTTTTGTCCTGCCTTTGTAGCATATTTTATTTTTCTTATCTTTTCTTAGTCATACAACTGTTCCGTTTTATTCCATTCCCTTCTCGATTGTGTCTCACGTTTCAACATATAAAAGAATCGTCATAGTGTAACGCAACGCTTGCAATTTTTCCCCAGACTTGCCAATTGTAAATATAGGGTAGGTCAAAATTGTAGTTCCCGATTAGGGACCCCTAAGATCACCACAAGAGATACTTCTAATTAAAGCTAAGCATACTAATTGTCCTAAGCATTTGGAGGGATAGCGTAGCGCCGCGGCGTCTGGGGGGTATATGGAATACTTTTTCCAGAAAAAGGATCGTTTCCTGCGCTGGGGGATATTAATACCCCCCACACCCCCCGGTGCTACGCTCCCCAAATGTTTATGAAAATGAGTATGCCTATGATTTTTGTAAAGGAACATTCATGACCTCGTCCATGACCCTATGAAATCCCCCCCCCCTTCCCGGCGCAGAAGAAATCGATTACCTTTTTGAGGAAAACTACAATAATAGTTTTTTTCTGTATATGAGCATGAATCTCTCTCACAATTCATAGAATTCATCTAAGCATCAAACAGGCATCATTTGTAAGTACCCTCCTTCGACTCGCTGCTTTCGATATATTCACATTTGAAACTCTGCCCCCCCCCTCGACTCCCCCCTACATAAGCGATTAGTTTGCTTTTATTAGAAATGAGTGGCAATGCACCCAACATTTGGCAGATTTCTCGTAAGGAATCGACTGCTGAAGTTTACAAAAAGTCGCTCCACAGACAAGAAAGTCAGTAAATTTTTCTTCATTTTTTCGCGGAAAATGGGGGATTTTGTTGAAAGAATGAGCTCAAAAATCAATCGGGTACATTTACGAGACATTGTAAACAAAAAAAAACACCAACGACAACACCGTAATTTTTTTTCAATGCCGTTACGGTATCTTCAGACTTTCTTGTTAGCATGATAGAGCCTGTAATACTTACACAAAACAAGTTTTATTACTAAATCTTGTTTACGATGTCTATTAAGTTTAAGTGGCAGAATTTCAAATAATAATGTCTCAAAAAGAGAGTACCGCAAAAAGAGTGCCCACAAAGGGAGAATGATAAATGTCAACAAAACATATCAGTGGAGACGTGTGTTAAACTTCAAATGCGAATACCTTGCAAACGAAGTATCGCAAGAGGGTACTCACAAAGGTAAAATCGAGGGTAAAATGATATATGTCGACTATCAAAGCCGATATCCTCGCCGATATCAAAGCTTCAAATGCGAATATCTCGAAAACGGTCGATTTATTTTAATTAAGAACAACATAAAATAAAGCTTATAGAGAAATTCTTCACGAACAAAACTGTCTCTTGTAAGTTGTAGCTTGTCTTCATTCAGGTTTTTTCTTTGTCTTAGCTCTTGAATATCGTCTTGAATATTGTCAGGTGAAGATTTATGCACTATCGTTTTTAAATACACCGTCGATTTAGCCACTGCGTAACAGCCAGAGCATAATGTGGTTGTGGTGGAGCTCCATTTTGCTGAATGTGTCTTTGTTTCTTTGTGTAGCCGCATGTCCCCATTGCCGTCCACTTAACTCTCCAAAGATTGTATGAAATAACGCATATACTATACGAGATACTATACGATTAAAATCCTGTGGTATATACGCTGTGTTTTGTACTCCGTTTTAACCTCGGTTACAACGTCAATGTTAAATCAAATTTGAAAAAAAATTGTTTCATTGTAGAATCAAGATACCTACCTTGCAATGTTACGATTGTTAACAGCGTAAGTACCACCTTCCCTATTTCACCATCAGGTAACATTATTCACCTTATTCTAAAGGAGACGGGAAAACTTAACAACGTAACCTACCCTCAACATCAACCGGTGGCAGAATTTATTAGTGGTAAAAATCCAGTGTTAAAAATGGAGTAGAAAAAATGTAACCCTATGATATAACAATCATAATCAATGTGCATACTAAGGTTTGCGGCCACTGATACCTACATCAAAACAGAATGGGGGCATCCCGGCTACATTTTTTATTTCTGATCTACAAGTACATACATCAAAAATTTTTATTTGCGAGTAAATAAACCCAAAATAAATTATTGAAAAGCTGTGTTTTTAGTCCGAATTTGAAACGCTTCAAACGTCACAAACCTACAACCAATCACGTAGAAGCTCGCGTAGAAGTGAGCCGGCAACCTTGTGCGAGAGTCTGACGTTTGTCGGATTTGACGATTTAAGAGGCATGTTTCACTGCATTTAACGCGAAAGTAAACGACAAGTGACAAGTGCCTGTGACAGGTGACGCAAGTTACAAATGACATTCTCCTGCAATATTGCCAATTCGTTAAGTCATCTGAATGGTTCTAGCAGCTGATTGGTCGGGCTTATTACGTCACAGAGCCCGCCACAATCATATCGCCATACAGCGCATGTTCATTATTTTTTTGCTAATCAGCCTCTATTTTTAAATAAACTTTTACTGCCCAAAAAATGTTTTATGGTTTCAGGTACACGCTTATTAAATTAAAACTACGGAAGTCAACTATACTGTAAACCCCCATTACGATCAACTTCATTTCCAAAACATCCTATTCACTTTCAAGTAAATCATTTTCAATATAATACCACAATTTTAAAATGGCACATATTCTCGGAAATGGCCCAGAAGTCTTCACACACCAGCTGCAGTGAGTAGACAATGGTGGACTCTCACCTTGTACAGGTTTTTTTCTTTAATTGTTAATTCATTGTTAATTTTTGTAGATGTAATATTTAATGGTCCCTTCATTATTATACATAAATAATTCGTATATAATTAATTGATCAAGGTCGCTTAGTTTAAAAATAAACTTTCTGTTTATTGTTTACAATACTCTTGATATCACAAGCGGTATTGACCTATCGTTGATTGTATAAACCCGTATAATTGTGTTCTCTAAATATCTAAATTAAATTCAGACTTAGATTACAGTTAGGCGCAAGTTGCGTCGCCTACTTTACATACCGCCCTGTATAGTACCTACCATGTGTTTAGGGTTTACCTATAATTTTATAAACAAACCCTGATGCACAATCTCGCGCACAAGAATAAAAACGTTGCAAGAAATATATTGGCGAATCACATAAGTATTTATTTATTCGGTATGCAGTTTCTCTGCATAACGAGCAACTGAAAATGAACAAAATTATTCGCGCTAATTTGAGTTAATTAATGCACCTCTTTCATTTTGAAAACGACGCAAGTTTCGTTTTCGCTCCAATTAAAAATAGACAAGCCTACTTGTTTTTAGTAGATAATTAATTAAATGATAATCACGTTGCATATAAGCAAAATCAATACGCACGTACTGTACATGTCCGCATAAAGTGGTAACAACAAACGATACATTTATCAGAAACTCGATCAATTTTAGTAAATAAAACAGACAAAATGGGTACGTCCCCTGCCTGCTTGTATTTATGATTTCTTTACAATGAAAGCTTACCGTTTGACCATATCTGCGAATGTTGTAGTACTTTTTGTTAGTGTAGGTAGAATCGCGTTAAAACTTCACCCACATTAAATATTGCACTTAATAAGTAACAGACATTTTACATGTTTACAAAGCTTCATTTTCGGACACACCGATCACTTATTAATCATTTCAATTCAACGCGAAAACAGCAAAATTAATGCACTGCAAGGGTGAGTAACGCAGGTGTAAACAAAACAAACGCGTAACGGTTATTTGTCCGTTTAATAAATTCGGTTACGAATGGCGTAGATAATGTTATTCATTTATTTAGACCCCCGAAGTGTTTTACAACAACAATGTGCATCGCCACTGTACTGCACTTGCACACGACTGTACAAAACACTCACTTCACTTTTCTTGTTGGGGGGCATAGACAAAAGATTATCGCAACGTGTTGCGACATCTGCCGTAAGGCTTTCTAAGTAATTACAGATTTCATTGATAGTTTAATGCCATAGACCGTAGACCATTTTTAGCGCATTTTTGCAAATTTATTTGTAAAAAGTAGCTTTTAATCTCACTTTGGCTGGTTGGCTGGCTGGCTGGCAGCAAATGTGGGCACGTAGAAGAACTCTTGTAGAAAGGCAACGGGTGTACATGTATCTACAATGCCGTGTAATTTTTCAACCTTAGGGACAGGGCTACATGATGTGGGGTTGGCGACATCAGGGCGTCATCCTCGAGCGTAGTTTACTAACGTGAAGGTTTTTCAGTATTATCTTCTACTACAGTTTTGGTCCGATTCTTTTCAAATTGGTGTCGTCGGAAAGATGTTGTAAACACCCACAACTCCAGCGTGACGGAATTTTGTTTTTTGTCCTAGGGGCGAAATTAACGGCCTTTTGCAAGGCGCGCGCGCGTTTTCGAGAGGTAGTCTACTTCGGGCGCCTTTTACGTTCCGTTGCGAATTTTGTCACGCGGTTTAACGTGAATCGCTGTCTCTCTTTCTCGTGTCGCCAATAGAAGCTCGAGCAATGAGAAGTGCCCCAAAAATTAAGAACTATCTTGTGGGAGGTTTTTAGCGAAATCCACCAAAATGTGGGTGTAATATAAGTATGCACCGACAAATGCAATGTGATAGCCGCCGACAAGATCTTACTGATGGTGGAGTCAAAACTTCAAACGCAAATTGGGGATGCACGGGACGTCGGAAGCGGGTACCGACGAAGGGAATGTGGTAGCCTTCGACAAGCTTATTGATGGTTGAGTCAAAAGTGGCTAATGGAATACTGATCTGCCACACAAAAATGCACTGAAGTCCCTTCGATCTCACACGAGGACTTTGACAATTTTTTCCTATCTTCTACAGTTTTGATCCGCTTGTTTTCAAACTGATGTTTTTGATTTTGTAAGTGCACACGACTCCTGGGTGACGGAAATTTTTTAACCGCCTTTTACAAGGCGCGGGTCTTAGAGGGGTAGTAGATTTCGGGCACCCAAAAGTTACCGTCCGCTGCGACTTTTGTCACGTGGTTTAAGGTTTCTTAAAGCCGAATTACGGCTTCCCTTTCACATGTTTCCGATAGAAACTCGAATGTTATATATTTCTCATGTTATTTACTTTCCATAGCAACATAAATAACATGGGAAATATATAACAATTCGGTGATAGTTCGAGGCCCGGGGCCGCGGTCTTGTGCCTCAACAAGCCGGTCGTGTCACAACCGGGAAGCAGCGCGGTGGAATCCCGGAAGGGCCGCTCAGCCGGAACGTGTATACTGTGGATCCTAAAAAGATGCACGCTGTCTGTGTTGTGAGTTTTAAGTTTGAATCAAAAAACGTATTTTTTCCCTTATATTGGTAGGTCTGGTGAGGTAGTGGGCCGGTTTATCAAAAACGCCCGAGTCATTTGGTAGGTCGAGTCCGGCCCTGTGTGGGAGTGTTTACATTTTTGAAACCAGAAAAAAATTCTCTAGCAAATGACACAAAAAGTAAAAATTACTTCCATAAGGAAAACAAAGTTGATGATGGTTAACCGGAGACGAAATGTCGGATTTAAAATTTAAAAATAGCATGTTGTAGAGGGAAAAAATTGACCATAATAACGTGTGTATTGATTTTGAATAAAAATTTTAAGTAACTTCAGTAAAAAATAAAAACGATTTTACAAAATTTCGTTTTATTCCGGATATCTCCGAAAGTAGTCGGAATTTTTTTCAGTTTCAAAACTGCATTTTGTAAGGATCAAAATACGCCAAATTTAAACTACCTACCTATTTCTTACAGTTCCCGAGATCCACATTGTGGCCCTCAAATTTGAATCAGCCTGTATACAATATGCGATGAAAAATAAGTTATGTCGAGTTACGTTTGGTATTTTTGTTTACATAAGAAATCGCACTTAAAGGCAAGTTCTAAAAATAACCACCAGAGGGCGTAACTGCCATCTTAAATTTTAAAATTGCATTTTCTTTAAATTTCGCATAATATAAACTAAACATTCTTTTTTCACATTTTTAAAGAGAATCAGTTTATCTATCATTTTCGTAAAAACAAAAAATCAGTTATTTCAAAAACAAAGATGGCGTGGGGCGTTCCATTGTTTTTGCAATAACCTGTTTTAACTTTTTTAACCGTTAAGAAATTTGGTATGGTTGAATAGAGCATTCCTTGGGCAATGATAATCAACCAAAATATAATTAATTTAGTTGAATCCTTCTCCGCCAGGGGGCTAGTTTCGACACTATGATCCAAAATCCTAAAAAAATCAAATGAAATGATATGACTTTTTCTTTATGAAAAAGTAGCCAAATAACACCCAAAGAGGCCAGTGAAAACCGTTTTTCAAAATCTCGTTCCTAACCTCAAATATTAGGCAAATGAGATTAATTAATAAAAATGCTTAAATTGTATCTTATTTGATGTATTTCCGGTATTTGTCGATGGCGCGAAAGATTGGTTGGAAAAGCCCTACACTTTTAGGTAGGCCTTGGAAAATTAAACAACAAAATTAAACATGATGCATTAGAAAATGATAACAGCCGTAATTTGTAAATTATTCTGCTGTGTTTACATTCAGAAAGTGGAGTTTTTTGAATTTGTAATTTTTTCTAAAATGCCGCTTTCAAACCAAGAAGCATTTAATATGCTGGCGGCGATGGTTCGTGGTTGATTCGGATAACGCAAATAGAAGATGTGGGCATCAGCGCATTTTGGCATTTTGAAAATACTCAAAATATATCGCCAGCATATTAAATGCTTCGTGGTTAGAAATCGGCATTTTAGAAAAGATTACAAATTCAAAAAACTGCACTTTATGGCTACTTTTTCATAAAGAAAAAGTTATATCACACCATTTGATTTATTTAGGATTTTGGATCATAGTGTCAAAACTAGCCCCCTGGCGCAGAAGGATTCAACTAAATTAACTATAGTTTGGTTGATTCTCATTGCCCAGGTAATGCTCTTTTCAACCATACCAAATTTGTTAAAATCGGTCAAACGGTTAAGAAATTAAAGCAGGTTATTGCAAAAACAATTGAACGCCCCACACCATCTTTGTTTTTGAGATAACTGAGTTTTTGTTTTATAAAAATGATAGATAAATTGGTTCTCTTTAAAAACGTGAACAATTTTTTTAGTTTATTACGCGAAATTTAAAGAAAATGCAATTTTAAAATTTAAGATGGCAGTTACGCCCTCTGGTCACTTTTAGAACTTGAAAATATTTTCCAGCGATTCTTCATGACCGATTTACCAATAATTTTTTTAACTCATATGACGAACGGTTCTCGAGATGTGGCCGAGGAACAATCTTATTGGGTCACTCGGTACAGCTAAGAATCCAACTGTATGAGGAGAAAATCTTGCTTTTGGGAGAGTGTCTTCAACAAATGGTAAGTATAAGGAAAGAATGTTTCCCATGGAAGCCTATTATTTTCCGATGTAGAAGTAGAATAAGGATATTCAATAACAAGTAGATCTTAGGTTTCTATTTGAAAAAATTAGTTGCCCTACACTCGACCCTTAAGCGATAGTTACCTATGTGTAAATGTGCATAGCATCGTTAAATAGGCTTCTGCATAAATAATTTTTTGATATCCCCTCTAGTTTCCGCAATAATTGATTGCCTCAAGATAAATGGGACATCCTGTATATATATATTAATTAAGTGACATTCAAATAAAAGATTACGGAACTGGTAGTCGCAACGTTTAGCGCAACACAAAAGAAAGGACCGGCGCTACACACCAATTTACCCTTTATTCAATTATGAATACCAGATTAGTTCGCGATATCGATAATTTTTTTGTGACACTTTCTTTCGTAAATACCTCGGGCCCTACGTTGTTGCGACTTCAAGCGCTTTTTCTTTAAAATTTGATTGTGTTTATTACCAATAATTCATTTATTGTCTACAGTCAAGCAATGTTGTTCCCAGTAGCCCCTGAGTATCTTGAAAAAAAAAAACAAAAAAAAAAAAAAAACTGTGAGAGTATAGTTATGGCTCTAGATGGACTGAGAAAGTGGCCATCATATACCGCCAACATGCGAGTTGGAAAATGCGCTAAAAAAAACAGTTATCGGACGCTGTGGCGTTAAAAACTAAGATATAAGTAAAGACGTTTTTTACTGCCTTACATCCTTTATATGCCTAACTTCTTAAAGAAATCATGTATTTAACTGAGTTGCTGGGCAAAAAATTTTTAGTGTTTTAATTCTGCCTTTTTCCTCAGTTTTTTATTGTAATAAAATCTGCCACAATTTTTGTAAGTTGTACACAGAAAAAGAAGGTCTTTTGAATAATTTAGGTAATAAACATGTTAGGTTGTTATTTGAAAAAAGGTTCGATGCCGATGCGGTGTCACAAAATTTTTCTTAAAAATCCGACCCATAATTTTTCATTTCCGTACCTATGCCTAATAAACCCTCACGCAAAGCGAATTCAGTTATCTCTAATCGTTTAGCCGCTAGGGAGCGTTTCTCAAATTTAGTCGATTTCTTTAATGCCCCATAACTTATTCTTATTATAGATAATTAATTTTGGCAAAGTCGATCTTTCTGAGAGCACTTTTTTAGAATCAATTGCGATACAGTTTTTATATAGGGTGTTTGGTTTTTAATACGACCATGATCTACGCATTTTTTCATATGGACCAGCTTATATATTTTGGAGGTTTTGAAAAGAACAAAAAATTTTCTAAATTTTGATGTATCACTTGTTATATTTATTTTAAATGTTAATTATAATGGGCGATCAAAAATGAGTGGCGGACGAGTCGTCTTTGGAAGTTAAGTACGATATCCCTAGCGATATTCCGTGTAAAAATTGTGTATCGCAACGGATTCTACATAAAAAAGTGCTCTAAAAGAAAGATTTTGCCAAAATCAATTATTTTTAATAAAAAAGGTATGGGCGGGCATTAAAGAAATCGACTAACTTCGAGAAGCGCCCCCTAGCGGTCAAACGATCTAAAAAGACATCATGAAATTTTAATTTGTCCAAAAAACGGTGATCGGTGTGATCGCAATAATGCCCCCTTAGCTGGAGCTAGGAAGTTAAAAACTAAAATAATTGATTTTTCATGCCAAAGCTAAATTAATTCTAATTAGCAATTACGATTATTAATATGTTTCCTTGTGACATTAAATCAAAACCTAAAATCAATAAACAAATTATAGAACTACTGGTTAGGGGTATTCAGGAGTGCCTGTAGAAATCCAGATTCCTAAAATTTCGGAACAATTAAACATTTCCATGATTTTCATTGGCCAACAGTATTTTGTAACTTACGAACACATTTCTCCTGTATTAACCTTTCCAGTAATTAGTGTTGAAATTGGCCCCCTTATTTCCAAAATTGAGTTTAAAATAAGTAATTAATTGTCAGAACTACATATATCCCCAATTTATTACCAACTCTAATATGTTATGGGAGAAAGAGTTGCAAAAATGTAGTAATAAAGGGGCAAGTTCACTATTATAGCTTTTGAAAAAATACAATACCTACCTTTGGAAAGACTCATTTACAGTAGACTAAAATCCAAACGAATTCATTTTTTTGCTCTTTTGCAAAGAGTGGCTACTCTTTGTATACTGTATACAGGGCAAGGTAGTAGAATCTGGAACATTGAAGAAATTGAAAGAAATTTTAAAAGTGTAAACTGCAACTTTAATTTAGGACAATATACCGCATTTCTCATTTTTTATAATCGTTTTACAATTTCTAACAAAATTAAGATCATTGCACTTGTGCCTTATTTTGTTTTTAGGTACATTTTTTAAAATTGGAATTGATGGAGAGAAGCACATTTGTGACATATCAAAGGTTTTAAATATTTCATCCGCCGAAGCTCGACTAAGAACATTAGGTAAACCTTCAGTTGAAGCAGAAGTCCCGTGCGCAATACGTCTTGAATATTCTGAAACGGTAGGGTGATAATGACGATATAACAGACTTAACTCGTACAAAGCAGAATTGGATGCGTTACAGTATTCGGGATCGTTTAATTCAGGCTGATAGGAGCCATCGCCCCATGACGATTCCAAATCTAATAAAATGTCCATCGCAGTATTCGACTGTAAAAGGGATTTACAAATGGCCAAACAACTTAATGCCCCATCGTGAGATACTTGCAAGCTTAACGTTGCCAACCTCTTCAGAAAACTTGCCATCCGCTTTTGGGATATTTTCTTTTGACGTTTCACTAATGCGTATATGAGAGTATCTAAAACTACACTGAAGTCCTTGTAGGTATGTCCACAGTGAACAGTTAACAACTCTTCATATATATTAGAATAAAATCCCGCCGGATCAAAATTGAATACTTCCCCTTGTTGACAAAGAATAGCAAAAATTGTTTGAATGCATTTCTGCTTCTCCGTGTAAGCCATCCAATCCTCCTGTAGCAGATTGCCTAAAATAGCAATAAGATCCATATAAAACTCGATACTCAGGCAATGCGCGAACTGTGCGACCCCTTGTAAACATATGCCTACAATTTTCGTATTTGTAGAGTTTTTCAACACTTTAAAGAAAATTCCGAAAATGAATTTAGTTATTTCCGTGACATTCTTCTGTTTACCCTGTCTGCTCTCTTCAGCTTTCGCCTCCATTAGCGCCTTTTCCACTTCCTTCACGCGTGCAGCCCGTTTCTTTTCGTTTTTCGACAGTTTCAATATATTTCCCTTATGTGACTGTAATTTCTTCTGCTTCAATTTCTGAATCCTTTCGTTATCCATGTTGACTTCCTTAATTTTTAAAAAAAGCAGTACATCCAGCATTTCTGTGTGGATGACGAAATCAAATTTCTTGAGATAATGATTTATTAGTCTCACAATCTTCAGTGTTATTTCCGATTTTAAATCGTCACTAAATATTGTTTTGCACATTAATTTAACTTTCTCGCGAATCGCACTATTTGAATGGTTCAAAAAGGGGATTACAACTTGCGCTATATTTTCACTGTAGTTAAAATAAGGATGCGCCTGTAGTAACTCGGACAACGCATTCACAGATATCTCTCCCAATCTCAATTTCACGTTGTTAGACGTTGCAGTTCTACCTTGTTGTTTAATTAAAACGGATGAAAATATTGCTAAAAAGCGAAGAAACTTTTTATAACTTTGCAGAATTGTTGATTCAAATTTATTTAATTTTAACGTCTCCTTTTTTAATTTTACGGACTTATCAAGATCTTCCTTAAAACGATACGAAGGCAATAAATCTTTGAAGACTTCAACTAAAGACATAATAACCATTTTTTTAATTATTAACGAATCATTCACTTCATCTCTTTCAAGCATCTTGACTAAAATCCTTAAATTATCAATTTTCTCATTCGGGTCTTCTAAAATACTGGCACTCAAACTGCCAATTTGAATCTTTTTATCTCCTACAGTTTTACTCTGCCGTACCAATAGTTCTGCCGCCGTGATCGTTGTAGTAACCTTGGGCTCCTCTTCTACCTCGTTTTCTTCAACTTCGTCTTCACTGATCTGTGGCTCATCTGCTTCATTCGAGATTTCTTCCACTACAGGAACGATTCCCGTTTTGGTTTTAATTGGTAACAGATGTTTAGTAAGCGTGGTCTCTTCTTGTTGGTATAAATTCTCATACTCTTCTTCTAGCATGTCCCAATCTCCCACTTCGTGCTGGGTATCAAATTTAGAGGAGTAAAGTTCTTCGACAATCTTTTTATTTTCGTGTGAGAAGACCTTTGGTGTTAGAACTTCCTTCCCTGTTTCTTCTTTTTTCTTTTTCTTACTTTTTAATTGTTTATGTTTTGTGAGCATAAAATTTTTCTTTGGCGACTTTCCATCTTTGAACTTGGATTTCTGGTGCAGAGATTTTTTAGCAAAAGACTTTGATTGTGATTTCTTATTCTTAACTTTTAGAGAATGAGTTTTTTTAGCCATCGAAGTTGTGTAAAATGAGCTTTTAAACGTGAAAATGAGCAGAACTTTTTTTTAAGAAAATGAGGTTGGAAATTGTGGAAATTTTTTGGTTAAGTTTTAAGGACACTTTTTTTGGAAGTAACTAATGTACCACTAAGTGTTCCGATCGTGCGAGAGACGAGAAATGAGAAATTGAGAAGTCATTGCATCGTTAAACAATCAATCAATTTAAAATTTAAATTTACGAAATTGTTTTTTTGTTTTCTTTGAATCATCATATTTCAGGACATTACCTTGTGATGACATATCCCTACGGATAGGCAACAAACATTACGCGAGCTCAATTAAAGGAACCGGAGAACGTAATGGAAATAATGTAAATGAAGTTGTTCCTTGTTTAACAGGGTGTTGCCCTTTCGCTAAGCCCTTTTGGTCTTGTCGGAGGGGGCAATTGTCCCCTTTGCCTCCTGCTGAATCCGCCACTAATTGCAATGGCTTGGGAAATTGTCAGACTCTAGGGAAAGAAGTATTGATACCAAGGTGATGTCTTCATAACGGTAGCGGTAATGCGCATACGAGGTCAGATTTGGTACACGCGCTTCCTATAGAAAACCATTGTATTTTTTATAAATTATAACGTGAGGTTAGTTCGGCGCTGTAAAACTCAAACCCCGCCGCATAAACGGCCAGCTAGCTCAGATTCTTAATTAAAAGAAGGGCTCGAGATGAGAATCTTCCACAGCGGTTTGTTCGTTTGGGCATATAACATAAGTTTTTGATCTTTGGTAGTTACTAGAAATGATTAGTTGAGCGCCACCCAATTTTGCACAAATTCTGACCTCTCCTGTATAGAAATTGGGAAAATACAAGAGAGCCAAATAATAAATTCACTACGAGCAATTCTGATTTATTAATCCTGGCAAAACGGTGCAGGATCGGCAAATAAAATGTATCTTCAATACGACAATAACAAATACTTTAAATGACACAAATAATCCCCAAATAAATTCATGAACACTTCCCTAATAATTACGTTACCAGACCCCTACAACAATGATCGAGCAAAAATGTAGTTAAGATTTCAATGGATTCAAGATTGAATTAAGTTAACCCGAATAACAACTCATATAAGCAACACTGGGTACAAGTAAATTAAAAATCTTACCTTGAATAACACATACGCTGTCTTCTCCGAAAAAGAGCTCTCCTTCGAAGTTCCAGTTCTGTAACACAAAAACAAACCCCAAGCTACAACGCTCGGAACGATTATATGAGCCGGAAGGGCCAAAAAAAAGCTTACTCGTAGCCGGCTCGTTTACCCATACGTTAAATACAGGTGCGTTGCTCTTGAAGAGAGCCACGACCTCAAAACACTAGATGCGAACAAAATACAAAGCTCCGATCATAAATCGTCGGAAGGTTACACTAGATTAACGGTATTGAAGCAAATAAAAAAAGGTTGTGTAAAAGATCGTATCTTCCGAAAATTCCACAATCAGCTGGTCGCTCCCGGTATCGTTTAGGTGTTAGCGCTTATCTACTCGGTGGTACGCCGGATAACTGCCGGCAATCAACAGGTGTTCGTACTCCAGAATATTCGCAAGATGCAAATTCATTTACATACAAGGATTCGTCTAACATGGATTGATCTACTACATGGATTGATCGGTACAAGAATTCGTCTACTACATGGATTGACCGGTACAAGAATTCGTCTACTACATGGACCCCCTGAAATCGTCAGGAGGGTAATGAAAAATACTTAAATCAATGAAATAGGTATGGAAATTATCCAAGAGGTTGTGAATATGTAGGTAGGGCGATGAACTTCCACCAGATATAGCCTCACAACGGAGAAAACGGCTTCTGAGTTACTCTACTCGACAACGCCAATAAACAGGTAAAATTGCCAGAGATTTTACGTGAATGATGGCAAATATTACCCACTGGTTTAAGAAGAATTCACAACGCCACGCTCTACAAGTACAACCTCGTTGGCTTTAAAACGGAAATGAAGTGAAAAATTAACGCGATCCTGCGCAAGGAAAGAAGCACGCGTACAAGTGACGCCATCTCACCTATATCCTGCCTAACGTAGCAAGCGGTAATTTTGAAATTTGAATATAAATAAACTAAACTGTTACACCCCCCCTCTCCTTCGACAGGAGGGAAACTACAAGTTTTCCGACGATCGAAAAAACCCAGCACACACACTCGAAAAGGAAGCAAACAAATTGAAAACCCGAAAACCCACCCCAGTGTAAAAAAAACTCCCCCCCCAAAGAATTTCACCTTCAAAGAATTTTCCCAGATTCTCCAGCAGCGGAAAAGGTATGCAAAATCGGGTATTGACATGCCCTCGCGTAAAGATGGAATCTCGCGCCGTCGGGTATCATGACAATAGCAACCCCTTTCCCACAACCCCAATCCAACTACTAGTCACCCCCAAAAAAACCAAATCCAGTGCCCACCCAGAAGAAAGAAACCCTACAGTTTCAAGTGATGCAGCACCAAAATCCCCAAAATAAAGAAACCCCCCTCCCTGACTAAAAACGACACAAAAGCCCAAATGTTGACCCCCTTGCCGAAAAAGTGTAGAAGGAAACCCCCAAAAAGAAGGTACCTTTCCAACCCAACTCCACCATGCACTAGCGCAATGAAATGAAGAAGGTGCTATGGATAGAAGACAGTAAGAGAGAGAAAGAAGAAATCACATTTGCGGAGAAAAAAAACTCATTCATGCCGATTCCAGGGGTCCCATGGTCACCGAGGCTCGCACAGGGAAGGCGCACCCACCCCCTTCCTCTTGTGTGTCAACTACCCATCCATTCAAACATTCATTCATTCTATGGAACGGAAATGGAAGAAAGAAGAGAAGAAAAAGATAGAATATAGGAAAGCGAAAAGAAAAGGGCAACCTCTCCCAAATTTCCCCTGAGGAAATTAGAAGAAGAAAAGTGTTTGAGGTGCAGATAGAAAAAGAAAGAAGGAGGATAATGGATCGGGACGAATCCCCTAGCAGGTGTTAAGCTATGATCCTAGAAACCATCCCCTATGCCCAACCTACCTCCCGAAGAGTAAGAAGAAGAAGAAATATGGAACATATAACATATAAATACATATATCAAAGTCAAATCCAAGAATAAGAATACGTCAAGATTAGTGGTTCAAAATCGTCAACAAACAAGCAATCCGGCGACAATAAATGTCTAACCATGATCATCGGGTTCAATATAAGGTTTGAGATCCTGGACGTGCCACGTTCCAGAAGATTTACCATTAGAATCTTTCAACTCATAGGTCAAATACCCCATTTTACGGCTAACCGTAAATGGTCCTAAAAATCTGGGGGCTAACTTCGCTGAATAATCTTTAGTGGCATCAGACAAAGACTTATTTTTACGCCAAACCAAATCTCCTATCTCATAGTTAACATGCCTACGTCGTAAGTCATAATGTTGCTTGTTGCGGTCATGACTGTCTTTAATGCGTGCAATAATTTTGTCGTACAGTCCTTGCTGTTGCGCTAACCGTTGTTCTACGTCAATCGGCTCATTGTCCGTCATGTCAGTGTCGAAGCTGTCCCCTCGAATACGAAATTCTTTCCCAAAATTAGCACGATAGGGAGTCACACCTATGGTTTCGTGCTTAGAAGTTCGAAGAGCACAAGCTATCGAAGCTAAATGAGCGTCCCAATGTTTGTGATTGTTCTTAACGTGAGTGGCTATCAATTGCTTTACCACACGATTCACCCTCTCCGCAGGATCAGCCTGTGGATGATAAAAAGGAGTAAACCGAACCTTTACACGGTAGCTTTCACACAGATCTAAGAAGAGCCTACTGCGCATCTGCACGCCATTGTCACAAATAAGGAATTGTGG
>NW_022170249.1:30092047-30128180 GCF_008802855.1 Photinus pyralis
AGTTAACCCGAATAACAACTCATATAGGCAACACTGGGTACAAGTAAATTTAAAATCTTACCTTGAATAACACATACGCTGTCTTCTCCGAAAAAGAGCTCTCCTTCGAAGTTCCAGTTCTGTAACACAAAAAAACAAACCCCAAGCTACAACGCTCGGAACGATTATATGAGCCGGAAGGGCCAAAAAAAATAGCTTACTCGTAGCCGGCTCGTTTACCCATACGTTAAATACAGGTGCGTTGCTCTTGAAGAGAGTCACGACCTCAAACACTTGATGCGAACAAAATACAAAGCTCAGATCATAAATCGTCGGAAGGTTACACTAGATTAACGGTATTGAAGCAAATAAAAAAAAGGTTGTGTAAAAGATCGTATCTTCCGAAAATTCCACCATCAGCTGGTCGCTCCCGGTATCGTTTAGGTGTTAGCGCTTATCTACTCGGTGGTACGCCGGATAGCTGCCGACAATCAACAGGTGTTCGTACTCCAGAATATTCGCAAGATGCAAATTCATTTACATACAAGGATTCGTCTGTACAAGGATTGATCTACTACATGGATTGACCGGTACAAGAATTCGTCTACTACATGGATTGACCGGTACAAGAATTCGTCTACTACATGGACCCCCTGAAATCGTCAGGAGGGTAATGAAAAATACTTAAATCAATGAAATATGGAAATTATCCAAGAGGTTGTGAATATGTAGGTAGGGCGATGAACTTCCACCAGATATAGCCTCACAACGGAGAAAACGGCTTCTGAGTTACTCTACTCGACAACGCCAATAAACAGGGAAAATTGCCAGAGATTTTACGTGAATGATGGCAAATATTACCCACTGGTTTTAGAAGAATTCACAATGCCACGCTCTACAAGTACAACCTCGTTGGCTTTTAAAACGGAAAATGAAGTGAAAAATTAACGCGATCCTGCGCAAGGAAAGAAGCACGCGTACAAGTGGCGCCATCTCACCTATATCCTGCCTAACGTAGCAAGCGGTAATTTTGAAATTTGAATATAAATAAACTAAACTGTTACAAAATACAATGATAAAAATGTAGGTTATGGTTATATACCCATCGACATATAATGAATGGACTGCGCGTATCAATGATAAGCGCGGATACTTCAGGTGAGAGAGAAGGGAAAACTAAGAGGGCAAGCTGTCTCTTAAGGATACGCATCTGATTGGTTCTTTCAATGTAATTTGAATGCGATCGGGATCGCTTCTGTTAAAAGAACCAATCAGATGCGTAACCGTAAGAGACAGCTTGCCTTCTTAGTTTTACCATCTCTCTCACCTGCAGTATTCGTGGTTAGCATTGGCAGGCGCCAGTCCTGCATTCTGCTCTCCATTTGAGTGAAAGAGGAGCTCTAAGCTGTACCGTGCACGATGCCCTGTGTTTCTTTTAAGAAAGCTTCGAGCTCTGACGGGCCCGAAATTGAATTTCCCTTATCCCCTTATGCAGTCATGCACCACCTATTTGTTTGGGGTTTGAAACACTTTTGTGGTTATTTACGTACTGTGAATGTCAATTGAAATGTTTGCAAAATGAACAACTTGCAAAATGAGCTGCTCCAGAGCTTCACACGCACTCAAATGGAAAGCAGTAAATATCGTAAATTAGCTTAAATGTCATAACCGTTTGACGGATCAACGCAACGGATTATCGAAGAGCTATGAACCCATCTTGAGCCCCTAGGTGCTTCATGTATATACAGAGTGAAACATCACACAGTGAATTGATTGTTGCAGTTCCAAATGTCTACCACAACCTGTGTATAGACCCACGGCACCGCTCGAATAGCCACTGCCATATATCTTTAGTGGTTACCATATATACAGTGAGTTTTTTTTAATGCGAACATAGGAGTTTGCATGCAATGTAATTTCCCTATGTTCGATTTAAAAAAAACCACATCAATCTATGAGGTGTGCGCGGTTCACATTCCCAAATCGCGCAACTTGTGTGACTATGAACAGCAACTCTAATAGTCTTTATGATGAAGAGCACTCGGTAAGATTTTTTTAATGAAGCCATGTGAGGCCATAGCAACTTTAGGATACATTTTTCTTAAACTTAAGCTCAATTTACATTATACTTTTTTCGTCTAGAAACTTTGACTAGAACTGGTACTAGTACAACTTTTTAAAATTTTGACAATACAAATCAGAAAATTCCGTCCAAGTTTCTAATCTAGAAACTAGATCTGAAACTAGGTCCAGACCCATTTTCCATCCAACTTTCATACTTGTGACTTGCGCACTAGCACCAAATTAGAACAAATTCCGTGCTACCAACAACTTTATTTTTATACTCTTGAACATAACCTCAAATATAAGTCTCTTGAATTAGGTACATGTACATAGCAAAAATGAGTTTCTTTAGCTTGTTATTCATGTTTGTTTCCTAGCAATTTAAATTAACCTCAAAATGTACAATATTGAGATTTGTTTTCCGAAATTGGCAGCACTGCCATTGAAACACACGTCAATGCATCAAAAAGCGAGCTTTACGATAACTTTATCTCACAGGCCACGCACTGACACCACAACTCATTGTGAACCAACCTTCAATAATTTGGAGGTCATGTGTACCTGGTATTCTACTAATTTGATCTATTCAATACATAAATGAAGAAAATAAATAACGAAAACAATTACAATAAATGTTCGAAGTGTCCTCCTTGACATTCTAAGCAATAACCTAACCGATTTCGTAATTAAATTGGACGGTTGTATTTTTAAAAATGTGACAACTGTTAATTGTATCTACTACTCATTTGAACTATGATGTGTTTTTTTAAAAATCGAACATAGGGAAATTACATTGCATGCAAACTCCTATGTTCGCATTTAAAAAAAATTCACTGTATACTTCTCTTATAACGGGCGATCAAAAATGAGTTGCTGTCGAGTCACCTTTGGAAGTTTAAGTTAAGTACGATTTCCCATGTAAACAAAAATTCCAAAGGTCACTCGACATCAACTCATTTTTGATCGCATGGTATATATGGTGGTTACTGCATATATGTATATAAGAGATATGGGTTACTGGCTTGCTGTTTTCCTTTTCATTTAGATTTTACATTTTAGAGGTTATTAATCATAACAAAATGGCATGTAAAACTCAAATTCAAATAGAAATGTATAAGAATAAAATCAGTCAAGGCACAATATGCGAAAGTATCAATTTGGACTCGAGTAATCTTTCAGATTATGTGAATGTTCTGCGTAGTGTTCAAAAAAGTGTTAATATGGAACTAACAAAGATCGTAGAACAAGATAGAATTGATCATGTTCCAATAGGTAATATTTTATTTTATTGCAGAATTTGAGTACATAAACCATGTAGTGTTCTTAAAATCGGTTCGTGGTTAACTGGCATTTTAGGCAACTGCAGCTACTCAGGGCCATGTATATGTCGTAGTCTTTTAGTGAAATCTGTCATTTCACGAAAAGCCTAGTCCGTGACCTAATCATTTAGTGAAACGCTTAAAATTTGTACGTGTGGGGTAGTTTCCCTTCCCCTTCTAGATCGATAAGGGATACCATTTATCGATCTCGTTCTTGAATGGGAAGGGAATCCAATCGCTTGGTCCTGGAAAGTAAACTGTGCCACAGTTTTATATAAATGACTAGGCGTTTCGTGAAATAACGGATTTCATTAAAAGACTACGATATATATAATATGTCTTAGTGAAATCCTTCATTTCACAAAAAGCCTAGTCATTTATTGAAATGCTGACAATTTGACATATGGGGTAGTTTCCCTTCCCCTTTTAGATCGATAAGGGGTAGCATTTATCCGTAGAAAGTGCCACATGACTAGGCATTTCATGAAATGACGCATTTAACTAAAGGACTAGCACATATACCTACAAATTTCAAAAGAAGTGTGTTGATGACAAAAAATTCCCCTTAATCCCTTAATGAGAATACAAACATGAAATAATTTTTAATCTCTGACCAATACCAACTCTGTAAGTGGTGTAGTTCCGGAGCCTTTGTGACTCAGGCAGACATCAAGAGCGAAAAAGTGCACCTTTTATTTTTTTACGTGATAGTGCAATAAAAATGTAAAAAGTGAAATTGTAAAGTTTCTAAGTAAAGAGTGTTTTAGATGGTCTTATATTCATACATGTACACCGAATAATTTTTCTTTTGTTCTGTAAACTATCTTTAGAATTTTTCAGAACTTAAAAACATACTCTCGTATTTCACATCAAAAAGTATGTTCAAGATTTTATCTTTTTTTTTTCAGATGAGGAAGATATCGAAGGCCTTGAAGATGATAGTGATGATGAAGTTACTAAATGCAACAGTAAAAGAAAATTATCATCTGAAAAGATTAAGAAAAAGGTTAAAAAGTAGGTCTGTAAATCATGTATCAGTTTAAATATAATAAACGCCATAACCAACATCGTTTCACTTAATATAGATCTAATACGCAACTGTGCTAATTTAATCAGTAACATTTAGATAATAACAGTAATCTGTTAAAGCGTTTGACTGTATGTAAACCATAAAATACTGTTGTCGAAGCTCGAAACCTGTGGTTTGCGAAGAGTATGTCTTAACGAATTATATGCTAAATAGGAAACAGTTTGTAAGTTATCATGGAGAGTGCTCTTCAAAAGAAATAATTGAACACTGTATTCCTCAAGGTAGCGTTCTCGGGCGATTCAAAAAATTGTGTGTGTTACCTGTTATGTCTGTATTACCTGTGTAATGAAAAAATAAATGTTTAATCTGAATGTATACGATTCAGTTTAAGAATAGGTCTTGGCGTTATATGAACTGCTGCCGTTTGCACTAATGGGTATGGTACCAATTGCTGGAAAGTCATTGTCAATTATGTTTAGCGCACTAAAGTCCTATTATTATTATTGCATTATTAAAAAAAGTTCGAACATGCAAGTCCAATATTTAATGGAGTGTATGCTGAATATTCCGATGAACTTTTTCACTTTTAGGTAGTTGTATCTTAAGTATTACATTTCTATCATGTTTGCAAAAAAATGTTTATATCAAAGAGGCAGCGTCATGTGATCAATTATCGCTACCTTTCTAAAAATTAATATGAAAACACTTAGAACACCGTGTATTATAAATGCAAGTACATTCAAAATATACAGGACTTTACAATTACATATGTAAAAAAAGGTAATCCACACCCTGAAATTAGTTCCGATACAAATCAGCAAACTTAATCTTGACAATAATGGGAAGGAAATGTCAAAAGCTAATTGGTAAACAAACAAAAGAAGGCTAATGTAATTTTAATTTGTAATTACTTTACAATTATGATCAAGAGCCACATAGCTGTTACTAATACGTAATAAAATAACAAATAAAAAAGTGAATATATTTTCCAGAATGTTTAATTTTCTCAAATCTAAATCTAAGGCGTAATACCTACAATAGACACATCTCATGGCATTGGTGCTTATGACTTCATTATTCAAATAAGAGTGCATAATTTTTAGATTTGACAAGAAACCGCTCTTACTCAAATAATAAAACGTACAATGAAATTCACAAATTAAAAATTGTATGAAAACTTAACCTAACGTGGTTTTTATGTACAGGTACTAATTAATTTATAAATTATCCGACGATTAAATTTAGTAGCCATATCCACTGCTATATCCGCTCCACTGATTATAGCTTCCGTAACTGCTTTGCGGATACTGCCAATTTTGGTACTGATACTGGTCGCCTTGTCCATATTGAGCGTAATTGTATTGTCCTTGTTGAGCACTGGAATATTGATTGTAAGCGCCCGAATTAGTCGAATTTGAATAGTTTCCGTAATTTCCATAGGAATTCGATTGAGATGACGGAAGAGGAGGATTTTTATCTTTCTTTGACAATGTCGTATCACTACAAAAAGACCAATTGCTATTTGGAAAAAGAACTAGTTTGAAATACTCACGCTTTGGACGTCTCTTTCTTTTTCATATCTTTTGTTAGTTTAGTGTATTTCTGATATTCTTCTTGTGCCTTTTGTACGGCTTGAATGTTGGAACCAAAATCTTCTAGGAATTCCAATTTCCTTTGGGCGAAAAGTACCTTTTGTTCGATGTCGATTCCTTCTTTCTCAAGAAATGCGTCAATAAGGGATAGAATGTCGGTTTCGGTGAATTCCTCTTTTTGTAATGTGAAGTCGATAAGCTGTAGATATAATCTTGCGTTGTTCAAATCTTTGGTGACGGCAGTATTTAACACCTCCATTGCTTTATCGAGGTCTTTTAAGACTTTCCAGTGGAAACGGGCAAATTTAATCGCCAAGTTGCTCGCGATAACTTTGTTCTTTGTGGTGCTCATGTAATGCTCGTATAGCTGGCAACATTTTTCATAATCGGCCCTCCTTCTTTCTAGGTTTATACGTCTGTAAGCAACCTAGAAATAGAATATTAATGTTAAAGAGTAGACTATTTCTGGTAACATGTACGTAGGTAAAAAATAATTTGATTTAAAAGCACAAAAAGATTTTGATACCAATAAGTATAGCACAGAAATAGCAACAGATGTAAAGGGATAAATTAAATGCAAGGGGTTTTAAAAGGTAATAATGCTGATAAACAGTATCAAATTCAATTCTCACATGGAAGCCTGCGCTCCTTTTAAATGCCACCCACTTAGAGGATTAGTAATATCGGCCAGGGGTCGAATTCGTAAAAATACAGGGTCATAGAAAAAGGTGGACTCAATATTAATTTAATTTTACCTCTCAATCTTCATAATATAGGATAGAACTAAATAAGTAAGTGTACTGCGACAAAGCTGAACCTAGGAAATAAAGTTTTTTCTACTCATATGGGTTAATGAATACATTAAACGTTGCAATTTTATGAAGTAAGAGTATAAATTCCTCACATTATTGGATAACAGCAGTGAGTAATAATTAATCACTGGGCATGGCTTTAAAAAAACTCACCGCAGCCAGCCAATGAGAAAGTTTCATAAAAAACAAACAATCAATCTGTCAATTTATCTGGTTGTAACTTCCCTTTGTATCGAAATATATGACTTGCCCAAATCTAAGAATTAGATTTAATAACATAAAAAACAAAAATGTGAATGCAAAATTGTATAATTGAAAATCAATATTAAATTAAATAAAAAATCCCATGCTAATTTAGACCGTTTTTAATATAAATTAAGTTGCTGAATTGAACTCAAAGGAAAAGATCACTGTATTACCGACGCATCGAATTTGAAAGTGTCAAGATGGATGGCGAAAATGAAAATAATTTAAGTTGTACGCCGCCAAATATAACAGAAACGGCAAAACAATTACCTATGTTTAAATTTATGGCCGGAAAAGTCTAAATATCTTAGATCGATCTAAGCTAAATATAAATATGAAAATTTGAATATTTAACTCCCATTTTCTCGACCTTAAAGACAACTAATTACAAAAGGATCTTCAAAGTGTAAAAATAGGAAGTGAGGTTAAGTATTCGTACAAATTCTGTTACTTCGTAAGTCGCATATGCCTGTTATTTTGTCGTAATTTTGGTGGTACCCGCATTATTCAATGTTTAGGCGATTAGCTATAATTACATATAGCAATAAACCCACAATTTAAACGATCAAATTTTAAGAAATGAGAACCGAAAGCTTGACAACCTTTTGACATCTCTGATATCTTCTCAATTGTCACACTGTCACAGTATGACCAACTTTCAATATTTATAAAAAAACTCAACTGCAATTGGTTTGGTAACAAACGATAAGTTTGAATATTTTCATTAAATTTTGTCAAATATTCGTAGAAAAAGTATAGTATTCTATTCGCATGTAATGGCTATTACTCATTCGAAAGAATTCTCATGAGTAATAGCCACCATTACATGCTCATGGAATAATATACTATTTTAAGACTCCAGATAGTTGAAAAGTAGGAATAATCTCAGTATTTAATGAAATCCTTAAATATGTGAAAAACATTCGAGAGTTGAAGAACATTGAAGAATCACAGACCAATTTTTGGAAAGGTCAAACAATACACAGAAAGGAAACACAAAAATATAGACTTACTTGAAGTAAATTAGGCACCGATTTCTCTAGGTTAACCAATATTTCAGCGGCCCGATTGAAGTTTTGAACCGATTCCTCAAACATGGCCCACTGTAAGTGCAGGTTTGGTTTCTTCAAATGGTGTATCGTGCAAGCTCTCTCGTAAACGTCTTTAATTTTGGGTTGTAAATTGGGGTCTTTCAATCCTTCCAGGTAAAGAACGAAACGTAACCAGAATTCTTCGTATAATGCGCACGCGATTAAACACCGTTCAAACAAAACAACGATCCTGACCTGGTCACCTTGTTCGACTTCGAAATCCAAGTAATCCTGCCAGTTCTTCAATTGGCATCGTTCCAAAGGCTTCACGTGGAAGTATGGCCGTTTGATCTGAAACGTAATTAATATGAAAATGTCGCCGTTATTATTGTACTACAAAACTTAAGTTAGTTTAAGTTTTCAGATGGCCCTTGCGATGTCTTCAGTAACATCAGAGTTATCTCTTGGTAACACAAGAGCTAACCACAGCAAGTGTATCATCATTTTGAGTTCTGGGTGCACTTCACCAACGAAAGTTTTAATACTTACACCTTCTTCAAAATTCCAGCGTGCTGTAACGGCATTAACTGTGTTTTTGTGAATCTTTCTACGGATCGATACTATCCTTTCTCGAATTACTTTTGTCTCTTCGTCTGTACTCTGCTAAAGAAAGTATGATTACATTAGTTATGGTTAATTCTACATACATAACGATAATACCTATATTGTATATTTAGTTATTAAAGGTTTAAATAAAACTTGAAACTGTAAGTAAAAATACAAAATTGAGTATTTCTTTCCCTGTCATCAAACATATAATTATTACAAATATTCTTGATACAATTTATACAGGGTGTTTCGAAATTCGCGCACACAGACTGTGGGATGGTGTTATACAACGAAAACTGAATAAAAAGTTCCTCTACCAGTTTTTGATCAGACCGGCACTTTTTTTTCGACGTGCTGAAGCTTGTTTACTAGCAGACGGCGGACATTTTGAACAACTGTTGTAATTACGTACTCGTCGTAATTATAGTTTATTTTGAACCTTCTTTTGTTTTTAAAAATGTGTTATTATTAAGTTTAACCAGTGGCGCAGCCTAGGGGGGGGCGGAGATTTTTAAAACCGCGGTAGCTCCAAAAATAGCGGTCTGATGGAAAACTGGTAGAGGAGCTTTTTGTTCAGTTTTTGTCGTATAACACCATCCCATGGTCCGTGTGCGCGAATTTCGAGACACCCTGTATTATTCAGGAACGCCTGAAGCTTGATTCTGTGCTAGAAATCAATAATTTTGTAAGACCGTGAGTCTGTCCTTTGATGCAGCCGTTATCAAGTTTGGTAGCAATTTGACCACAGTCTGTTCAGATTATTTTAATAAGATTAGGCTACAAAAAATTACTTATTTGTCTGTCATTCCAATGCATTCCTTGGGTAATACAGGGAGATCAATAATCATATGCTGCGCCGCTCTTATAAAATATCATATTAGTAATCATTTGCCGCAACCAGGTATATGTGTACCAATACAAAACAAAAACATAACCTATAATTCCGATTTGTGATTCTTAACTTTTGTCCATTTCAAAACGGCTTTTTTCAAGTCTACCAGTTTCTTTCGGATATTTACAAGGTGGGTAAATTACTTATAAATTATAAACAAACGTTTTTTTAGTTGTAGCGTGTAAAAGGTAATAAGTTTACTCCCGACATGCCTTTTACTTTAGAAGAGAATAAGATGCATTTGCAGTCCTGTTTCCGTAATGGGACTAAAGACGAAAATTGAGTTTGGCAGTAGGTACTCGATACGTTTGTGTATATAGGAGTTTCGAGAAACCTCTTGAGCAAATTCCGAAAAAGTCTCTACGACAAACGGGTATCTTATACCATACGGAACGTGTCACACTACTGTCTGGAGAAAGTTGTACTTTTATCGTTTAAAGTAACCGTGTTACAAGAATTCATCGTCCAGATTTACAAAGCCCTCTAAATTATTGCATGCAATTGGTTTAATGCAAATTTACAAGATTGCAACGTATTCGGAACCATTTACACACCATTGCCGAATTACGAGCAGGTATAAAAGCTGCCGTTTGAAACATTACGCAACTGTAGTTACATTCCGTCTTCGAAAACATGAAGAAAAGAGTGGATCCCTGTCTTAATAATGGTGGCGAGCACTTCGAACAGTTGTGATAGTGTGCATGTAATTTATCCAATTACTTCGATATTAACGAGTTGTAAAAGAAATAAAATATCGTTTCAATTTTTGTAATAATTTACTATTTGGGTAGTGTCACATAATTTGGAAATTCACAAGGTGCTTAAATCGTTGATTTAGATTAAATATGGTTAAACGTCAAAAGTTTACTTTGGTTTGAAGTTTAAGGTTATGTTTTAGTATTGGTGCACCACGCCTGTTGCGGCAAATGATTACTAACGTCATAATTTATTGAAGCGGCGCAGCAACTCATTATTGATCGCACTGTATCTTTGAGCAAAAGATTTTCCAAATGATAAAAGCTTGAATTCTTTCATTTATTGTATTGGTGTAAACTGCCATTTGACTATTCTGGAACGCCTGTACGCTTTCTAATTGCCAAGGCACCTAGTCCCTCCCATGGCGCATTTATTATAAAATGTTTCTATGGATTGCAAATCAACAAGAGTTCATTTCCAATTAATAATAATAATAATAGTCTTTTATTAAATCATGCCAGACACAGACAAAGAATAAATTTAATTAACTCTTACGATGTCGTTAATTTACCTTGTCTCTAAAGTGTTGTGTGGTAATATCGAGGATTAACTAATAAAATAAACGGACGATATTAAAAAGTACAAATAGTATATTATATACCGCGGGACTGAAGTAGTACTTTTAATCCCGAAGGTAAAGTTTATGGCCCGACCGAAGGGAGGGCCATAATTTACCTGAGGGATTAAGACCACTACTTCAGTCGCAAGGTATATACGATATTTTTCGTACTTCCGAAACTGAAACACTTAATATGTATGGAGTTAGAGAACGCGTTCTTTCAAAAAATCTCTGCTTAACAAGTTACCATAGGAACGTTGCGTTGGTACGACAATCCCTATGCTATGGTAACAAAAATAATTTGGAAACTGTCATTGCTAGTGTCATTATTTTGGTGGTGGGTGACAAAGGTGTATTTGATATTGATAAAAAGCAGCCAAACTAGGTAAAGAATTGATACCACCGAAATCCAAAAAAGTATATGAGCAGCAGTACGATACGTTAAAGAAGTGGTGCCGCATACAAAATGTGGAACAACCTACTGAAATTGCCTCGTTAGTAATTACATCCTTCCGGGATTTTCGTCTAAATTTAATCCCCGCGGGACAAAAAGTGACACTTCAGTACTTGTCATAACGGAGTGAAGTTGTCACTTTAGTCTCGGAAGTACGAAAATGTCTTTTTATATTTCAAAAACTTAACTTGTTTACTACTCGGTATCATAGATACACATTGTCATGGAATTCAGTGTTTGCACACTTCAACAGTCTCTGTGCTACTTGAAATAAAAGAACTAGCAGATGACGACCTCTAAAATTGCAACCTCAGATACCTCAAGACACAATGTAAAATGTAAGGTCCTAACACTATCATCTAGGAGGTCTGAGTCTGGGAGAAGGTGAGTGATATAATAATCAACGTTTATTATCCCTGTCTCACTTGTTCGTGAGATATTCAGATTCGAAGTTTTGGCCACACAGATGGATACATTGTGCTCCTGCCCTAACTCAGTGATGGATATTTGTACTTTACAATTTTTGAGTGCCGCTTTATATTTTTCCTGTGTGTGCTTATCTTCAAACACAGCGCCATCTACTACCTCCTTATAATGAATACAGTATAATAATTTTACAGTTGATGTTTTTAGCTTTTCCCAATATTGTCCAGTTTTCAAGTTGTAGCACAAAGTTATTCTTTTTCAAATGAAACATGAGGTCTGGCTATTAAATAACAAGACTGCGCGCGCAAAAGCCACCCTAGGAGAGTAGTGGGGCAAACGAATGTCGTGTTATCTAGCCCTAAGTCTCTACTACTCCAGTACGAAAACAGTTTAGGTAGCTGTCGTAGTATTTTTGCTATAGAGGTTAGAAATGAACGTGTTTTTTTCTCATGCTAAAGGCCGAGAGAGCAATCGAAGACGACCAACGTCCACAAACAGTGACCAAAGTCAATAAAATTGTGTGCGGAGATGATTGATGACTGTACAGGGTGGTTCAAATTTGTGGCTCACCATTATAATTTTCGCAACAGTGAGAGATACAGTGTAGTTTAAATGGGGGCAAAGTTACCCCTTGGTGACTAAAAAAACAACGCAATCGAAATTTTCGAAAAATCTTTTAAAACAGTTGAGATATCACTGAAAAAGTCAAATATCTTTTTCATTTTCCCTAGCTTAAACGGTTGGAAATGGACGGGTCCCGTTAGTACCTTCCATGAGCAATTTTTTTTCGAAAATCTACAAGTCCTATTTAAAAAAAATTACAAAAAATGGGCGTGTCTAATGAAGTCATTTATTATTATTATTATTTAAAAAAAAGGCAAAGTCCATTTAAAAAAACGGTAGCATTCCGATGAAAAATGAAATAATAAAACATAAAATAAACGTAGCATTCCGATAAAATTCTGGAATGATAACAAATACAGACAGCATTTCGAAGTCCAGAATAATTTTAAAAAAACTAAAAGAACAGGGGATAATAATCACATTTTACAAAAAGTATTCCAGGATTAAAAAAAAAAGAAAAAAAGGGCATTCTGGAATGATTAAAAAAACATTTCGATGATTTCGCAATGATAAAAACATTGTGGTTGTTTGGGAATGATAGAAAACATTCTGCGGTAAAAAGGATTCCGGAATGAATGAAAAAAACATTCCGATGATTCCAAATGACTGTACCATTCAATACAACGTACTACTACAGATATAGTCATTAAACTAACAACTGCTTGTAGCTAAGGTCTGACGATGGTTATGAAACAAACCGAAATCGATAGCCAAAAACAGAAAAACAAAACTTTATTAGTTTCATTCATACAATCTATGGTTATTATTATGACCTAAAATGTTAATAATGAAAATTTGAAAAGTTATGATTTTCGTTTGCGAAAAAGACAGGTTATACTAAAACAGCAAAACAGTTCTACAAAAATTTTTATCGCATTTTTTAAGAATTAAAAAAAATTGCTATTGTTTGCGTTTTGTCCGTCCGTCCGGACCCACTTCTACCGTTTTGAACTACTTCTAGGGGAATGGTCCTAGAGTCCTGGAATTTTTTGCAGTAGGTAGCCCATACCTTGAAGGTGTGCCAGACGGCCATCAAATTTCGCTGTCTAAAAGCCCCCCCCCCTCGAATTATTTCCTGGATGCTGTTTTTGAAAAAAAAAAACGTACATAGCTTTTACACATGACAACTAATTGGTCTCAGATTTTGCATACGCATGCCTTTAGTGGTGCCAAGTTAAACTTTAGAAAATGGGGGGGGGGGGGTAAACACACGTTCTACCCTTCATAGTATTCTAATGAAAGGTCTCATCGAAATAAGCTGGTTTGTACAATCTATAACTTTCCCGTGCGACTCTTTTTCGAGATCAGTGAGCGACGGGGTTTGAGGGGGGGGGAGGGTGTTAAAAATTAATTATATCTCTCATTGTATTCTAATTAAAGGAACAGTTTTCTACAAACTACTGTCCTTCTTTCTGTCCTCTTATCACAGTACGGGGTGGAGGGGAAAGTGGGGGGAGTGGAATTCTAATGAAAGGTCTCAACGAAAGGAATTAATTTATACTAACCATAGTCTTCCTCCTCGATCCCTTGTCGTGATCGGTTATAATTCCTTATATCTTAAGAGTGAATTGTCAAAAGAAAGTACCTACAAAGGGCGATTGGGACGTTTGGAAGAAATCTTCCCATTGGGCATTTAAATAAAATTTGATACATAGCCACTTGAAATAAAACCAAATTTAACGCCAGTTTCAAAATTTCGTTTTGCGCATGCGCAGTGTTAACTTTCTTATTTATGGAGGGATTTAAATGAAATTTGATACATAGTGTAATAGCCCTACTATTACCGTCTCACGTTTCTGATTGATAAAAAATAAATCTACATAAATAAACCGATTATATTAAAAAAAAATAAAATAAATCCAAATTCCACTGCACTCACAATTGATTTCCTTTTTTATATTAAATCTTAATTACTCAATTACTTACATCTATCCTGAATCTGAATTTAAATTGACTTAATATAACACTTAATTAAATACCTACAGCAATGAATATTCTTCTAACTTCTAACTTATATTTATCCTATCTATATAAAACCATTCGGCAAAAACAATTATAAAATTACAAAATAAAAATTTTATATGAATAAATTTCTAGGTAAATAACTTTTCATAAAAATAACTTACAATTTAGACAGTAGTATTCTTCCCCTTTTTAGATGGTGGGTATTGTAGTGGAGCATGATTTAGATTATTTTCAATCTTCGCCTATTAAATCCAATCGCGTAATCCCAATTGAACAACAATTTCTTAGCGCGCTTTTCGTACTTTAGGTATAATTTCTGAACGGAAGTCTTTCAATCGCACGTTAAACTAAACTGCAGTTACTCAATGATTAATACTTTCCGAACAAATCACTATTCCCGAACGACCAACTTGTTCTTGGTTAAAAAATACGATTTTAAATTAATACGCGCAACAAATTTTATTTGGTTTAGGCCTTTTTACTTAAATGGCCCGTTTCCGCGATGACACTCGCCCGTGCGAATATCTACGAAAAAACTTTATAAGTGGTGGCCGCGTTTTCCGCGGCGGTACCACGCTCCGCGTGAATATCTACGCAAAAAGCTCTCAAATGTCTGATCATTTTGGTTTTTATATCGCGAGTAAACCAACGCCCGTAATTAAAGCTCCCATCAAGTTTCCGGAAATAAACAAACTCATAATTTTTTAGCCTCGCTGTTTTATTACATATTTTTCTTAGAATCTATTGCGTCTTTTAACCGGTGACCTTTTTTAAATCACGTACTAATCGTTAACTCGCCCAAAATAGGAAGTCCAAAACCAATAACTCATCTTATATTTCACGATATTTGAAACTTAATTACATCGAAAAAAAAAATGTTTGTTAATTTTAATGAACATTACAACTTCACAGAAATCTGAATCATCGATACGCATTTCTACCCGAATATAATTTTGAAATCCACAAAACTTGCAAAATTTAACAAGCTTCCGTTACAATAGCCACTTGGAATAAAAGCAAATGTAGCCACTCGTAGGGGTGTTTAAAAAAATGTGCTTTACCTGCACAAGGGTTGTGCACAATTTGTACTTGTTTAGTGATGTTTTTAAGTAAATTTTGGTAGTAATTCTTTACGCGTCTGCTCTTATACTTTCTTTCAATATATGTATGTTATGTTTAACAGGCATCTGTGATTCTTACATATTTCCATCAATTGTTATACGTTGTTGTTTAAATTTGTGGGTAGTAAATTTTAAATTTTCTTAGTCACAAAAAATGTTTTCCTCAGAAGGTTGAATAATCTACCAGAATGCTTTACCTTCATAATTTCAAGAGGTTATAAAGCCCTAACATGCTTTATCAGTTTACAATAAGGATAATTTGCCCATTTTTCTTAAAAGTCTTTTTAGTGTACTGAGTGAGAGGTTTTGTAAAACACATAAATTCCATAGTTAGATCGGTTGGCATAGTTGAGGGGGCAAGACGTTCTCTGTATGGTGTCTCTGGTTGGTAAATAATCTTATTTGAAATCCCACTCAATTAAAAATGAACGTATAAAAAGTGGGAAATTTTCAACAATAAGCAGGTAGTAGATGGCGCTGTGTTTGAAGATAAGCACACACAAGGAAAATATAAAACGCACCAAATTATTGTAAAAGAGACATACCCAGCACTAAGAACAGAAATAAATCAACCGATTTCACGCTTGGATTTTTGACATGACAGTTCGACAGTTTAATTAGCAACAGGAACTTCCAGCTTACAAAATTGGTCATTGGTTTTATTTTTCAAACATAATACTGACTCATGTTTTAACCAATCACAGTCAAGGTCAAAGTTTCTCTATGCTTCCTACTTTCTCAAAATGAATAGCGTATAGGTCAAAAACTTGGACCCGGTTTGACCTTTGGGAGAGATGGTGGCGTTTCTTATTTATTTTTATCATCAGTTGTAAATAATAAAGTCACTAGATATAGAAAGTACCGCAATCATCCGCCATTTTTGGGCAAATGTGCTGCCAACTTAAAAAAAATGACAAATAAAATTTGAATAGCTGTAATTTTTTATAACCTAAATCAGATAACAAAGATTTATCTACTTAATATTTACCATCGGTTTTAGGGTCGCAAAACAAAATCTGTTAAAAGCAGAGTTGTACAAATTCATGTTGTCTACTGAAATGATCAAAATCTTTGTTACTCTCACAATTATTAACAACTTTCAAGGGACAAACAATCTTGTTAGTGACAAAGTGATCCAACAAACTTAAAATATTAAAAATAGCGTACCACATTTTTCGATTCATCTTCGCCGGGAGGAACGTCAGGATTCTCAGAATCCCCTTCAGTTGCAGCATCGTGTTTGAGCATGTGCTTCATTTCTTTACGTAAAGCCAAAAATTCGTCCACTTCTAAAACTTTGTTTGGAGCATGGGAAGCGATATGTTCTTGGAAACTAAGCAGATATTGCGTTAAAACAGGACTGATAATAAAAGGGTACCTACTTGTCAAAATGTGTCGTGTAACCCTGCGTTGGAGTGGCAAGAAGACGATCGTAAATGGCGGTAACATGCTGTAAACGTTTTGCTTCAGTTTCCCATTTTATGTAGCTATCCCATAGTCGGTCCGAACGAAACTCCAAACCGCAAGCGGACAGTGCTCTTTCGAATTGAGACCTTATGAATTCTTCGTCGTCGGGACGCGACGTGCGAACATAGGTAAGGTAATGGATCCACAGATCCACCGACAGAGGAATAGCTTTCAGTCCACGTTCGAAAACCTTGACATTTAACAAGTCAGAGAGTTGTAACTAAAAACAGCCGATACGGACCTGCTTGCGTCTTAAAGAAATGACAATTTTAGCAATCAAAGTGAATAAGTGTGACGCAAACAAATACGTACCAACTTGAAGAGCCCTGAAATTTTTTGAAAATGATTAAAATATCATGAAGTATTCCATTTATCGAATATATGGAATCCTTACATTTTAATCTCATAAATTTGGTCCACCGCAGACTTCTTACAGGAACTAATCACACGGTGCTGAACGACTTTGGGACGTTACTTAGAAATTTTTCAACACATCACACATAATTATCTCACTACTAAGTCAAAGTTATCATAATAATCTAAATAATACATGTTACAAATATATAACATTTTATAATAATAAAATAAGTATTTCAATATGTAATTTATGCCAGAGGGCCCACCGTGGAGCTGTAGGGATTTCAAAATAATTACGTGACGGTATAAAACATTAACATAAATCAGATGATCAAAAATACGTACCTCCTCGCACTTTTTCTTGTTCCCTTTACGCTTTTCGTAATCCGCATATTTACGCCAGTATCCATAGCAATACGGATAGTGAGATAAGAAGGCGTCGTACGCTTCACGAGCCGCTTCCATATCATTCTATAAATCACAAACTTAAGATGGAATTAAAAAGCGTCTTAATGTCACCTCTTGATCAACATATTGCAACAAATACGTCCATCCGGTAAAATCAGCTGGATCGTCGTTTACAGCTTTCCAGTACTTATCCAGGGTAGGTAATTTTTTCGGTTTTGATGACTTATCGTCTTTTTCTTTTTCGACGTCAGCATCTAAGGCGGGTTTCTTTACGGGAGTTTCATTTTCGGAAGTTGGAGAACCTGGATCATAGTCGCCTTCAGCCAATTTACGTTTGTTTTTGATCGTTGGTAATTCATCTTCTGACACAACCTGTAATTCAATATTAAGCTGTAATGGTTTTAGGAAAATCATGTAATACATTATTATGAACCCATTTCCATACTTTTCCACGAATCCAAATTCTTTATATCTCCTGCAGTTTTTGAGACTTTTGCTCAAATTTGATATACTATGAGATCAAAAATGAGTTGCTGTTGAGTCGCCTTTGGAATTTTTTTTACATGGGAAATCGTACTTAACTTGAACTTTCAAAGGTAACTCGACGTCAACTAATTTTTGATCGCCCGTTATAAGTTACACTGAAGGTGTTATATCATTGTTCATATGTTAATTGTAGTGAGAATCTACACGGTATTATTTGTTCATGGATCATGTTCCATTTTCTACTCTTGAATTTTTTTTGGTGAGCCAACGGTAGATTGTAAAATAAGAATTTGATTTTCTGCTTTTTATCCCTATCTTTGTTGTTTGTTCGTCGGTCCGTCACATGTACTACTTCTACACGACTGAACCGATTTGGGCGATATAGGGCTCGTTTGAAAGGACTTGGTGCAAGGGTTCCATGCGTACTCATATTTTTGGTTTTGCGCATGCGCAGTGTCAAAATTGGTTTAACGCATGTGCAATGCTAACTTTTTTATTTATGAAATTTATGTGTAAACACTACGAGTGTAAGTGAAACTAACGTTTTCCAAATATTTTTGTGCCGTGCCAACTTTTTTTATTTACAAAAGCATTTAAATGAAATTTGATACATGAGCGCTTGAAAGAAAAGTAAATCTAACGCCAGTGTCAAAATTTAGTTTTGCGCATGCGCAGTGCCAAACGTTCTTATTTATGAAAGCATTTAAATGATGTTTGATATGAATTCGTAATTTTTTCTCTACAAAAAATTTAAATAGACTATTTCTAAACTAATTAGGGTAGTCAATAATGGGAAATGAAACAAGTATAAATTGTGCACAACTCTTGTGCAGATAAAGCGCATTTTTTTAACCGAAATACCTCTTGTTTTGACATTACCAATGGATGTATTTCTTGCAGACGTCTCAATCGCCCTTTGTGAGTACCCTCTTCCGACAATCCGTTCTTGAGGTATAAGGGAATATAATACATCACGATAAGAGGTCAAGGAGGAGGGCTATGATTGGTAGAAATTAATTCCTTTCGTCGAGATCTTTCATTAGAGTACCACTCCCCCCCATACTTTGATAAGAGGACAGACAGAAGGGCAGTAGTTGGTAGAAATCGGTTCCTTTTGTTGAGATCTTTAATTAGAATACAATGAGGTAAAATTTATTGTTACCCTCCGCCCCCCCGCCCGTTGCTCACTGATCTCGAAAAAGAGTCGCACGGGAAAGTTATAGCTTATACAAACCAATTTATTTCGATGAGACCTTTCATTAGAATACCATGAAGGGTAGAAAATGTGTTTACCCCCCCCCCATTTCTAAAGTTTAATTTGGCACCACTAAAGGCATGCGTATGCAAAATCTGAGACCAATTGGTTGTCATATGTAAAAGTTATGCACGTTTTACTTTCAAAAACAGCATCTCAGGAAATACTTCGTGAGGGGGCCCCCCCTTTTACACAGCGAAATTTGATGGCCGTCTGGCACACCTTCAAGGTATAGGCTACCTAAATTCCAGGACTCTAGGACCATTCCCCTAGAAGTAGTTCAAAACAGTAGAAGAGAGTCCGGACGGACGGACAAAACGCAAACAATAGCACATTTTTTTTAATTCTTAAAAAATGTGCTAAAAATTACTATTGAAATATTCCCACTTGTTATGTGCGCTGAATGAGCCGCAGAAGTTAGAATTAGCCTGCATTGCATATTCATCGAACACCAATGAACAAAAAAGACGTCGCTGTACAACCATCAATAATAATGAACATGTCTGTTAAGAAGGAGCATGTCATTTTCGGCAAACTGTATCACACCGTGAAAGATTCGTCGATAGCATCGCCTTCGCCAAAGCAGAATTACATTTCATATACAGTCCACTCCTAATAAATATCGCATATTATGGATACTTCCACTGGATATTGTGTTATGCAATTATTACCTGGGGACATGCTCTTGGCATCAAAAGAATTTTGCTACTTCAAAGACGCCCTATTATAATTATAACTCATCTGGATTATAGAGCTTGCTGTAAACATACATTTATAGAACTTGGGTGCCATCTATCTACAGTGGATTGATGTTACAAGAGGTGTGATGAACTAAGAATGTTTGATTTTTTGGATATAAGTCCTGCTTGGTGTGAATAGAATTTGAAGAATATTTTGGATTTTTCAAAAATCAAGTCGGCCTTGACAGTGCGGCAAAAACTATTTTCTTTTCAGGTAAACTGTACTTTTTCTTCATGATGCGACAAAATGTTACTAAGAAAAGTTGTTCAGCAGGAGAAATAATAATAATAATAGTAATTTCGACTCGGGGAGTCAATTCACATCACGACAGCAACAATTAACGAAACATTTAACCAAATAATCCAGGAACCGTATACCCTATCAGATTTTGTAACGCAAGATAAAACATACATTATACCAAAAAATGAGAACACCCTAGATCCGGCAAACTATAGACCAATCACTATAGCGCGTTCGCACCTCCAGATGCAGTATGGGGTCTTATGGACTAATTGCCTCTACTCTACTAGTTTGCGTCATTCTTCGATAATACTATCCTTGTTTCTAACCGCATTGATGTCAAATTGACATATGATTAAGTATTAAAACAAAACATAATCTCCTTGTGTTGTCCTTGTCACGTTTGGCAATCATGTACTGTATGTCCATAAGCACCATACTGCATCTGGAGGTGCGAACGCGCTATAGTGATATATCATCACTTATTACACTCAAAATAGACAAGCACATAACATATCACATTTTGACAGAGGAACAGAAGGGGTGCAGGAAGAACTCAGGGTTGCAAAGAGCAGGTAATAATAGATAGTACAGCTATGAAATATGCAGAAACACATAGAAGGAATATAATAACATGCTATATTGATTACCAAAAAGAGTTCGACTTGATACCGCATAGTTGGTTACTCAAGATCTTGAAATCTACAAAATAAACCATGTCATATTCCAACAGTTTCACACATGATTCATGTGTAAAAAACAGTACTGGCTTGCAACACGATACACAACATACTGTAATATCACCACCTGTAACCCTTTCAATCACACAAATACAACTTACTGAACAAAGTGCAGAAAATACAAATAATACAATTGAGAATTTACATAGTTTATTTTTCTAAATTTGCATTTTTCTCGTACACTTTGTGCGTCGGGTTCACAATAAAGGCGCTAGAGGGCATTTTCCAAATATGAGCAAAGATAATTGCAATGACCTCAGCAATGACTCTATTAAAAGTAGTCGGAAAGTCAGGTCAGAAGTTTACCTGACAACTAGTTTTTCCTAAAACTTGTAATATCAAAGTTCTTCATATGACGCCAACTTAAGTAGACACACTGTATATTTTTTACTTAAAATGCTCAAAAACGTTTATAGAAACGACCCCTCTTTTTTCTTAGTTTTACATTGAGTTTTGACAGTTTTGTTTACCATGAATTTGCAATTTTCTTGTGCTCCATTTGTTAATGACCTATACGCAAATAGAATAGCGCTGGTCTTAATTTCGTTTAGCCCTTAGTATTTAACCAACCCTACCTTGTACGCCCATAGCACTGAATAATCTTCTGTACCCCTTTGGTACAAATTAATAATATGCTATTGGAACATTTGAAAGCAGTGTAACTTTCAAGGCCATTCGCAAACAATACATTTACAATATTCTTTAACCTTAATATTATTTGATGATTCGATAGTAAATAATACTATGGTATAAAAATTACAATCAGTATAAACTGGTTGAGTGGAAGAACGTTTGTCAGTATACCATTTTAGTAAACGTATTATTAGCAGTATTAATATTATTACTATTATAATTGTTTTTTTTTAAATTTTCTCACGTTTGATATTATAGATATGTGATGTTCGTGTCGTAAAGGTTCAGGGGCAAGTAGCCTTTGTCAGCACGTGTAATTGCTGCATGAATGGGGTGATCTTGATTGTGAAACTATTGTCTTAAGTCTTAACTGTGTATTTGTGTTGAGTGTAGTTCTGATATGTCTATTAAACCTCTTCCTCCTTTTCATCTGCTGATGGTGATGCGTTCTTGTGCTGAGTTAGGATGTAATTTTTTATGTTTAGTGAGTTGTGTTCGTGTTAGGGTGTTTATGTTTTCCAGGTCTGTGTCTGTCCATTTTATAATTCCAAACGAGTATGCCAGTATGGGAATGGCGTATGCGTTTATAGCTTTGATTTTAGGATTTGGTTGTCTTTTCTTGTATTCATCCTTTAGTTGTTGTTTGATTATTGTGTGTTTAATGGTTGTTTTATGCATATATATTTGTATATTTCATTTATCTGCATGTTTGTTAGTATTGCAGGGTTTAAGTTTCTGTTTTGTTCTCTGCGGTTAGTTTTCCTCTTTCTATGTGCATGGCTTTACATTTTTCTATTCCAAATTCCATCTTTATGCCCGCTGTCAATTTTTCTATTATTTTTACTAGTTGTGTCAGTTGTGATTTTGTTGTATCATATAATTTTGTTGTATTTTATCTATTTATTGTTATTATTATTATTATGTCTCCCTATATTTGCTTAAGTAATAAAATCCACGTCATACTAACTGAAGTTTAATTTTAAAGTGTTTTATATTTCATAAATAACTGGCTATATCCAAAATATTTTTAGCAAACCCGTTAATGATGCGCAAGATTTTTTAACTAAGGTCAATACAACAAAAGAACAGTTAGAAGGCAATGGTAGAAGTTATCCTATTCCTTTATGCAGTTTTGTCAACATTCTCAAAGCTGTGAATTCGAATGTCATTTTAGTTACACATATGAATCTTATATTTACAAGCAAGTTGTGGTGGGGTGGTGCATGTCTTACACTCGCTATGGCCATAGGTACCACTACTATGAATGAATAAACAATTCAGCTACAGTAGCGTGTTGAGGCGAGCAACTATATACTGATTTTCGTTTCAGATCATTATGGCTATGATCCCCGCACGCTTTCTCATAATTTGCAAAATTTCTTTCCACAACCCACAACGACTATTAATATACAACGTCAACAACCTCAACCCGACAACGTCTAATTTTTATACGGCCTGTAAAAAAAGTACACACTGTATACTGTAGAATTTTTTATTACGAATACGATGATATACGGCATACAAAAAAAAAAAAAGTGTAAAACTGTTGGTTTCAACAGAATGGTGCAACCGCGCACAAGGTCATAATCATGCGAGAATACAAATCAGGCAATTTCGTGAAAAATTTGCCCAACAGTCGCTTAAAAACGACACATGCTCATGTGAACTTAGCGCTTGTTAGGTATAATAAAATTGGTAAAATAAAAAATATGAACATTACCTCAGTATCTGCAGGCAATTCAGCACGTTTCGGTCCGGGCAACTCTTCATCAGATACTTCCTCTGTTTCCGGCACTTTAGCCACCGGAACACCTGGTAGTTCGTCTTCAGAAATAACCTCTGTATCTGGGTCACCGATCTAAAAATGTGCGTGTTACTAACTAAAACGACAAGTTACACAAATAGTGTTACATCCATAGACTGTGCGGGCGCTTGATCACCAGTATTAGTTTCCATTTTATCCATGCTACCCTCTTCCACTGTTTCATTTTCAGTTACGCTTGGTGGCTTTTCAGTTTTATGCATGGTGCCATCGTCAATGTCCATTTTGCTATCTTCCCGTGCTTCACTGACATTAGATTCATTCTGTTGTAAACTGACATCTTCCAATAAAACATCGGGTTCCACTGCAGTTGCCCCTATCGTATTTTCTACCAAGTTATCAACGCTATTATTCTCTTCTACGTTCTCTGCCGCTAGATTGTTTTCCAAGTTACTTTCCGCACACTCTGATGAAACAATAGCACCCTTAAATGAGTTTAGTTCACTATTGCCGCCAATGGACTCTTCCGGAAATTGTGCAGTGTTACTGCAATTATCGATCTCATTATTGTCGCTCCTAACAAACCGGTTCATTTCCACGGCTTCGTTTGCATTGTCTGAATTTTCTAATTCTGCACCTTGCAATTGGGAATCGTCAGTTTTGGGCTCCACGTGATCTGCAACTTCCTCTTCGTCCGAGACCTCCACTTCCACCAAAACCATTTTCTTCTTTTTCCGACCGGTAGTCTTCGTTGGGGGGGCGGCAGGTGTACGAACTGCTCGTCCGGATCGCGTTCTTCGTACTTCTGAAATGAGGTGGTGCAATAAAATGAGATCAAATTTTGTTACGTAAAATTAATGCTTACCAGATTCATTGACAACTGTATCTTCTTTATCAGCCATGTTTCTATCCTAAAGTCTCTTAACTTTATTTGAAGAATACAATTAAATTAAAAATGAATAAATAGCTTAAACAGCGTCACTTTTTAGGCATGAAAGGATGCCACCACATTTGTGTTTTTTCAATAGACACAAAATCAATTTTCTTTCTATGAGAATTCTCTCATTTGTTCCAATTTCCACAGTTTCAAACAAGCCGATGGTGTATTATACAGGATGAGTCAATAACACGTTAACAAAAAAAGTCGTATTATGACAAATGCTTTGTACATACGCAAGTAGGTAGGTACAGATACCAAATGTAACTAGATACTCATACTTGATGCAGATGATATACAAAGAACACAACTTCTATATTAAACCCGGACATCATCAAGTATTATAAAAAGCATTTTAAAAGAACATTTTATTGAAATGTTCTATTTTAAATATACATGCTTTTGAAATAATAAATGTCTTTAAATGTACCACTCCATATTTTATTTCTTTCAGTATTAATAACACAATCCGTCCCACAGCTAAGGAATCATATCACATCGCCGAGGAAGAGGAAGCCATAATTAGATTTTATATATATTTGGACAAAGGACCCCCCCCCCCCACTTCATGAAATCCGGCAACACGCACTTTCACTTGGCAATACCGTAAGTAGAGGGGAAGACACCGGTTTGCGTGTCTTTTGTACTATATGGTCTAAGGTGTCTTTTGATTTTTGAATCATATAACTTCCAGTCGTGCTCACTTTTGGTCCAAATTCCTTAGTATCTCTATAATTTATTTTGCTACATTTTTGGGAAACTAAGTCTAACTAGTCTCGATAGTTTCAAAACTAAACCCTTGAAAAGAAAAGCAGAGGGGTTAGTTCCGGGCGGGCATTCATTTAAATTCGATGCTATATAATTAAGTTAATGACGTTTTTGCGCGATCGGTCATTTCTGACTATTTACCATGTGTGTTTCCATGACAGTATACTTTGTTTCACTGGTGCTGAACCTGACGTCATAAATGCGATTCTCTCTTCATTACATTTAAATCGATTGAGACAAAAAAATTACGTCATTAACGTAAGTCGTGACAAATAAACCAATTATTGATCTGTCAATAATATCAATCCGTCAAACGATTTTCGTTAGATTTCCAGTGTTTTGAGACTTCTTCCATATCACTGCGAGTATAATCCAATCGAAATGGTATGGTCAGAATGCAAACAGCATTACGATGCAAGGATCGGTTCAATTCAGCCTGTCACACACAGTGCCGTTTTGTCTTTATGGAATGAGGCACTGCACAAAGTAACCTCTTTATATGCTGTTTTGTGAAACAGTACTTAATAACTTTAATGTTTAGGTTACACCGGAAAAATGGAAAAGATATTTTGATCATACAAGAGGCATTATAAACCAGGCCTGGGAACGGGAACAACATATTGGGCGCGTTCATAAGACACAACTGTTGTGGAACAGTTACCGATACGTCTTATAATTACGTTGCTACTTTTACGCTCTTTACGGAGCAGTCGGCCATTTTTAGTAGCGCAGTGTAAATTGACAAGTATCTTGTCATTTAAGGTTAATTATTCGCTATTTTGGGATTACGAATTGGTTATTATAAGTTTTGATGTTTTTGTGTGATTCTAATGGATTTACAAGCGATTATTGCTCTTTTGGTTGAAGATCGAGGTATTTAATGTTGCAATAATTGAAAATGTTGCTTTAGATTTAGCAGAACCCCTAAACATTATTGGCAATGAGGTAAGGGAACGAAATGCTATTCCTCGAAATTTAAATTATTATGAGGAAACAATCCCTCAATATTTGGGGGATCTGTTCGTTCAGCACTTTAGGATGTCGCGAGAATGTTTTGGAGAATTAAGTACTGTAATTGGAAATAATCAACGACTACAAAACTCGACAATACCAATGCAAAAGAAGATACTGTTTACTTTGTGGGTGTTGGCCAAACCAGAATCATTCTTGGCAGCAGGAGATCGATTCGGATTGGCTAGAAGTACTGCACATGGTATTTTTAAAGATGTTGTTGCAGTCTTTGTAGAGTTGCTAAATAGATATATAACGTGGCCAAATAATCATGATACGGCAATTAGGGCATTTCATGACAAGTCAGGTGGATTCCCTGGAGTTATTGGGGCTATTGATGGTTGCCACATTCAAATGAAACAACCAACTGCAAACGCTAACGATTACTATAATCGTAAACAAGTGCATTCTGTAATTCTTCAGGGAATATGTAATCATAAAAAACTATTTATGGACATATATGTGGGTATGCCTGGCAGAGTGCACGATGCACATGTTCTGCGTACCAGTCCAGTATATGGTCATCTGGTAAATAACAACAACACAATAATGCCACACAATTGCCATATTCTTGGAGATTCGGCTTACCCCCTAATGGAAAATCTCTTAACACCTTTTCGGGACAATGGGCACTTAAACGAAGACCAAATACGTTACAATGTTAAATTGTCAACGATAAGAGCAGTTATCGAAAGGGCCTTCGGTCAATTAAAGGGAAAGTTCAGGCGTCTGAAATATTTAGACATTGCAGAACCTGACTTCGCAACAGAAATTATTACTGCTGCTTGTGTTTTGCACAACTTTACCCTTATGTGGGGGGAAGAAATGCACGACAATGAAGCAATTATAGAAGGAGAAAATAATCACCAAGAAGCTGATGATAACGATGTTGTCGCCGACCATCAAAATGGCGTAGAAAAACGCAATTTTATTGTAAATATTTTACGACATTAGAACAAACAATGCATGGGTATTATTACTTTTTGGATTATCTTCTTTCTAACATTAATTTTAAAATTTCATTCCTTTCTTTTTGAATATCATTACTCTCTTCTATTGCTTTGCGCAGCAAAGTTATTTCCATTATCCTTCTCTCTTCGAGTTCGAGTTGTTTTTTTCTCTGCCTGAACAATGTGCTCATTTTATGTGCGCTGCCGCTAGGGGTTTTCGTAGGTGCGCTTTCTGCTTCACTCACTTCAAATGTTTGCGATAAGGCTTCTGGTTTATCTCTTATTGGTGGCATGCTGGAAATTGTATGTGGTTTTACACTTTTGTCTTCTTGAAATAAATCGTCAAATGATTCATAATGTTCCCACGAAATTCTACCTCTTCCAGTCCTAGTTATTGTATCTTTTAATCCAGTGTAGGTTTTCTTTAAATTTCTAAATTTTCTGTCTAAAATTTCTTCGGTTACCTCGTAACCTTCCTTTAAAAATTGACTTTTAATTTGTGCCCAAAGTGCTTTTTTTTAATTTTTGGATCTCTGAACTTATCCTTTAATGTTTTATAATTTGAAATCAGTAAAAGTGTGGTATTACGATTCCATGCGAATTCAGTACCTAAACAATGTAGAATTAGATAGTCTAATTGGGAGTAATAATTAGCTACCTAAATTGCAATTTGCATTTGAACCATTAGTAGATGGTTGGGGATCATCAATACTTTGTTCATTCACCATAATATTGGCAGCTATTAATTGCTGTTTATCTACAGCAATTAATTGCTCATTACCTAAACAATTAATGAACATTAGATTCTTATAGTGTAGATAGGAGTACATCGTTATAATCATAACATAATTTGTCTACATGTCATTGGTTACATAGTTAATGACCTACCATACCCATCTTCAAAGATGCACTGCAACTTTCCATCTTCAGTCATAATAATGTTTCCTGAAGAATTATATCTAAAATCTTTAAATGCCATATATTCTTGGGCCATTTTAAAATAACTCTGTTCCCGCGATATAAGAAATGTAAACTGTGCACGTTCGACAGTTGTCAAAGTATAGAGAGTGACGTTAACGTCAAGTGCTCGTGTCAAAGTAGCGGTCGTGTCATAAGACCACAACTGTTACCGATACGCTACGAGGTAGCTGTATGTGTCTTATGAACGCGCCCATTGATACATCAGACATCTTACCTGTGATTGTCAACTTGGACGAATCAGGGTATCGATTCCCGAAGTTAGTCGATATGCTCCGTGATGTGCATGTGATGTGACCGGCTGCCATGACGTCATGATCGTATACGATAGGGATAAGTTCAAGTTTAGCTGCATTCCCGAATCGCGAACAAACTGTATGCGCTAACCAATCACAGACAAGAATTGAACTGTCATTTGTCAGTTTTGTATTTTGTTTCGTTTTTGCATTAAGGATACTGTTATTAATAACCAGAAAATCCTCGAACAATTCCATGTTTTATTTCACAGAAAATATGTGAATTTATAGGTTAGGGCACTGAATAACCTCTTTAGCAAAACAGCTGCAAGATCCGTCCTGTAGCTGGAACTGCGCATGACTTTCACGCAACGAGTGGTCTAGACCAGTCGTTGCGTTCGATCAACTTTTCGCTCGATGTGGTAGGTTCGAGAATGCAGTGACATTCACGTTCACATCAAGGTCAGTCGATGTGAACAAAGCACATCTTCGGGAATCGACGCCCGATAGTGATGAAGATTATTATGGTGATTATATTCATGAGACAGAAGAGAATGAGCGTGTTTAAGAATATTACTTTGGGCCGTTTATACATATATACTTGTGGTGTAGTGTCGTTTTTTCTTTTGTACATACGATTTGAATATGAACATTTGAGTTTTTTCAGGAATAAATATCTTCACTACCTGTTTTCTCTCACAATTGCGTTTTTTTTAAATAAATCGGATCAGAAGATATTCAAGATCCTTTATGCGAATATCTCGAGTGTGTGGCAAAAGAACAGAAACTGTATGTATGCTTGTTATTTCAATGAGCCTGTGGTACGAGTATAATGCCTACGCTTTATCTCAAATTTGTAAGGCGCGTATACATCTGAGCATTTGGGTCCGAATGAGCAAGGCGAGCGCGAATGAGCATTCAAATGTGGACGACTGAGCAACGTGCGCCGAGCACGCTCGACCCGATCCAAATTTTGTCGGTAGATTAAAGCGAGCGCTTGCGGCGAACACGCTCATACGTGCTCAGTGTGGACATCGACAGGGAACGGAAAGGACATACCATATTGAAACGCGCACTACGAGCATTCATTGAGCGAAGCTCATGTGTCTCGATCGCGTGTCCCATTCAGATGTGTACTCAGCCCCCTTTCCAAATGCTCATTCGCGCTCGCCTTGCTCATTCGACCCAATGCTCAGATGTATACGCGCCTTAATATATAAATGCGAAAGGCCTACCGACAAACCATGGCCTATACGACTTCTGCAAATGGCTAGTTAAGGATCATTAAAATTCGCGCAACTTAACCTGTTCTGTCCGTTAGCCACCCTGAGAGACCCCTTGGTGTGAAGAGTACATCCTATTCCACTCCTTTCCGGTTCCTCAAATCATTTCTCAATAAGTGTACAGGTTTAGACTAGGTCCAAATAAACACATGAGCTGCTGGCTAATGAACTTATGTTTAAGGGCGATAAAAAAACGCGTATTCTTCACATTGGTAGCATACTTAATTTCACATCAACATTATGTAAACAAAATATTAATTTACGAACTGCCTAAAGACAAACTTTAAGTTACAAATGTTCCTATGCGTTTTCTGTAACTGTTGTACTAAAATCTTTAAACTAAATAATTCATTTATGTTTGATCTAAGGTAGTAGTTTGTTGCTATATAAATAATTTAGAGTTTGTCATTAGAAACTGATACAATAAAAAACGTTGTTCATATTGATGTTTAATAGCAGTTCTTATTCAATTTAATACCATCAACATGGTAGCAGAGCGTGGTTCTTTCTAAATATTCGTTGGTACGTCATTCAAAGGAAATCTTGGTTGCTAGCGTGGAATAGATAGCGCAGTGGATCGATAAAATCGGAATCAATTTTTTTTTTTGACAAGAGACGACACGAAAAATGGAAATTCAAGGAATAGAAAAACTACGGGGTATTGAAAATTGGAGTATTTGGAAATTTGCTATAAGAAATTTATTACGAGGAAAAGTGGACGCGTATGAAGTTTGCATTGGGGAAATACTGAAGCCAGTGCAATTAGCTATTGAAGATAAGGACTTTAATCAGGCAGAATACGATGCAAAATTCAAGGCTTGGGACAGGGGAGATCGTGCAGCAAGTCAGATAATTATTAAATCTCTAGAATCAAAGGTTATGGCGTTGTTGGTTTCATGTGAAACGGCACGGGAAATTTGGCTCAAATTGCATTCTATTTTTGAGCAACGAACCAAACAAGCTGCGCATACTGTTCAAACTGAATTTTTCAATTTTAGTAAAAATCCTGCTGATAATATGGTGACTCACATTGCTCGTTATGAGGAGCTGGTTCTGCGCATGCAGCAGCTGAATGTGAAACCGGACGAGTCTTCACTCGTAGTAAAGATGCTCGATTCTCTCTCAGATGACTACGAGGGCCTTCAACAAGCTTGGTGGGCGAGATCTGAACAACAGCAAACATTTGCGAATTTGGTTGAAGTGTTGACATCGGAAGAAAAACGTCGGCAGCAGAAAACAGGAAAACAGGAAGAGTTAGTCGCACTTTTTTCTAGTAAGGCCTACATAAAAAAGAAATATGCCAATAATGGTGGCAATAATTTTAATAAAATTAAATGCTACCGGTGCGGACGTGTGGGGCATATCCGGAAAAATTGCAAAAAGGGAAAAGAAGACAGTGAAGAAAAATCGAAAGACGAGGCTGAGGCTCTCAGCGCGGAAGATGGCGATGTTTGGATTGTTGATTCCGGAGCTACAGATCACATAACTCGTCATCGTGAGTGGTTTTTGTCTTATGAGCAGTTTGCAGTTCCCTTAAAAATTTATGTCGGCGACAAATCAACAATGGACGCTCTCGGAAAAGGAAGTATAAAATTTCAGGCTTATGTCGACAGAAAGAAAATAGAATGTCACATGGAAAATGTTCTTTTTGTGCCAGGGGCACGAAGAAATCTTTTTTCGGTCACGGCTGCGTTGGACAAGGGCATGAAGTTCAGATCTTCCAGCGAAAGATGTGAATTCACTCGGGATGGAGTTGTAAAAGCATACGGAGTTCGAATGGGTCAATTATTCAGGATGGTAATTCAAATAACATTTCCGAAAGATTATGTAAATGAGGCCAATCTAACGACGAAAATTACACTTCAAAATTGGCATGAAAAATTTGGACATCAGAACAAACAACATGTCAAGAAAATTTTGAAAAACCAGAAAATCGACTTCATCGAGGACGAAACATTTTGTGGAGCTTGCGTGGAAGGAAAACAACACCGGAGTACTTTTGAATCACGAAATCAGCGTGCTACGACGACTGGAACAGTTCTACATGTTGATTTGTGCGGACCAATGGAATGCACTTCGTTGGGTGGTGCTAAATATTTTGCGTGTTTTACTTGTGATTATTCAAGAATGCGATTTGTTTATTTCCTCAAGGAAAAATCAGAAACTGCTGGAAAAATTGTAGAGGTGTTACAAATCATAAAAACTCAACTTGGTAGATCGATGAAAACCCTGCAGTGTGATGGAGGAAAAGAATTCGACAACAGCGAGGTTCGAAAAATATTGAAGTTGGACGGGGTGAATTTGGCGGTGTCAAATCCTTATACGCATGAACAAAATGGATGCGCTGAACGAACAAACAGAACAGTGGTTGATTTGGCTCGAACAATGCTTTTGGCTAAAAAATTGCCAAAATATTTGTGGGCGGAAGCGGTCAATACTGCTGTTTACATTTTGAATCGCAGTGGACCAAGCGGAGTTGAAAACAAATCTCCTTACGAACTTTTCACGGGGAAGAAGGTGAATTTAAATCGTTTCTATGTTTTTGGCACAGATTGTTTCGTGCACGTACCGAAAGAAAAGAGAAATAAATGGGACCCAAAAGGCAAACGAGGAATTTTTGTCGGATATTCTGACAATATTGACGGTTTTCGTATTTGGTATAAATCGGAAAATCGCATCGTTCGCAGTAAATGCGTTGTTTTTGAACCAGAACAGTCTGAAAAATTATTGTCATTATTTCCGGAGAAGACAAGAAGCGCAGATAGTCAAGGTCCCGAAACATTTCCAGGAGAAGATTTCATCGATCAAGGGAATTTGCAAGATCATGAAGAAGATTTTGTCGATCAAGAGACGAGCACACCAACTCAAGAAAAGGAATTGGAGGGTAAAGCATCGGAAGAAATCTTGGAAAAACGACATCTCAGAAATCGGAACGATCTCAAAGCACCAAACAGGTTGTTATATGCAATGCTTTCGGAAGTTGTTGAACCAAAAAGTTATAACGAGGCCATAAAATCGGCAGAAAAGCAGAATTGGGTGACCGCCATGAACGAAGAAATGGCATCATTGAAAGAAAATTCGACGTGGAAAATTGTTGAACTGCCGGAAAAGCGAAAAACTATTTCTAATCGCTGGGTATATCGTGTGAAACGGGATTCTTACGGGAATGTTTCGCGGTTTAAGGCACGTTTAGTTGTCAGAGGATTTAGTCAGCGAGAAGGTATTGATTATAATGAGACATTTAGTCCTGTGGCACGACTTGATTCAATTCGGATAGTTTTGAGTATTGCAGCGAAAGAAAAATTGAAGATTGCTCAATTTGACGTCAAGACTGCATTTTTTATATGGAAAAATTGATGAAGAAATTTACATGGATCAACCTGAAGGTTATGAAGATGGAAGTCAGCGTGTTTGTAAATTGCAGAGGAGTCTTTATGGTTTAAAACAATCCCCAAGATGCTGGAACGAACGGTTCAAGGAGGTTTTAATTTCATTTGGTTTACAGGAGAGTACAGCTGACCCATGTTTATTTTACCGTATTTCCAAAAATGAAAAACTGATAGTCGTTATTTATGTGGACGATGGATTGGTTGTTGCCACAACAAAAGAATCTATTAATAAATTCATTGGAAAACTCGAAGAAGAATTCAAAATGACAGCGGAGCCAGTCGGATGTTTTCTCAATATTCAAATTAATCAACATAACGATGGAACAATTTTCATTAATCAAAAACGGTACGTTGATGACATAATTGAAAAATTTAAAATGACAGAAGCAAATTCAGTTAGTACGCCAATTGAAAGATGTCAATTAACAGGGGAAGAAATGAAATTTGAATTGACAAAAGCCCCTTATCGAGAAGCAGTAGGGTGCTTAATGTATTTAGCAGTATCTACTCGTCCTGATATCACGTTTGTTGTAAATTATGTTTCACAGTTTCTGGAAGAACCAAGGGAACAGCACTGGACAATGGTAAAAAGGATCATTAAATACTTGAAGGGCACAGCTGAAATGGGAATTTATTACAAAGAAGTTGACACTCAAGTTAACGAATTAGAGTCATACAGCGACGCAGATTTTGCAAGTGACCCTCGTACAAGACGGTCTGTCAGCGGTCTGGTTTTTAAATTTTGTGGAGGTGCTATCGTCTGGGCAAGCAGGAAGCAGAAAAGTGTTTCCTTATCTACCACAGAGGCGGAATATGTGGCTGCCAGCGAAGCAGCTAAAGACATTGTATGGTTAAATCGTCTTTTTGGGGAAATTGCACCATTAGAAAAAGTACCAACGCTTCGTGTAGATAGCATACGCGCAATAAAACTCGCTCGAAACCCAAGTTTCCACAAGAGATCGAAACATATTGATGTGCGGGCGCATTTTGTACGGGAACGAGTTCAAAATAAGGAGATGAACATAGTGCATGTTGCAAGTGAAGATCAAGTTGCGGATATTTTAACTAAGCTAATTCCAAAAATTCAATTTCAACATCTTAGAGAAAAATTGGGGATGTTTTCATTGTAACATAAATGAAAGTTTAAAGTTTGAGGGGAAGTGTTGTACTAAAATCTTTAAACTAAATAATTCATTTATGTTTGATCTAAGGTAGTAGTTTGTTGCTATATAAATAAGTTAGAGTTTGTCGTTAGAAACCGATACAATAAAAAACGTTGTTCATATTGATGTTTAATAGCAGTTCTTATTCAATTTAATACCATCAACAATATGGTTTTTAACGAAGTTAACTCACGTGGACAAGTGGACTTATAGACATGCAATCGTGCAAAGATCGTGATTTTAAGTTTATAATGAACTATCAAGATCATTTGAGCAAGTTTGTAATTTTACGTCCTTTAAAAACAAAAACAACAGCTGAGGTTAGTTACAATTTAATTGATATTTTTTGCATTTTTGGTGCTCCGTCAATACTCCAGTCAGATAATGGACGAGAATTTGTTAATTGTGTCATAGACGAATTGACCGTCATGTGGCCACAATTAAAAATTGTACATGGCAAACCGCACCATTCCCAGAGTCAAGGGAGTGTAGAAAGAGCCAATCGGGACGTGGAGGAAATGATAAGAGCTTGGATGATAGATAACGATTCCACTCAATGGAACGAAGGTTTGCGTTTTTGCCAGTACCAAAAAAATAATAGCTTCCATTCTGGAATCAAGCAATCGCCGTTTGAAGCACTGTTTGGAAGGAAAGCCAAATTAGGACTAGCATCTAGTGCTCTTCCACTTCTGTTATTGAAAGCTTGAACACAGAAGAAGATGTAGAAGAAGTAACTGGTTCAGTGATAAATGAAACTTTAGTGCAAACAGAAGAATCAGATCAGATTGAGGAGGAAGATGTTCAAACTACTGAAGAAATATTATTTTATGAAGAATCGGATAAATCAGATCTGATTGAGCAGCTAGAAACCCAAACTACTGAGGAAATATTACTAAATGAAGGAACGGACAAAATAGACCAAATTGAAGAGAGCGAAGTCCAAACTACCGAAGAAACATCAATACTAGGTAAATGATGTTCACCTAAACATTAAAAAAAATCAACAGATAGCCGTCATGGGACTAGAGCAACAAGCAAAACGTATGAAGTCTCAGAGTGATTCCAAATATCCACCCTCGTATCCACCACTCGAATGTGGAACAACCGTAACAATTCCAGTACGGTACCCGATGTGGACCGGAGTAAAAGTGATCTCAGAAACCTTATAGGTATGGTTTTTAGCGGCATTTTTGCAAAAAATTTTTTTTGTAAAAGTAGCTTTTAATCTCACTTTGGCTGGCTGGCTGGCTGCTGGCTGGCTGGCTGGCTGGCTGGCTGGCTGGCAGCAAATGTGGGCGCGTAGAAGAACTCTTGTAGAAAGGCAACGGGTGTACGTGTATCTACAGGGCCGTGAAAATTGTCAACCTTAGGGACATGGCTACAAGATGTGGGGTTGGCGACATCTGGGCGTCATCCTCGAGCGTAGTATACTAACGTGAAGGTTTTTCAGTTTTTTCCTATCTTCTACTACAGTTTTGGTCCGATTCTTTTGAAATTGGTGTCGTCGGAAAGATGTTGTAAACGCGCACAACTCTTGCGTGGCGGAATTTTGTTTTTTGTCATAGGGGCGAAATTAACGACCTTTTGCGAGGCGCGCGCGCGTCTTCGAGAAGTAGTCAACTTCGGGCGCCTTTTACCTTCCGTTGCGAACTCACGCGGTTTAACGTTTCGTAAATCTCGAATCGCTGTCTCTCTTTCTCGTGTCGCCAATAGAAGTGGATTGCGAGTGAACGGGACGTCGGAAGTGGGACCGTAAAAGAGAATGTGGTAGCCCGCGACACGATCTCACTGATGGTGGAGTCAAATCTTCAAACGCGAATTGCGGGTGAACGGGACGTCGGAAGTGGGTA
>NW_022170249.1:30128280-30133296 GCF_008802855.1 Photinus pyralis
GCACTTGGAATAAAGGAAAATCAAACGCCAATTTCAAAATTTGGTTTTGCGCATGCGCAGTGCCAACTTTTTTTATTTATGGAAGAATTTAAGCGAAATTTGATACATAGGCACTTGGGATAAAGGAAAATCAAACGCCAATTTCAAAATTTGGTTTTTGCGCATGCGCAGTGCCAACTTTTTTATTTATGGAAGAATTTAAACGAAATTTGATACATAGGCACTTGGGATAAAGGAAAATCAAACGCCAGTTTCAAAATTTGGCTTTGCGCATGCGCAGTGCCAACTTTTTTATTTATGGAAGAATTTAAATGAAATGTGATATATGTATGCACTTGGAATAAAGGAAAATCTAGCGGTAGTTTCAAAATTTTATTTTGCGCATGCGCAGTGCCAACTTTTTTATCTATGGAACCATTTAAGTGAAATTTGATACTTAGGCGCTTGGAACAAAGGAAAATCTAACATTAGTTTTAAAATTTAGGTTTGCGCATGCGCAGTTCCAACTTTCTTATTTAGAAAAGCATTGTAATGAAATTCTTCTCATAAACTGAAATTGAAGTAGCACGTCAACAATGGATTGCCCATGTGCAACGCTATCTTTCATATTTGTTGCCGGATTTTTACGATTTTAACAGAAGTTGCATCTTACAAATGGGAAATGAATGCAAGTGGAAATGCGCTTTATGTAAATCGTTTACGATTACTTTTTAACTTGTTATACTATAGTATTATTTACTATCGAATCACTGACATCAAATGACATTCAGGTTAAAGAATATTGTAAATGTATTGTTTGCGAATGGCCTTCCACTGCTTTCAAATGTTCAAATAGCATATTATTAATTAGTACCAAAGGCGTACAGAGATTATTCAGTGCTATTGGCGTACAAGTAACTGTTAGTTAAATCCCAAGTGCTAAACGAAATTAAGACCAACACTATTCTATTTGCGTATAGGTCATTAATGAATGGAGCATGAAAAAATTGCAAATTAATACAAAACTGTCGAAACTCAATGTAAAACTAAGAAAAAAGAGCTCTTTGCAACCCTGACTTCTTCCTGCACCCCTTCTGTTCCTCTGTCAAAATGTTATGTTATGTGCTTGTCTATTTTGAGTGTAATAAGTGACAATATATCACAAGTGATTGCTCTATAGTTTGCCAGATCTAGGCTGTTCTCATTTTTTGGTATAATGTATGTGTTACCTGGCGTTAGAAAATCTGATAGCGTATGCGGTTCCTGGATTATTTGGTTAAATGTTTCGTTAGTTGTTGGTGTAGTGATGCTGATAGTTGTCTATGTAATCGATTCCCTGAGTCGAAATTACTATCATTATTATTTCTCCTGCTGAACAACTTTTCTTAGTAACATTTTGTCGTATCATGAACAAAAAGTGCAGTTTACCTGAAAAGAAAATAGTTTTTGCTGCACTGTCAAGGCCGACTTGATTTTTGAAAAATCCAAAATATTCTTCAAATTCTATTCACACCAAGCAGGACTTATATCCAGAAAACTCCAAAATTCTTAGTCCATCACACCTCTTGTAACATCAATCCAGGGACACACTGTAGATAGGTGGCACCCAAGTTCTATAAATGTATGTTTATAGCAAGCTCTATAATGCAGATCAGTTATAATTATAATAGCGCGTCTTTGAAGTAGCAAAATTCTTTTGATGCCAAGAGCCATGTCCCCAGGTAATAATTGCATCGAGTGGAAGTATCCATAATATGTGATATTTATTAGGAGTGGACCTCAGAGTAAGAATCTTACTCTGAGGAGTGGACTGTATATGAAATGTAATTCTGCTTTGGCGAAGGCGATGCTATCGACGAATCTTTCACGGTGTGATACAGTTTGCCGAAAATGACATGCTCCTTCTTAACAGACATGTTCATTATTATTGATGGTTGTACAGCGACGTCTTTTTTGTTCGTTGGTGTTCGATGAATATGCAATGCAGGCTAATTCTAACTTCTGCGGCTCATTCAGCGCACATATTTCAATAGTAATTTTTAGCACATTTTTTAAGAATTAAAAAAAATGTGCTATTGTTTGCGTTTTGTCCGTCCGTCCGGACCCTCTTCTACTGTTTTGAACTACTTCTAAGGGAATGGTCTTAGAGTCCTGGAATTTTTTGAAGTAGGCAGCCTATACCTTGAAGGTGTGCCAGACGGCCATCAAATTTCGCTGTCTAAAAGGGGGCCCCCCCCCCACGAATTATTTCCTGAGATGCTGTTTTTGAAAGTAAAACGTGCATAACTTTTACATACGACAACCAATTGGTCTCAGATTTTGCATACGCATGCCTTTAGTGGTGCCAAGTTAAACTTTGAAAATTGGGGGGGGGGTAAATATATAAATACATGTTCTACCCTTCATGGTATTCATTGGTTTGTATAAACTATAACTTTCTTGTGTGACTTTTTCGAGATCAGTGAGCGACGGGGCCGGGGGGGGTCTCAACAAAAGGAACCGTTTTCTACCAACTACTACCCTTCTTTCTGTCCTCTTATCAAACTGTGGGGGGGGGGGGGAACCTTTTATCCTTCATGGTACTCTAATGAAAGATCTCGACGAAAGGAATTAATTTCTACCAACCATAGCCCTGATCGAGTATATTCCCTTATACCTCAAGAACGGATTGTGGGAAGAGGGTACTCACAAAGGGAGATTGAGACGTCTGCAAGAAATATATCCATTGGTAATGTCAAAACAAGAGGTATTTCGGTTAAAAAAATGCGCTTTATCTGGACAAGAGTTGTGCACAATTTATACTTTTTAATTTCCCCATTATTGACTACCCTAATTATTTTAGAAGTAGTCTATTTAGAATGGAATGGAATGGAACATGATCCATGAAAAAATAATACCGTGTAGATTCTCACTACAATTAACATATGAACAATGATATAACACCTTCAGTGTAACTTATAACGGGCGATAAAAAATTAGTTGACGTCGAGTTACCTTTGAAAGTTCAAGTTAAGTACGATTTCCCATGTAAAAAAAATTCCAAAGGCGACTCAACAACTCATTTTTGATCTCATAGTATATCAAATTTGAGCAAAAGTCTCAAAAACTGCAGGAGATATAAAGAATTTGGATTCGTGGAAAAGTATGGAAATGGGTTCATAATAATGTATTACATGATTTTCCTAAAACCATTACAGCTTAATATTGAATTACAGGTTGTGTCAGAAGATGAATTACCAACGATCAAAAACAAACGTAAATTGGCTGAAGGCGACTATGATCCAGGTTCTCCAACTTCCGAAAATGAAACTCCCGTAAAGAAACCCGCCTTAGATGCTGACGTCGAAAAAGAAAAAGACGATAAGTCATCAAAACCGAAAAAATTACCTACCCTGGATAAGTACTGGAAAGCTGTAAACGACGATCCAGCTGATTTTACCGGATGGACGTATTTGTTGCAATATGTTGATCAAGAGGTGACATTAAGACGCTTTTTAATTCCTTCTTAAGTTTGTGATTTATAGAATGATATGGAAGCGGCTCGTGAAGCGTACGACGCCTTCTTATCTCACTATCCGTATTGCTATGGATACTGGCGTAAATATGCGGATTACGAAAAGCGTAAAGGGAACAAGAAGAAGTGCGAGGAGGTACGTATTTTTGATCATCTGATTTATGTTAATGTTTTATACCGTCACGTAATTATTTTGAAATCCCTACAGCTCCACGGTGGGCCCTCTGGCATAAATTACATATTGAAATACTTATTTTATTATTATAAAATGTTATATATTTGTAACATGTATTATTTAGATTATTATGATAACTTTGACTTAGTAGTGAGATAATTATGTGTGATGTGTTGAAAAATTTCTAAGTAACGTCCCAAAGTCGTTCAGCACCGTGTGATTAGTTCCTGTAAGAAGTCTGCGGTGGACCAAATTTATGAGATTAAAATGTAAGGATTCCATATATTCGATAAATGGAATACTTCATGATATTTTAATCATTTTCAAAAAATTTCAGGGCTCTTCAAGTTGGTACGTATTTGTTTGCGTCACACTTATTCACTTTGATTGCTAAAATTGTCATTTCTTTAAGACGCAAGCAGGTCCGTATCGGCTGTTTTTAGTTACAACTCTCTGACTTGTTAAATGTCAAGGTTTTCGAACGTGGACTGAAAGCTATTCCTCTGTCGGTGGATCTGTGGATCCATTACCTTACCTATGTTCGCACGTCGCGTCCCGACGACGAAGAATTCATAAGGTCTCAATTCGAAAGAGCACTGTCCGCTTGCGGTTTGGAGTTTCGTTCGGACCGACTATGGGATAGCTACATAAAATGGGAAACTGAAGCAAAACGTTTACAGCATGTTACCGCCATTTACGATCGTCTTCTTGCCACTCCAACGCAGGGTTACACGACACATTTTGACAAGTAGGTACCCTTTTATTATCAATCCTGTTTTAACGCAATATCTGCTTAGTTTCCAAGAACATATCGCTTCCCATGCTCCAAACAAAGTTTTAGAAGTGGACGAATTTTTGGCTTTACGTAAAGAAATGAAGCACATGCTCAAACACGATGCTGCAACTGAAGGGGATTCTGAGAATCCTGACGTTCCTCCCGGCGAAGATGAATCGAAAAATGTGGTACGCTATTTTTAATATTTTAAGTTTGTTGGATCACTTTGTCACTAACAAGATTGTTTGTCCCTTGAAAGTTGTTAATAATTGTGAGAGTAACAAAGATTTTGATCATTTCAGTAGACAACATGAATTTGTACAACTCTGCTTTTAACAGATTTTGTTTTGCGACCCTAAAACCGATGGTAAATATTAAGTAGATAAATCTTTGTTTTTCCCATACTATTATTTACTAAAGTCACTAAATATAGAAAGTACCGCAATCCATTGGGCTCGTGTGTTAGAGAGAGAACGCATGATTTTTGCCCAAAAATGGCGGAAGTTACCAGATTCTAGTAACTTTAATGTTAGCCATTGTTCCACCTGTTTGGAGATATCTTTATATATTTTT
>NW_022170249.1:30133396-30161015 GCF_008802855.1 Photinus pyralis
CAATTTAGATTTACCGATCTGGGATTTATGGATTACACTAAAAGCAATATTGGACATAACATTATCTCCTAGCGTTCAATTTAATGAAAACATACTTTTAAAGTCGTTAATTGAAGAGCACCACAATTTATGCAAACGTCTTCAGATACGTTTACTACCAAAATTTCATCACATGGTCCATTACCCAAATATATTGGCCATGTCCGGTCCCTTAATTCATCTCTGGAGTATGAGATATGAACAAAAACATCGAATTTCAAAACTAACTTCAAATATCTCTGGATCATATAAAAATATGCTTCACACATTAACTATTAAAACTCAACTAAAATTTTATTATGACATAATAACATTTGATAAAAGTAAATTACTTATTAATAATTTTGGTTCTAAACTACCAGTTGATGATGAAACTTACAAAATGTATTTTCTGAAAATGCCACGCAATATATTTACTGTAAAAAGGATAGAAATTTTAGGCACTCTTTACAAACCTGAAATGGTACTTGTTTTGAAAGTACACGGGAATTTACCTGAATTTGGTATACTACGAAATATTTTTGTGATGGAGGACGTTGTTTATTTTCTAGTTTCTGCAACTTTAACATTAAATTTTAACGAAAAATATCAAGCATACGAAATTAAAGATAATGATCAGCTTGTTGTAATTAATTATAATGACTTATGTGACAACTTTCCTCTCGTGAAATGCTTAAAAGATGATGTATTGTTTGTTATTTTGAAACATGTATTGTAAATTATTATTTGTTATTTTAAAACATATGTATTGTAAATATGCTTTTTATTTTTTAAATAAATCAAATAAGTATTTATTTTTTGATAATTTTTACTACAATTAAGTAGCACCGTTAAATAAGATTGCAATAAGCAGTCAAATGTTTTGGAAATATTTTTGTAAGTTATTGCAGTGAAATTCATAAGACACTTTAATATCTATTGAAATCTAACAGTAAATTTTTGCTATATACTGTTAAAGTATTTTCTGCAATTTTACAATGATTTTATATTTTAATTAATTGAATTTTACTAGAATTGCAGTAGTGGTTGCATAACTTTATAAAGAAATGTGAAAATACTTGTAATAATTCTTGCTACAATTTTCGATAAGTGTTTATAAAATATGCATGAAAATTCTAATAAACTACGGCAAAATTTACTACAATGGTTCCCTGATTAGATTATGAATAATGCAAGTATAACTGTTGCAAAATTGATTCGACAAGTTTTTAGAAACTATTCGTGCAACTTGTAGCTGTCACTATATGTGTGTTTTTCTGCAGTGTTCTACTTTGCAATTAACATAATAACAACTGCAATTTTCTTTCAGTGTACTTATTGATTGATTCTCGTAACAGTTGTAACCTTGGAATTTTAAACAGGCAATTACCAGCGCGTAATTTCACACCGCTGCAATTTTTCGTTATCGATGGTTAACATTAATTTTCCTCTTTCGTTCATCAGCTGTGGCAGAGTGCACTTTATTTTTAATCAAACAGCAAAACGCATGGGATTTTAATTGCCCCAACCCATATTTGACGATTAAATTCGGTTAATTGGGGAATTCCGCATCAATTTGTGAATGGAATTTCAACCCGTCACTCCAGTAGGAGGATATAGTTGCGTTATTCTTCTTCATTCTAAGTACGCCATTTGCATTTAATCTGTTTGACGTATATCTTCTTTATGTTCCTGCTGATCTTTAATACAATTTTCCATCGACGATTGTTGCACATTCATCTATATATCTCTTATTTAAAGAGATATGTACATTTTAAGGTTATCAACGACGAGGGTTACATTTAATTTCTTTTAAGATTTTAATTTCCAGTTTTAATGTCACGTTCAAGGCTACTTTAATTTATGGTTCCAGTTCAAGAACCAGTTCCAATTCCAGCTTTTAAGTAACGGGTGATCAAAAATGAGTTGCTGTCGAGGTTGATGTAAAGTCACTATATGTGCACAAACTAACGACACCGTTTGACGGCCTTTCCTTTACTAATAAGGGAGCCGCCATTTACTGAAACTGGGTCATGCACCAGATTTGATAACAAGATTCGATCCACAACCAAGAAACAACTTCCGTAACTTTCTAGCGTATTAATCAATAACTATTTTTACCCCTTTAGGGTTATATGATCTCACTTTTAATGAACTTGTTACCTCCAGGATTTGTATTTATTATCTTGCGACCTCTGTAAAGTTATGATCGATTGTTCTCACGTATGTCATTGTAGATGGCCACTTTCTTCCGAAGCGTTGGCTAAAAACCGTATCTTACTATCAGTAAGGCAATGTCCTTCGCAGTGGCGGATTTAACGGTGGGCGTAGTAGGCCTTCGCCTACGGGGCCGAAGTCCCTCGAGGCCCCTTAACCAATAAAAAATGTTTTTTCTGCGAAAAAAAAATGGTTTGGGCGCCCATCATATCTCATATAGAGTCGGAAGTCATAACAATAACATTGTTGGAATGCTTACTACCGATATCCTATCCTACTAATCCTATTGACAAATTACACTGAAGGGTTGATGATCTCCCAGAACTGGTGCGTATCACAGTACTTAGAATTCATATTGAACAAAAATCTCGAAGAATGTTTCCCAGAATTTGTTGCCGTTCTGAGAATATTTTTAACGCTTCCAGTGAGCACAGCCAATGTGGAACGTGTTATGAGTTCTTTAAAACATATCATGCAACCTCGAAGAAGTACATTAACCGAAGAGAGACTGAACGATTTCAGCATTTTGAATGTCGAAAAAAAAATAGCAGAAACATTGGATTTAGAATCAATCATAGACTACTTTGCAAATGTAAAGGTTAGAAGGGGCGCCAAATTGTTTTGAAATATATTTATACCTGTATTTTATCGTTTATTGTATCTTAAATATTTTTATTTTTTATATATGTATCTATACGCGTTTACATTTTCTAATATTAGATGTTTTTCTGCAATTTATTTGTGGTAAAATTCAGTAATCAACTCAATCGATCAATCTTGATTGGGGGTTAATCAAACTGGTATGTGTCAATTGTAGAGCGTGCGTGAAGGTAGCCAGTACATCAGTACTCTGTAGTACCGTTTGAGTACTATCTTAAAACGACAGGAAAAATTTACTACCTATGAAGGACGCCGATATTTTTATGTACTGGCTGGCGGGATTTGGAAGCTAACCAGTACACTGGATATCGATAACCCGTACATTAATATACAACGGTACTATTTAGTACTTCTTGGGTACTGAATACATACACAATCAGTTTCATGGTACCTTTAAGTTGCCTTGTACTGCTACGTTCCAAATTCCGCTAGCCAGTACACGAGAAATTGATAACCAGGATATAAACAAACAGAAGTACCATTTAGTACTGCGTAAGGATTGATAAAATGTAAAATCAGTTTTCTGATACCATTAGGATTACACTAGTAATAATAATAATATGATATATTGTGCTACTGTGTGTTTACACTTACACTTGTCGTACATAATTCTAAACTAACACAAAAACATTTAGGTTTACATTCATAGAATAAAAAGAAACTAAAGACATTTACAGTTATTCACAAACTCATCAAACGTAAAAAGGTTTTCGACAATAAAAAAGTCCTAATTTTGTTTTTAAACTTGGGCAACGGTAATTGTTTTATGTGTGGGGGCAAACAGTTATATAAAAATTTCGACTGGTAGTACTGACTACCTTCCAAATCTCGATAGCCAGTACAGGGGATATTGTTGTACGGCACATAAATACGTGATAGTACGATTTCCTAGGTAGCAAATGGATTTTATATGCCACAAGCCTCTACTGCTCCACTTAGCCATACAATATCTAATGCTTCGAGATTTATCAGCATGTTGTGTTATACACCAAATCCAGTTCACGAATCTTCCGGGATTCTGGCCCTCACTACTGTCCCTTACATAAGGCAATCCCTCCTGCAGCTCCACGGCCGTAGTGTGATGTATCTTAAACAACAGTGTTTTCTCATGCCACCTGGATAATGGGATCTTACTGTTAAAGCGCCAACATCGCTCCCCCTTCATTAGAACGTTTATTTATGACCGAGAACCAATAGACTAATATCTAGGAAACGCATACTTCATCAATATTTTCTTTCGGTGTTCGGAACATTATGACAATTATGTTGACAGCCATAGAGGGGTAAGTTAGACAAAAGTATGTCTAAATCTTATCTAAAACGAAAGTGTCCTTTTTCTCCTCCGAGAACAATGGTATACTAGCAAGAGGTCACGTTTATTGGAGTTGGAATAGATTCGTTTTCCAGAATCGATTATTTCGAATAGAGCTACTGTAAACGTGAACATCCCCACAAATTAAATCGTGTAGATGACGCTTGGAGATTACCGCCAGCAAAGAAGTGAACGTTTATACGTAATTAACACCAAGACAATTAATCAGATGTCAGGACTCTCGACGCGGTTCACAAATTCCGAACGCACATTCGGTAAATTCGAAAAAACCGCAAGAATAAGACCACCCAATTTGACGACTTTCAATTTAGTTTTGTTACAAATTCGTACGGCCACAAATTGTGCACTTTTTATTTAAAGCGTACATTTCAATAATTACAAAATTTTGCTACACGGCTTCATTATCTTTTCGCCATGATTAAAGCACGCAGCGGAATTCATTAAACTAATCTATTACATGGACTTAAATGATGGAAGATACTAATTACATTATACATTTTACAATATGATGGTAGGTCATTGAGCTAACTTTCAGTTTTAAATATTAGAAAGAATAATAGTCCCGGATTCTTGGAATTGGAGTACAATGTTGTGACAACGACTTTATTTCTCAAGTTCACTAGCCTTCCACAAGGAGACGCTGTAACTTGACACTACAGAGAATCAGAAAAAACACGTGGGCGCCTAGAAATACATCAGCACTCGAATTACAGGGAAAAAATAATTATTTTAATTATACGTGTTTTAATGAATCGCCGCCTAATTTACTACCATACGACGTAAATGAGTGATTAATTAGTAACAAATTAAGTTAAACGTTTGATGAAGTAGAAATATAATTTCGCCCTTGTAACAAACAGCGCTTTGTTTCCGGTTGAAATTAAGATAAAGTTTTCTTGTCTACAGGGCAAAAATATACAAAGCAATCCACATCGATATCGAACGAAATGTAGGGGATGCAAAGAAAAAGACCGATGTCTTTGATATTCTGGATAAGGTCAATTACTTTGTGTTGTTTTTCGTTTAATTAGAAAAACAATTTTTCTCTCTCATTTGAGTCATTCATCAAAAATGAATAAAACGCAAACATTGCAATTTTAGCTTCTTTTAACAAACTGATAAGGTGCCCAAAGGGATTTCTAGTTCTAGTGACCTATGTGCTTTTTATCAGTTTATTGCCATGAACAGCCATGGAAATATACAGTGATATTCATGTAGCAGTAGACATAGGGATTTCTTATAGGAATTTCCTATGTCTACTTTTACTTGATAAAAAGTCTTCTAAAGGACGCCTAACTTTATGCAACCAAAATAACTACCTACAACAAATGAAGATCTGCCTGTCATATTAATTGATTTGATTATCGCTTTGACTTCCGTATTCTAATTTTCGTTCGTGTGCGATGTATTCAACTAAAGAAAAAGTTGATATTTCCAATTGGTATAGATCCGATAACAGTTAAAGGAGCTTAAGAGATTTATTTTCTGTGAAGCCAAAGCAACAATATTCAAATTAATATGACGAGATCTTTATTTGTTTCAAGAAGTTATTGTGGTTGCATAAAATTGGGCGTCTTTCAGGGGACTTTTTATCATTTGAAAGTAGACATAGCTACATGAATATCACTGTATGTATCTATTATTCATGTTAATAACCACCAAAATATTGATTAAAAACTAGGTGGCAAAATTCAACAGATTACTCCTATGGCGGCCCAAGCGGATCTGCCCCTTCTCGGCAATTTCCGAATGGTCAAGCTACGCTCTGCGGCCAATACAAAAGTATAACGGTAGAAGTCTCATTGCAGCCATGCTAACCAACGAGCGCCTCCTTTAATCAGGTTTTGCCGCTGTCCCACAGAGCAGGTAGAAAATTCTAACAGTTTAGTCTTTCCTGATCTATTCTTGCATCGAGAATTGAGGTCACACAAAAGAAAATCAGCCAGCCCCTGTGGCACAGTTGCCAGCCCGTGTGGCGCAGTTCAGTTAAAAAGCTGAACTGTGGTGCTAGGGTCGAATCCGGGTTCGGGCATGGATATTTGTAAATGTATAGTGGGTTGGGTTGGTAGAGCAGCTTTGGCTGAAACCCCGCCCATTCAAAAATAAAGGCTAAAGAAATAAATAAAAACAATGAACAGTAAACAGGTACCTATACAACTCATAAACATTAAACAATTAATTACTGTTTTAGTTAATTGAAATAGGAAAAAATCGCACTCACCTGTCGTCGTTCAATCGCTATTTTTTCTTTTTCTTGTGTTGCAAGGAGAATATGGCGAGATAAAGGAAAAGAATAGGATGGCTAGTATTTAATTGTTTGACAGATAGGTGAACGATTAATTCTTAATGACGACGCTGTAGATAGATACACCTCACACGCAACAGAACTTTACCACAACAAAACTATTGAATTGAAAATCTTATCACCCAAAATTTCCCAAACTAAAATTAAAAGCAATGTATGCATACTCCATCTATACAAAAATGAAATAAAACTATTTTAACTGAAATTTATACAACGGCTTCAACAATTACTTACATACCTACAATACAATCAATCATAACTAACTTATCAACTAACACTATACCTAAGTCTAACTATCCAACGAACATCATCCTCTCAACGTATATGATACCCTTGTATAATTTTCCACTTCGGCTTTCGGGCTTTCGTCCTGTATATCTTGAATAAAGTAACGGTTGGTACCAATGTACTTTAAGACCCATAGAGTCCCCTGAATTTAAATTTAGGAAATAGTTTCGGACTATGGCCCATTGTCGGTACCTCCGACCGAACCAAAACAACTGTAATTAGCTTTGTAGCATCCGACCGCTCTTGGTATGGGGAAAATGACGCCGATTTAATATTTATGATTGCAGTTTCATTAGTCAATTAAAAACCGATTTTAGATTCCAAAGCTGTTTACAACTAGGATGCCGTGCGTTTACAGATAGCAACTTGCTATCTTCACCCTCGCTGATTGCACGTAAATTCCAAGAGAAAGAGACAATGGGGGCAGAGCTGGGAAAGTTACTCTGATAAAGTAACTAAGTTACTTTCCAAAAAGTAACTTAAGTTACTTGAGTAACTAGATACTTAGAAACAAAGTTACTTTTAAAAAAGTTATTTTAAAAAGATACTTTCGAGTTGCTTGCTTCGAATTTCAACAAATTAATAAGAAACAGCTGAATTCTGAATAACCAAAAGTTTTATTTTCATATGTATATATAAAGACATAATAGAAACACATATAATACATTTATCTATACAGATATACTTCCTCATTCCGCTCGAGCTTTCCATTTGCTTTTAGTAAAAGCAATAGTATTAAATTTGATGGAAACATTTCGAATATTTGGGTCTTTGCAGCATCTGAAGGTCTCTTGAGGAGTCTTCCAAATATTGAGTAATTCAAGTTCTATCTGGCTCCGCTTAGTCGAGACGTCTACCTCACCTTTATCGTCGTCGTCAAATTCAAAAAAATGCCTTGTTGCTTTTGCCGGTGTCTCAGAGTTAGAGAATTGATCTTGCTTGTGGTAGCTCATTTTCTTTCACTAGTTTCATGGCCTCGTTGATTGCAACTTTGGAGTTTTCATCCATCGCATTTTGAATAATGGATGACACACAGTGGCTATTATCGCTTCTTTCGCCATATCAGTATCGTCCATCCATGCACTCGCGTTCATGTAAAAAAACTTTGAAAAGTGAGTTTTTAGTGCTTCTGTACATACATTTATGATTCCGGATAGGTATTTAGTTCTCCTGTTTCAAATAATGCTCAAATTTTCTATAAAGGTTTAGAATACTTGGTCAAATATATCCATAGTAGCAATTGTTCTCTCCTTGCAATATGTTCAGTGTGTGGCTCAACGGTTTTAGAATATTGCAGTACTCCTCTATGTATAGCGGATCTGCATCTTTAATCTGTCAGAAGTAGAAATATCTAAATTTTCATTCAAAGCAGGAAAATGTTCTTTGGATTTTAATATCTGGTTTAACGAGTCATACAGGGAATTCCATCTCGTTATGCCGGGATAACTGAGGTCGTGCCCAAAAGTCGATTTTATGATTTCAGCTGCTTTCGGTCTTCCTGCTTTATTCCACAAGACAGAGCACTTGTGCATTGCAGAGGTATGACGGGAACGCAGAGAATGGTTTTTATTAATTGGTTTCATTATATCGCTTGTAGCAATTAAGTTTAATGTGTGGCTCGCGCATCTGTGATGTTTCGGTATCTGGATCGAGTCTTCATCCTCCTCTCCGTCTTTATTCCCCGATAATGTTAACTCACGGTCTTCCAACGCTGTGTTGAGTTCATCATTACTTCCTACGCAGTCATTATCTTCAATATCTTCGGCTGGCTGGTTTTGAAGAGTGTTTAGAACGATGTCAGAAACCATTTTCACTCCGTGCTCCTTAAATGCCTTCACGAAATTTGATCCGTTATAGTTGCTGTAATTTTCAAGTAATTCAATCCGAATTCGCTGTGAATTTCACCCAATAGTTCTGCTATTTTGTCGTAGCTGTGTGTACCTCTAAATCGCCTGCAAGCTAGTACAGCTGAATGGCGCTGGAGATCCGCTCCTAGCCAGTGGCATGTAATTCCCAGGAAACTTCGTTTCTTAGACGACCAAATATCAGCAGTGGTGCAAACATAACCAGCTGATACAATTTTTGTTCGTATTTCAGACAACAATTTTTTGTTCATTTTCACCATTTTGGCCTCTAGACATAATTCTGTATGGCATCCCAGAAAAAAAGCTCTTTAAAATATTCTAGATTCAATAATAGATACTGCTGACATCGTTCCCACTACAAATCGAATAATTCTTTCTTCAAATTCCGATTGGGAAATATGTTGTCCTTTCCAACTATGACGAATATCAGTTAGCTTTTGGTGGACTGATGAAGCACTGGAGGACGCAGACGCAGAGCTCGGAGCGCAATCTGTCTGTTTTTGATGTCTCTTCTGTTGTTTGTAAGAAAGGTATTCTTGAAAAGCATGTTGGTGATTCTTCAGATGCTTTAAAAAGTTAGCAAAAGACGTAACCGAACTGTGAATCTCTTTCTTTTTTGTAGGCAAATTTGATAATCGGCATGAATACTTTTATTGTCGCAGTGATTAATTTTAAAGAATTTTCCATCAAAAAGTGGGGATTTAATGTGAACCTCTATGCTTTGTTCAGCTTCCTTTTCCTCACATTCACTTCCACACTTGTGGACAAAAACGAACTACAACTTTTTATTGAAGCATCCCCCAAGCTTCATGGTTTTTCCAGCAAAGTAGTCCAAAATACCAACTGCACGCCTCTTCTTTGGTACCGGTCCCGGGATTCAAAGTGACCGCCGCCCATTTGCTGAACCGGTTCGATCCCTGGGGTGAACTTCGTCTCCAGCTGATTAGCTGTGGCATCCGTGACCGACATCCATGACCAGGGGCAGGGTTCCGCATTCCTCTGATGGCGCCTGAGATTACTCTACCGATACCGCCGACACCGCTAATAATGTACTCTTTTTTTTCTATTCATTAAATTGCATTTCTAATTATTCAGTTTAACTTTATTAGTCGCCGTTGGTGCGACATAGGTCGTAGCATTATTTCCATTCCATTTTAAAGAACTTACCATTTCTGTTTAACACCCCGCCTATGTTGTTCCACAAGCGATCTTTATGTATATTGTTACAGTAGTTTTTCGAAGTCATGTACAGGTCTTCGTATTTTCTAACTTCTTCTAACCAGTTGCTCGTCGAAATTCAAATCCTCCATGTTTAAATGAACAAAAATCTTGAAAAACAAAAATATTTACAGATTTGTTGCGATTGTTGATCGCGTTCGATACGCGTTTGTATTCACACTATACGGCACGGGCAGACACCGACACGTAAAATATTCAGTCCAATTCTGTAACTAACAAGTTTGCAATATTGCTAACTATAGCAAGATTGCTCACACAAAATTCTAGCAATATTATGAGCAATAATAACAAATTTGTCATTCTCTAACTACCAACTTGAGCAATATTGCTAATATTCCTACACTTCGTCAAATTGCTACGAACTAGTCAGAACTTAGTGACAGAGTGTTGTCACTGGGCCTACCGAGGCACGTGGCGCAGTGGATGCGCTCACCGATGCTATTCGGGAGGTTGTGGGTTCGAATCCCGCTGCCGACTGCTCTGTCTGGGGTTTTGTCAGGGGGTTTTCCTCAGACATACGTAGCTTCGCATAATGCTAGCATTATGTTGAAATCTACGAGGCGAATGCTGGAGCAGTACTCTCCCCCTCAGCACCCTAACTCCGTTCCTTCCGTTCCCATCCCTAACTTTACCCATCCTTACAATCCCATTCTCTGGCTGAAGAGGGCCAGGAAGCCCTGAGCAGCCCGCCTCCGGTATCCCTGTAGTCAGGGGTGTCGGAGGAATGAAACACGTTGGCCTTTTTCCTTTTTTTTTTTCACTGGGCCTAAAATTAGACGCATTAGGCCTACTGAACTCTTACCACCTAAATTCACAACTGTCTAAACTTTTTAATTGTAAGGTTAGGTTATTTTTGATTTAAGTTTAACCGATTAGGCGCGTTGTGCTTTAAAAGTGACGTGCGACTTGTAATTTGTATTTGCTCGCAATGGAAAATACAGATACCAAACGGCGTGGCGCTAGAACAACATAGGAGCAACATTCCATAATTGTGGACAATTTAGAAAACAAGTAAAAAAGTATTCGCCCTAAGGCGATTAACTAGGGCATTTTCCAATGCCCAATGCGATTATCTTTCCTAGAAGCATCTGTTATTAAAATTTCTCTATAAATAAGAAATAAGAAATTTGGCAGTTGCGCAGTTTGCGCATGCGCACGTCTGATGTTTACAATATGCGATATGCTTATCTTTATTAGAGACAGCTATGTTTAAAATTTCAAAAAAATTTCTCTATAAAAAGGGAAGTTGACATTGCGCCGTTTAATCGTCAAGATTTTGCTTGCCTCAGATGCCAGAGTTATACGCTACCCAATGCAAAAAGAACGAACTAAATATCTTGAACTGTAGGAGTAGTTAAGGCCTCGGACAGACGGACAGAGAAAGTGGCTGCAATAGCGCACCCAACTTCTTTGGAAAATGCGCTAAAAATGCCATGAACCCAAACTTCTTATGGGAAGAATGAAAACGGCTAAAAATTCGTATTTAAACCATCCACCTGCCATATTTGAACTTGCTAATACTTAACAACAGTACTTTACCTATTGCTAGGGTCAAGCAATTGAATTGTTAAAATGTTAGGCAACATTGCTAGGTTTGTAAGTACAGAATACCACTTTTAACAAATATTGCTTATCTAGCAATTGCCTTCACTATTAGCAAGTTGCTAAGGTTATTTTAAGTTACAGAATTGGACTGAATGTCTCAGATCAATCTTGACGGTCCGGACGGTAACGTGAAGGTGTAGTGTGAATATATCATTTGATGTCGGTGTAATATTACTTGACGTTTCGTTGACGGTGCGGTGACGGAACGGTGGCGGTACGGATAGTATGAATCGCGCTTAAGTCGTTGGAAGATCTCTAGAATTGTTTTTTTTTCTTTAGTTATATCCGTTCTGTAAACGGGTTATGTACAAAAATGCTTTATGTCGCCTTAAAGTTTTTATTACAGGGTTTTGTACATTTTCTTGAAAGGTACGATGTAGTAGAAAAACACGTTAAAAAACTTAACTTTTGAAAACGTTAAGTTAGCCCCCCCCCCCACTTTTTAAAAATTTTTTATGGCTTAACCGTAATGGCGCTAGCTTTAATTCAAGTGGCGCAATTGAGCGCATAACCAGATGTATCGAGTGGCACAAATACCGGTAGCAAAATGCGTTATGGGGGGTTCCGTTCACTTGGCCCCTTCCAAATATATTTAAGGATAACCAAAGAACAATAATGGCGCAGATATCTTTTTACGGCGCATTTCAGCGCATACCTGAGAGTACAATTTCGTATGAAAAGATGTTTAAAAAAAGTAACTTTTAAAAACGTTAAGTTGGCCCCCCCGCTTTTTGAAAATTTGTCACGGGTTAACCGTAATGGCGCTACCTTCAATTAAAGTGGCGCAATTGAGCGCATAACCAAATGTATCAGGTGACCTAGTTACAAGCGACAAAATACGTACTGGGGGGGGGGGGGGCTACGTTCACTTGCCCCCCACCCCCCCAATGTTTTTTCGGATTTCTAAAAAACGATAATGGCGCATTCATTTTAAAATAATACGACTATCAAATCTCTCAGTGGGGGGGGGGCCAAGTTAACGGACCCTATTGCTTGTATGTTGATGAAAAATCGTAAATTGACCCAGTCAGTGCTTCTAGTGTCAATGGATACTGGGTTTCTTTCATTGAAATGGCCAAGAATGAATGTATCACACACAAAACGAATTAGCTGTGCATGTACTGCACACTCTTTCCAAAATTACCGAGCTACGTCTCACCGAACGCCAAAGGTAGTTGGTATATTTTCATAATTCTGTTAAAATTATAACAAAAGATATTTTTCTACAAACTGGGATACCAATTAGAGAACGTATTCACTGATTCAAACGTGCTTGCTAATCAAATACGTGTCGATCAAAAGTAATTGCACAGTATTTTTTTTTACAATTTCTTTTGCTATTCTGAGCAAATTATAAACCTTTTGAATTAACGGTTGTACTTGATATGTCGCGTCTTATTTCTGCTTTTGGATTTTTGTTTTCGTCGAAGACAATAAAAATGAATTCGGATATCTTATAGCTTTCTGTTTAATAAAAAATGTTTGTCCAAATGTCCCGGTAATTTAACAATCGGCAAATAATTAATGGGAATCGATAGTTTTTATTTAAAAGCAATACTGTATGTTTTAAAGCAATGATATAATCATATAAATATGTGCAGTCGGTGGTTATTTACACATTGTGTAATTAATGACTTAAGATAAATTAGTTAAAATGCGGAAAACCGCAGAAAGAAAGTGCATGCGCGGTAATTCTCATCACAATTACGTAGGTGCCTCGAAAGATGAAAACAAAAGACTTTGTCATCATACGTCATGAAATGATTCCTATGAGACGCAAGTCGTTTCCATATCTCCACTATGTTATCCGCCGCCAAAAAAACCAATTTGGGTAGGCACCAGGAATCTTGATCACGAATTTCATCGTGTATTCGCAATCTGTACGAAGAAATCGAATGTAGATTAAGCGCACTATCGGGACGCACATTTTGTCTTATGTGGAAACCATCACGCCACCGACGTAGGCGTTTGCGCTAAAAAGTTCACAATTACATATTCAACTATCATACTGCATTAAGTCGAACGTGATCTAATGCTTAAAATTTAACAAATGCCACAAATGCGACATGCATCCGTAATTAGGGAGCGTCACATGAGCTTGTTTCGTGAAACAAGTGCAATCAATTAGAGGCGAAGAGTCCCTCGTCTGCATAGTTTTAAACAATTTTATACGTTTGTTAGCTATTTTGTTATCTGGTGACATCATTTATTCGCGGGATACGTAAAAATGGATAGCAAAATTGAGTAACGCATTTATTATTTTTTGCGCGATCGGTCATTTCTGACTATTTACCATGGGTGTTTCCATGACAGTACGTAGAATTTACCAGTTGCTATGATTACGACGACGCCAAAATTACTTACCGATCTAAAAACAGAACAGCAAAAATACTTACCGACGCCTTTTTAGAAATCAACAGTCTTACATTACATTTAATCTTTAATTATTGTTAGGTACATTAAACGTACAATTGGTGCTGTTGTTTCCTATAGCAAGACGCTCATAAAGTCATAAAGGAAGTGCAAAGCTAGTAAACTACATCAGACACATGCACATTTTTATGAAATTATTAATTTCAATTTTGACATTTAAACTGGTTACCTAGTCTAGTGATGTACACCATACCACTTCGATTATTTCGATTTATTCTGCTCGTTAATTTCTTAGTGCATATTTATATTGGTTGGATAATTTTAATTTCGATCGCGCAAAAAATGTTATAAGCACGTCGAACGTTAAGGGTTACCGTTCTCAGACAATAATTGGAGTCGTCGCTTCGCTCCTCCTCCAAACAATTGTCTTCGAAGGTAAAAATCCCTTACCGTTCTCCATACTTAATATACTATATCCGCCAAACTGGGATTGCTATATATGAAGGAACGTTGAGAAGCTATTTTGGCTAATAATGATTTCACTGAATACTAATAGTAGGGGAGCTAGCACGAAATCCACTGAACGAGAATGATCAAAATTTTAACCGATGGAGTTCCATTTTGCCCTATCAGAGTATGCTAAAATCGATCGTCTGCCGCCTCAGGTCATACGACTTAAGGCGCTGCGGGTACTTCTTGTGGTACCAATTCTGAAAGGTTGTTTTTCGAGAAAATAAGTTATATACCAAATGAAAACGTTGCTAATAGCTCTTAAAAAAATATTCCTCCCACTTCAATATTTCCTCGCCAGTAATGTATGATTTTCCTGACTTTTATGTAAATAACTAAGTATTATTCACAATACTGACACTCCAGAAGAGATAAAAAAATCGCGTAGTCAATTATTGGGAAAAACCTCTGCATTAATTGGGAATTTGGGTAAGGGATTGAAACCTTCTAGCGCCCCTAATCTAAGTCACGTAGTCTAATGTTTAAGATCGATTAAATCTGAAGACAAAGTCGCCGTTAAGGTATCTTCAAGTAAACCCCCACGTAACTATCATTACATATCCTTCTTGCTCGTCGTCGTCGGGAAACGGAAACCAGATGTATTAGGCTACCGGACTAGCACCTCTCAAACCACCGGCAACTTTTTCAAATAAATGTGTATTGGACTACATTCTCGCTCATCTTAAACCTAATCAAAGACCGTACCTAGAAGTAGAGATTTTAGGAATTAAGGTTTTAGAACTGCTAGATTCAGGCGCTTCGTGTACCGTATTAGGTGCCCCAGGTCTCTAGGTCTTAAGCTGAATAAAATTTCTACGGAAAGATCTACTGTCGCTGATGGCTCTACCTGTCACGTTTTAGACCAAGTAGCCTTTCCCATTCGATTATTACACAAAACTAAATTTATTCCCCTTTGGTAGTCCCAAATGTTAAACACACCCTGATCCTAGGGATCGATTTCGGGAAGGAAATGAGTATTATACCAGACCTTAATAGTAATGTGTGGAATTTTACCTCAGACGAATTATTTTCGTTAGATGTTGCCTCAGCCCCGACGAGCAGTCAAAGGGATTGTTTGGATGGTATTGTGCACGAGTTTCAGGAACAATGAAATGACGAGCGTATCACAAAGTGATGAAGGGGGGTAAGGTTCTAAAAAACGTCACCGCATATAGAATCGGTCTATTAAGATCTTCTGCTAGTGAAGACACTACAGATGAAGATATACCGATTGCTCCAAAATTAAAGGAACGTACTGCTGTAAAAGGCTCATCAGTATCTTCTGCTAGTTAAACAAGTTCAAAATCGAATTCAAGAGAGCGTGTGTTGCAGATGTCATCCATGCCCTTCAGAATGAGAGAGTACACACCAAATTTAGAATACGTGCCTGATACACCTTCTACAATTCTACTGCTCCAAATAGACATAAAACACGTTTTCATTTGGTGTATAACATTTTCTCAAAAAACAACCATTTAATTTGTACCGCAAGAAGTACCGCATCAGCGCCTTAAGTCATATGACCCGAGGCGGCAGACGGCCGATTTTAGCATACTCGTATAGGTCAAAGTGGAACTCCATCGGTTAACATTTTGATCACTCTCGTTGAGTGGATTTCGAGCTAGCTCCCCTACTTTGGGAATCTTCACAGTTTAATACAAGGAAAGTGAAGTTTTCAAAGAAACTGGGTGGCGCTCAACCTCAACGAAGAAGTTGCGAAAATTTTTATGCCAAAGAAACAAACTACTGCAAAGTATCTCATGCCATTTACTTTCACATCCCCGAGCTAGTTTATGCGGCGGGTTTTGAGAATAAGCAGTGCATCACTGACTATGATCAAGCCACCCCGCTATTTTAACGTCATGTTGACCGAAGCAAGATTCGTAATTTGTTAATTGGGAAAATACTCGTATGTGAATAAATCTCCTATTGCATATTACTGTAATATGTATAGCGTCACATGCACGGAAGACACAGCACACAAGCTGTATAATATACATATTAAAATTTAGGAAGCGGTGGTAAATGGGAAAACAAGTGGAAATATATCTGAGAATATAATTCGACAGCAGAAATAAATGGTTTGCAAACCGTAGTTTAAGAGAAGTGTCAAAGTTCAGACATTAATATAAAGTTCTCTATCAAAACTTCTAGAGTTTCTTCATTTATAATCCACATATTTTTAATATCAATTCTGGAAGATATACGTTTTAAACAAGAAATCGCGGTTTGGCTAAATTAGGTGGAATCAAAAATATTGTTTTAATTTATGGTCTAGAAAATGTCTGTTTAGTTTTGTATGAAACCTAGTGTCGAGATTATAGAGTTTATTATATCTGAGAAGTTTCAACAATTCGCACCAGTTTATGGAAGACTGGTTCCGTTTAACTAATTAAACCTAATTAAAATTTAATTTAGAACATGAAGGAATCATCCTACCGTACGTGTTTAACACATGCGACTTTCTGAAGCTAAAATGAAATTATAATTATTACGTCGCGTTTCATTATGAAAGAGAATATGAAATTCGTGTATAGGCGTACTTTGGTGCCTTATTAAGTAATTTATTTGAAAGTGCATTTGGGAAGTGTATAAATTCATTGTTGATTCAATTGTGCAATTAACAATTCGTCGATGTAAGTTACGCTTTATCTCCGAGAAGAGTCGGAAACCTCGTCGGAAACATTTCTCTTATGTGGTATATTTACATCAACTGATATTAGCCTCCCTAGTGTTGCGGCTAAATCATATCTTTTACGTCACACGAATTTCGTATCAATGCTGCACGTTTATAACGGCTGGATTGGGTGGCGTAGTTTATACAGAGTACCATAGAAAACATTACCAACTAGATATTGATAGAAGGACTACACACACGAGCTGCAACGATCTACGGACTAGCACATGTAAGAGTAGATAACCCGCTTGGTATCGCGTAGCAGAACGGTATTACGAGTAGTTTGAAGGATACAACTATCTAATGATCCTTAATACGCCTTAACGCAAGTTTTTAAAGAAGTGTCCAGGGCCATAGACATGTTCCTGACACAGTGGAATTTTTTGCTGCCACCTGTGTCAATTATGGGGCGGAAAACAATAGTAAACCAGTTCGTGGCGTCCAAATTGTGGCATATCCACCACTCTCCAGTGCATACCTAACAAACCACATACAACAGTTTTTTTTGTTAATTTTACAGATACCCGTGCTATCCAGCATATCCCCGTTTTATCATAAGTATTTTCTTATTTTTATATAACTTTTCATTTTTGTTTTACAGGAGGTGGTCGTATCTAGGATTTTTATTGCCCTTAAATTGTTAAGGGTTACCTAGAGTTCGTTGCCCGTCCCTCGCCACATGGAGATCCCTGTATTTTTTATTTAATTGTCTTGTTTAACATTTTGCTTAATTTTGTTTTTTGAATTTTATTGCAATATTCTCCAAAAATGCTTCTGATAATGTTTTCCAAGCATAATAGGCCACATAATTATGCCTTTTGATTTTAACAAGTTCCTAAAATCTTCACCTTCAATTTTAAATTCCTCACACTCAAACAGTTCGCTATTTTCTATCCCATTTTCACTTATGCATAAATATTAGTTTCACTTTTCCCAATTTTGAATGAATATGAATTAAATAGACCTCTATTTGTTATTATTGGAACAATTCCTCTATTTACATTCCAATACTTTTTAATCTGTTTTTTATGTTTGGTATATATCCATACGTTTCTCTACCCTTGTCAGACTGTTCCCACTCTTGTTGCCATTCATTCATAAAATGTTGCTCAATTTGGTTTTTAATTCCGTTTCTTGTTAATTTTCCTTCACCTTCGTCATATATTTTTAAATTTTTATGTGCAGTTGCTGAATGTCCAAAATCGCCTTTTTTCTGTTTTTTTAAATAATTATTCGAATATATAGTATTGTTTCTAAAATTGATCTTTTGTTACATTGTAATTTCAAATTCTTATTTTCAAATTAATTGGCATTATGCCAGCTATAGTTGTTACTGCATTTGTTGCGGTTATATCATACATATTAAATATCCTTCTTAAAATATAAGATTGGGTACTTATTATTTTTCTCTCTTGTAATTTTTTTTAACCTTTTTCCCCATATATTACTGATCCATATAATAGTGCCGGTTCTAATGCTCCTTTATATATTGTTATCATAGTTTCCTTATTCAGCCCCCAATTTTCTTTACAGGTCCAAATATATTTTTGAAATAATTGTTTTATTTTACCGGAGTTGTTTTCAACGTGTAAATTTAGATTTAATTTTTCTTGAATTATCATGCCTAAATATTTTATTAAAAAAAATTTGTAAATTTTTATTGTAGGCGGTCGTTTTAATATCTAAATTTCCTTTTAGACGAATAATTTCAGTTTTTTCATGTGATGTTATAAGTTTATTTTCTGTGCATCATTTTTCATAATTTTGTATTATTTTATTTCCAGTGATTTCTAAATTTTTTCTTGAATTTTCTTCTATAATAACAATTTTGGCATCCGCAAACGCAATTTCTTTTACATTTTCTTGAAAGCTATTTTTTTTGTTATTGAGCTTCGACAGCTATGGTCATTAGCTCTTGTTGCTCATTCAAATTTTATTGTAAATATCTATTACTTTCAAGTACCTACTATAGTAGGTTATTTATACGCGCATACTAATAAAATTATCTCGATAATTATCACTGATGTTGTAATTATTGTTTCTTATATGTTCTAAATGGCGACATTCTAAGATGAAGTGTACTACCGTTAATTAGTGTCCACATCTGGCACATATAGGAACTGGTTCTCCCTTCAGTAGGTACGGTATGCGTTACCGCAGTATGGCCTATTCTCACTCTAATTAATTTTGTTATGTCTGTTCTAGTGAGTCCAGGATTATCCCATTTAGCTATGATAGGTTTGATGTTTTTAAGGTGAGTATTACACATATCCCAATCATCTTGCCATTTGGAAACATTTACACGATTATATTTATTTTTTAAATCTTTGTGTTTTATTTTAGGTACATCGATCACATCCTGTTTGGTTGTTTCCAGAGCTACCTTGTCAGCTTCACCCCGTATGCCAACATGACTGATTTTCTAGGTATACGCTAGATGAATGGCACCATTGTGTTAACATATCATTGTCACAGTTTATTATCGATTCTATTACGGGCAAGGAGTCTGTTACAATGCAGAAGTGTCGATAGCCCAGTGACATATCACAGTACCTAAGCGCTTGCCACACGGCACATTGTTCCGCATAGAAGACGGATGATAAATCAGGAAGACGCCTGTTATAGTGTTCACCCTGAACGACAATTGCACATCCCACGCCATCTTCAGTTTTAGAACCATCCGTGTAGATGATGTTGTGATGTCTCATTCCAGAGATTATATTATTAACATGTGCATGTATTAATTTAGGGTTAGTGCCATATTTACATATTTCAGTTAACAAATCTGGATGATTTCCTGCGCTCTTACACATAGTGGACTAGTAATAGTGGGTCTGTCGGTGTATGAATTAACATTTTTAAAGAGGATCTTCTAAAAGAATTCAGCGAATGCAGAACTCTTGCCTTCGGCTCATATATGGTATTAAGAAACACCATCGTATCTCTCATAAATTAACTGAATCTAAATGGCTAAATATGTATAACCGAAGAGTTCTGCATTCCGCAGTTCTATTTCACAAAATTATAACTACTAAGAAACCGAATTACCTTTTTGACAAAATTAAATTTAGATATGATATTCACAACGTAAATATTAGAAAGAAAAGTTTTATCACACCTCCAATCCATAAATCGCATTTGTTTAAAAAATCATTCTCATATACCGTTAGTAATTTATATAACTCACTGCCTGAATGTGTAAAAACTCTTAGGACTGCCTCTTTCAGACATCACCTTACTAAAACTATTTATGAAAATAAAAAAAATAGTACTTAAAATTTCTTTTATTTTTATTTATTTATTTTTTTTTTGTTTTTTTATTTATCTTGATATTTTTCTCTTTTTTTTAATTAAATTCCTCTCTTCTTCATCTATAAATTATTATTGCCATTTATTGCAAATGGCACGCCACTAATCAGTTAAACAACCAACTAATTCATATTAAATTAATTAATATAATTTCAATTTTGTACTCGGGACGTATTCTTTCTTTCAATAAAAATTATTGTTAAGTATTAGGGTTAAATCGAAGAGCACATTATGAAACTTCCTATTCATAAATCTGAACTTCGCCCTATTGAAGGTGACTCTGACGTTAGTTTTTTATTTCCTATTTAATAGTCATGAATTCTGTTTATTAGTATGTACAGTGTTATCCTTCAATAAATGACCATTATTATTATTATTATTATTATTAATTACTGTGACTATCATGTGATGCTTTGTTACAATAGTATATTATATACCGAGGGACTAAAGTGTGTGTTTTAATCCCGAGGGATTAGGACGCACTTTAGTCCTGTGGTATATACGCTATTTTTTGTACTCCGGTAATCAGCTACGGCAATTTCAATGTTAAAGTGCAAATTTGAAAGAAAAAATTTGATTGATTGTAGGAGCAATATACCTGGTAATGTCAAATTGTGACCGTATAACGATAAATGTCAGTTTGATTTAAAGATTCTAGTTTAAAACTACGGCGTACAAATGATCGTTTAAAACTCTGAAGAACAAGCTATAAGGAAATCTACTGCCTTCCAAATTCAAAAAGATATATGGAAAACGGTATAATAAGTGTAAAATATGGTGCAAGAATAAATATGTACAATACAGGTAACCATTAATCATTAAATTGTGTTTGACAATTCAGTGTGTACTGTCACTTTTTGTCCGGGAGAAAAAATTGCACTTTAGTCCCTTAAATGAATGACAAAACACGTTGATTTCGTCCACGGAGTACAAAAACATATTATTGCCATATACCGTTATTCTACCAGTTAAAATAGCTTTTAATTACATTTTGTATTCAAATTTCACATTTAATTTTTTTCTAATTCAGTTATAATTGCCGGCCACCATACATTATCAAAAGCACCCGCTATGTCTACAGAAATTCCTAACACATACCTTTTTTGTGACTTTTCAACTTTCTCAACTAAATCTAAAATAGCATCCTACGTTGATTTTCCTTCCCTAAACCCATATTGTTTGTTTGAAAGATTTTGTTTTTTTCCAAATAGTAGTTGATTCGATCATTTAACAAGTTTTCTAATCTTACCTGAACCACGTAATAACATAATTGGCCTATATCTTTTAATATTTAACGGATCTTTCCCTTCCCCTGGTTTTTTAATTATTATAAGATTACTTTTCTTCCAAAGTTTTGTAAAGTATCTCCTAATTTTAAGCAAGAGATATATAATTTTTAATTTTTTTCTAATTTCATTACTTATTCAATCAGGACCAAGAGCTTTTAATTTTTTGTAATTCTGTCGTCTCAATAAAATTATATTCTGGTATTAAGTGTGTAACTAATTTTTCAGTTGTTTCTATCCATGTAGTTTTTTTTTTGTTTTTTTTGTATAGGTGGGGAAATGCACCTTATGCACACTCTGCAAGGAAATTCCAGAGTAGTGTGGGGCTCTCCCGTTTGCTGGGATTACCCACTAAAACCCCACCTAAGGCTTCGGCTGCTGAGGCCATTTGCCTATCGCCCTATAGACAAAGATACAGACGTACAAGACGAAACAAGAACTAGGCAACATTTACGTACATACTAATATCACAGTTCATTCAAAATTCCGATACAATACATCGTATGAATCTTAATATTCTTTGACAGCAATCTTGACTAGAAAAATTGGTTTCCCATATCACATTAATTTTAAAGAGATCGCGCTCGTTTTGGTACGCTGCACAGGTACAGAATATGTGCTCAGGTGTTAAGTTGGCACCACATCTATTACACAAGGGTGGTACTTCACCCTTCAGCAAATAACTGTGCGTTAGAGCAGTGTGTCCCAACCGGAGCCGATACAGCTTGGTCGAGTGCAACCGTTCCACGTCTAGTAAAAATAGTGGCCCAATATTTGGTTTAACTCTTTTCAATGATGTATTGGTCCGCGTCCACTGCTCCTGCCAGCGCTCATACACACTTCGCTTCACAGCCACCTTCGTGAGGTCTACAATGTTACCGTCCTGCAAATGTAACTCCTCTATACATTGTCTTGCTCTTTCTCCTTGAGTTTTATATAAACGTGTAATTCTATTAGTCATTAAATTATAATTTGGATGTTTATCGTTCAGACGTACTTTCAGATAGGGATCAATGCCTTATATATATCGAGAAAGGATTTAGGATGAGCCCCCCATTTGAGGTGTGATACTCTTAAAACGTTTAACGATTTCCTACTTGATGTTAGTAGGTTCTCCAAGTGCTTGGTCCATCTTAATTCCCTATCAAATGTGAGTCCTAAAAATTTAATTTCGTTGGGTACACTTATTACCTGACCATTTAAAAACATTACAGGGTCATAATGAGGTTTACGAAGCCTACAAAAATGCATCGCTTTGGTTTTTTCCTCAGAAAGCATATACCCTACTGCATCTGCATTTGTAGCAATTTGGTTGATGGAACCTTGCAAGTTACGCACTACACTGCCTATAGTTTTTCCAGCAAGGCATATCATCAGATCATCGACATATAAACATCTGTCGACTTGTTCAGCAACTCCTGAGGCTATTTCGTTTATTGCGATTGCAAAAGGGAACAGCTTAAAGTTGATCCTTGTGGCACCCCATTCTATAAAATGTATTCCTGGGAATAGGTGTCTCCGATTCTGACGGCAAACCGCCTATCTTCTAAAAAGGAACGTGCAAACTTGGGTAAATTACCGCGTAGATTATATTTTGACATATTCCTTAGAATTCCATGCCGCCACGTCATATCGTACGCTCCTTTAATATCAAAGAACACCGCTACCAGGTGCTCTCCATCATCGAAGGCCCTTAGGATTCTGTCACTCAGTTTGACCAAGTGATTAATTGTTGACCTGCCATGCTGAAAGCCCGTTTGATATGGTACCAAGATGTCGTTAGTTTCCAAAAATGATTGCAGCCGCCGGTTCACCAGTTTCTCTAATAGCTTACCCAAACATGACGTTAAACTGATTGGGAGATAGTGGTTTGGCGATAATGGATCCTTTCCTGGTTTGAGTATGGGAATTACAACAGCCTTTTTCCATTCTGGAGGGTAAGTACAATTTTCCCAGCATTTGTTAAATAATATTAAAATTTTTTCTTTCATTTCCCGACTACAATGGCGGATCATTTGATTATGAATTCCATCGTATCCCGGAGAGCAAGATTTGGTGCTCTTGATTGCTGACTCCAGCTCTTCATACGTAAACGGTAGGTTGTAATCTAAACTTTCTTGTGTTTCAAAATCCACAAGATTTGCTTCCTCATTAGCTTTGGTTGCAAGAAAAGTTTCTGAATAATTTAAGGAGCTGCTAACTTGAAAAAAATGGTGCGCAAGAATGTTTGATATTTCCTGCAAATTGTTGGTCATTACCCCATCTGAATTACGGATAAATGCCGGATAATTACATCCAGTTTTACCAGATATAGCTCCAATCTTTCTCCATATTTCATTGGTGGTAGCATCGGATGTAATGGTGGACACATATTGTTGCCATGATCTCCTTTGCGCTTCCAGAAGTTTTCTACGACACTCCGCTCTTTTTTTTTAAATTCAATAAGGTTCTCCAATGTAGGATGACGGCGGAATTTGTGTAATGCTCGCTTCTTTAATGAAATTTTTTCTCCTACTTCGGGAGACCACCATGGGACCATTTTAGTCCTTTTGTGACCTTTGGATTTTGGAATACTAGCCTCCGCTGCATCCAGAATGGAAGATGTAAGAGTTTGAAGATTAACTCGCTCCTTTATTAATCCAAACCAAAGAATTCATATATCTAAATATCGAGTAATAATTCTCTATTTTATCGTGTAAAAAAATCTCATTTAATTTTTTCAAGAAAAATCACAGTATAAATTGCAGTTAACGCCCTCTAGTGACGACCGTAATAATTACCAGGTATAAGATATAGGCTGTTGGTAGGCCAAATAAATCTCCCTTAAATGTTTGCTAAAAGCTAAACTTGAGAAATCAATATTTATTTAAAAAAACATTTGATTTTCCCCTACTACTTTATTCACAAGATAGGAAAAAAAAGTAAACAAAAGAGAATGGTTTTATGTCAGGATTAACAACTCTGCTATAATATCTTTTATACAGATGTCGGTGCAGTAAAGGAATGCGCCTGCGGCTATATTCCAGTAGCGCACCATTTCAACATACTTTAGGGTTTAAGGCTAGGATCTAATACGTTTCTATGAATACATTTATGTCTTACTAACCTATCATAGCACATTTTATATCTGTGATACGCGGGGCATTAAGTATCACCATAGTAACTCATTTATACTTAATGACAAAACAAACAAATATTTGCAGGTCATTGAAAATTAGAAACGTCAATTATTAATTGTCAATACCTACTAAATCACAATATTGGCCTTATTTCGTATAGTTTCTGGAACTTCTTGCTCATTCACGATGAATTGAATTATTTAAAATTACGTTTGGATGGCTTCAATCACATTAACAAATTCGAACCACGCATTCGCGATCAAACATAATGAATTATTTTGTACCTAAACGAATTTTGACGAACAAAACTATTTGTAAGACATAAAATTGTGTATGTACCACGAGCATAAACTGATGTTTATACTCTCGGGCGACTAAAAAGCTCTCGGGCCATAGGCCCTCGAGCTTTTTAACTCGTCGCCCTCGAGAATATAAACATCACTATTATGCCCTTAATACATAAATAACTATTATGATATCTATATACATTTTAATAATAAAGAGTAATGATTATACATGGTAATTACACTTGGTTTAATTGCATACATTTCTGGAACGCATTCTTAATAATTTGTACTTAATGTGCATGAGTAATTGTTTTACCCGTGCACATTTTAAACATGTAAATAAAACCACTATAAGCTCATTAACTATTGTTTATTTTAGATTTTATATTATTTTGCCTTTATTTATGAGTGGGCGGGGTTTCCGCCTTTTCGTATTTGTGCGCTTTTAAATACTGGTTTTCAAAAGGAAATTGCGTCGCGGCTCTAACATTTTTTGGTAAGTATATGCACATTCCTTTACTGCACGGACATCTGAAACGGAGTTTAGTTTCTAAGATTTGGCCGGCGGGCATTCTTATTTGGCCACCCGGTACTTTAAGCGATGGGAAAATGTAATATGTAGCTTTGCAGGACATTGCGTCACAACAGGTCACTTTCCCAATATCTTCCAGTTGTGTTAACTTTTTAAACAAATCTTTGCAAAATTTTCAATTATTAATATAAGTGAAGGATGACATCCAATTTACGAATAAATTACACGTCCCAAAGTGATGATCGAGCAACAAGGAAACTCATTTGGAATAATTATTAATGTACGACAAAGATACCAATTTACTAAAATTCAACGTTTAAAATTTAAAGGGGTTTTGTATGCATAAGGAATTTATTGTATGGATATACTGAGCCCGTTTAGGTGCTTTACTACAACCTGAAACTGTACTGTAATACACAATCCACACTTTAATTCCATCGCAATTTCCCGTTATAGCGAACATTTGCTAAACCGCAATTCTTACGAAATCTTTTGGGAAATTTCACATACTCTGCATTTGTAAGATTTGTTCTTACAAAAATGAATGTGATATCGTAACAAAAACTGTGCTCTGCTCTTATTAAATATTTTTATCAATTTTTAATTGCAGAAACAACAGTTGAGGGGCCTCTACTGTATTAAGGCGGTTAACAAACCCAGTATCGAACGTTTTCTTATACAGCTGGTTTGTCGCGCCGATTTGCAAGCATTCTGCACAGTGAATAATTACAGAGAAAACTGTTACGCGAAGTTTGTAAAAGTACCGAAAGGTGTCACACTGAATACCATTTCTGAATTATTTGTTGTACTTCGATTATGAAGCATCATAGTTTCTCTCCTACAGAACAAGATTTCAATGGGAAAGTGTTCTTTTTGGTTCATGTATGGAGATCATTTTCTATAACTTAGTTTTACAGATTGATGGATGGATGGCGCAGCGTGTTGCATTTTATATTGGGATTGAATTGAAATTATTATTGTTTTATTAGAAACATTTATGGTTTTTTATACGTGGTGACTACTCCCAGCTAATTACTTACTCATTATCGTACAGGTTATCAATTTTTTTTATAAATTAACTTGAGGAGGTCATAGAAATCTCGAAAAAGCCATTTTTCCTTCAAACGTCGAAATAGGCGGCACAGTTTGACATCGCTAGATCAGATTTTATTTTTCCTGTCCCTGTCTCCGGACAAGTGATATGGAATAAATGTAATCTCAGATATCTAACATTCATTTTTCTTATTTTACAAGATATGGGAACAACATGTTCTAATTACACATACTTATTCCGCTTTGCCAAGTCAGCTCATGGTAGTTTTAAAGGCTGTTTTTGTCAAGCTTGTCGTGTTAGAGGCAGCATGGCGCTAATAATCTTGCAACATACACAATGCGTGCAACTGATAAGGCTCTCGGAAACTATTCCCCCACCTCGCACCTATCGATTTTTCGTGCACTTTCAGTTTAAAAAAATTAAAAGTGCACTTTTGTGCTCTTGATATCTATCTGTTTAATTAATAAATCAAAGTATAATAAAAAACCTATAATTTTTATTGTTTTTCTATGGGCTATCGATTTCGCCTTATAGGGCTTCATCAGGCCGTAGCTGAAATATATATATATATGCTAAACGCGTGAAATTTTTCAAAATCTATCTTACCGTCTACTGAATTACATTTTTTAACAAGATGGAAATGTATGATGTAATGTCCATATTTTTATATAAAATTGAATGTATGGGTGAGCGCTGAAATTGAATTAAAGGTTAGTAAATCGTATATCAGAAATAAATTAATTACTTACATGTTTTAAGTGTAGTGTGTGTGTGTATCAGTATGTGAGGTTATGTATGAGGCAGTGGCGTGTTATGTGAATGGGCAACGTATTTATAAAGATGATTATCATTGAATTCAGTTATGTCATTTATTAATTTGAAATTAGGATCTTGTAACGCTTTGTGAATTTCATAGTGTTCTAGTATTGTTAATTTTTTGTA
>NW_022170249.1:30161115-30188693 GCF_008802855.1 Photinus pyralis
AGAGGTAGTTAACGAATTACTAAAGACACTAATTTGTGCAATTACACTCATAGAATTAACGACACTTCCGCTTGGCATGCTCGTTGAAAGAGAGTTCCTTCGGGAAAGAATGAACATTTTAACGATTTGGGACTTGCGCGTTCCAGCACGAAAAGAATCCGGAAGATGGCGATCGTTACACTTAAACTCTAATTATGCCATCTTAGATTTTACGGGGGTTCTCCGGCAAGTGATAATACCGTGAACAGTAATAATAGTTCTGTCAATTTGTACTTTACAAAAGGTCCGGTAGGAGATTTTATTTTTCCGACTTGTTTAAATGGTAAAGAGAGAAAAATCCAAGTTTGCCAATGCGACTAACGTCGGGAGAAATTTCTGTGGTCAAAAATCTGAAAAAATGTCTAACTTTTTCGGTTTTTCTAAAATAGCTAACCAACTGCAATACTTAGGTAAAATCATGTTTTTTTCAAAAATGTAGTGTATAAAAGTACCTTTAATTTGATATTTTATTTGCCCCGTTAACCTGTATAGTTTGTAATATAATAATTTAAAAAACGGAATAACAAATTCTGCTTTTATCACATTAATGTACGAGTTTTGTAATCAAAATTACGTGTGCCACATGGCACCTTTTTACTTCTCTACGATTTTTGTCTCCTCTCCTTTGGTCGGTCATGCGCCACCTTGTTTCTCCATATGTAGCAATGTGGTAATTGGTATTCATGATGAATTGCTTATATATATTTCTGGTATAATTTAGAACCGCTATCATAGTCACAACTTCTCGTCTCGAAGACGCGTTGTTTAAATTATCTAGTATAATTCGCCATATTGGCGGATCCTATACTTCACCTGCATCAACTAAATCGTTTATCCGCAATACCCTGTTCAAGCCGCAATAGGAAGGCAAAGTATTTATACCACCGTACAGGGGCTCTGTGATGGGCAAGCTTGAATCCACCTGTGTGTTAATCCATCCCATTCCACTGTTATTTTGAGTCGTCAAATCATCCCACCTAGCTGCATTCGGGTGTCTTCTCAATTCCACTATCAACGGTCTCGCCTGATCTGCATTCGTATATCCTATCGATTTAGACATGTCTCCTATCACACAGTCGGTTTCCACTGCGGAATTCACACTTATATTTTGATATCCCGGGGTAGTCGAAAACAACCTCTTCGCAAATAAACCTATTAGACCTTTCAAAAACATGTTTGTACTACTGTCGTTATCCACATCGATCATTACATTACATTACATACAAGATGCACGCAGGTAGTCAGATTCAGATGGTTGACCCAGACTGTCTGGGCTCCGAGCAGTCGACAGACGTGTCATAATGGAAGCAGGTTGAATACAAATTCGTGTAAAATGGAGCTATCAGGAGAGCAGAATTCAGCTTTGTTGCTCTTTAGTGACGCCGATTTCGCGCAGAGTTTCTGACTCAGAAAACCAGCGTGCATCTTGTACGTACCCTACAGCACGATAATAATGGTTTAATTGCGCATCTTTTCTCTAATTTGACCATCGTCGTATCTTCTATGGTTTCGATCTCCATGATAGACATCCTTATTTTGGAGTTTCTAGATTCTTTCCAATTAATTGGTCAATTATTTCCGAAGAGTTGGCCAAATAATGAAAATCCTGCCCCCTCCCTCCCCCCAATTATCTCCTCGGGACGTCACTGCGGTTATCCGACTCCAACTTTTACCCCAAGCGAGAGAATGCCCGCACCATAGTAAATCTTAAATTACTTCTTAAAAATGTGGTAAATTTAATCCCTTTATGGCTTAATTGTATGTTGGGTCGTCCTCGGAGGCACAGGTCGGAATAAATTTTGTGACGTGACTGTATTGTTAAAGTCGCGTCAAACCTCTGCCCTTTTTATAAATAGAATTTGCGGAGATGTTTTTAAAGCAGTTGCAGATGTAGGGTACGTAGGTACGAATTTATATTTTATATCTTGACGATTATTTTCATAAATTAATTAGTAACGTTTGCATCTTTTGCGTGCATTTCTTTGCTTTCATTTTTAAGAAGAGTCCTATTTGTTTGCCTTGAGCATCACATGTTTCGATAACGTAGGCACGCAACAAAAAAAGAACTATCTAATTTGATGCAGTCGTTCTGAAATGATGCGCGTAAATAAATTTCGGCGATTCATTTTCAATATTTGGATAGATAGACAGAAGATTGCGATTTAAACGGCGAAAGAGAAAAATCTTGTTTTTACATCTTTCCGTACAATTTTTTGAAAATTATTTTTTATACAAACCTTGTCCTGATAATGAGAAACACAGCAAAAAAAGAATTATCTAATTTGGTGCAGTCGTTCTGAAGTGATGCGCGTAGATAAATTTCGGCGATTCATATATAATATATATATATATATAATATATATATATTATATTATAAAAGTAAGAAACAAACTTATAAAACAGTTATTTAATATTAACCTCGATAGTAACACTACGTTTAAACGAGAAAATAACTGAAAAAGTTAACACTCGCACTGAACTCATTGATTAGGCCAACCATCCGATCCAATGGACTGTTCCGGAAATACAGCGTTCGCTTGTGCCTAGTTTGCAGTAGGGGCATGGTACGGACGAAACGTGGAACCCTCATGTTAATTTGTGATAAAATATTAGCAGAGTTTAGGTGACCATTCAGTAATTTATACCCGAAAGTCAAAGTAAAAAATGTCCTTCTTTGTTTAAGAGTTTGAATATCGAGGAATATTCCAACATGTTCAGTGGAATCTATATACAATCCCATTTAATGATAGTTTGAACTTCATCATGCGCAAAGATTGAATACGCTGTAGGCTATTGATGTGGGAAACATAATAAGGGACCATATAACGGAACAGTCCAAGTGGGATCTCACAAGCCAGAAGTATAGTGTCCTTAGAGCTGTTATACTACGGAAATCGTTACACTGGCGTTTAAGAAGTCCAAGCATTTTACTTGCCTTCGATGTCACTTGGTCGTAATGGAGGTGAAACTTTAATTTTCTTGTCCAGTATGATGCCTAAGTCTCTGATGGAGTCGACACTATCTAATAACTGACCACCGAGGTAGTAATTCGGCTCAGAAGGACTATTTTTTTGAAAAGCAAATAGTGGAACGTTTATTCACATTAAGCTGCAAGTCGTTGTTTAACATCCAGAGTTCTAATTGCACCAAGTCTTGTTGTAGCATTGCAGTGTCATTGATACCCATTGATACCACCAATGTTATTTTTACCTGGAACACTAGATTACTAGATGCAGAGCTTCTGAATGCTTTCGAAAAATTAATCAAATTAGCTGCATTTAAGCCGCTCGGAAACCGATGTTGCCTAATAATACATAATATTAATATTTGCCTCATTAATATTTTTCTATTGCTCAATTTACTACTTGCTTGCACTGCCACTATGTGGCATCTTGATTTTGGTAGATGCTGACCTCCAGAATGACAACTTGAGTTAATGCAAGCAAGTACCTCATCTGGTTTAACTTTGGAAATTTCGGCCATGTTTGGCACATCATCTCTTGAGAATAGTGCGCCTGCCAGTGGTGTTAACAAGCATAACTTGTGGCTCCATATTCATTGCTATGGGATTACGTTACGGTTGCAAAATAAAGTTACGGAAGCTCAAAATTTTGGTACTTACAAAACGTAGCGGCGAAAATGCACAAGCAAAAAGATCCCCACAAAATCAAGCGTTTACCTTATAAAGAAATCCAGCTGTTTGGGAAATGCTATATGGAAAATCCAGTTCTACGCTGTACTCAATACGAAAGCGATCCAAATTAATTCTGTTTTTAATTAATTATTTATTTCCCCGATATCGGAAAAATATGGGATCGATATCAGACTTCATGTTTTTTAAGCGCACTTCTTTCTACACTACTTTGAATGGCGTCTGGCGGTTTTTCATTAAAACGTTAGTCACTAATTATGCTTACCCGATTAAGCGGATTCAAACTTCAATAGGAGTTAATCCAATTAACGCTGAAATCTCAAAATATTAATTCGACACCTTTCAACAGTTTTCGGAGGCTGCAAGGATAATTTTAATATCTTGCCGAGACTGGTTACTAATCGTGACCCAATTACTGCTTTTGTTGGCGGTAACGACAGGTGAAAAACCATTCTATAAATTAGAAAAATTACCTTAAAGTCTGCACAAAACAAATAAGTTCAGCGGCTTCAATCTACTTTGTAACGAAACCCAAATTTATATCGCTTCCAAATACCCGGCGGCCTTCTACAGAGGGGTCACTAAAATTTGTTACATGTCTCGGCAACAAAACGGATTCTTCGTTACAGCAGCGTATCCCCACAAATACATAAAATACTCTTCATTATCCAAAATTAATTAAACTTGACTCAAAATCCCCCAAAAGTGCAAGTGCAATCACAAGAAAAATCTTACCTGTGGGTTAATGTGCAGCGGAAGAGAGCTCTCCACGTTGTAACTATCACCTAAAACAAATCAAAAGAGAAAACTGTCATGTCACATGCGTGACTCTGTGATTAAATAATAATTACGGGACCACCTATGATCTCTACTTGGAGTTGTTATACCGTGGAACCTGGGACGGTTGTGTTTCAGGTTGGGAAAACCCTCTAAAAGTACTACATAAAATACCAATCTGTGAGGAGCTTTCGCCGGAAGCTCGCGCACCAAAGGTAGCTTTAATTTATCCTTGGCACAAAAACATAAACGGTCTAATTACAAAATAGTTATTTATACAGAGTGAGCAACAAAGATTGAAGCGTGCCGCTTCAGCTAAATTGGCAATGTGCCGCTCATAGCATATGCTGATTTGATACAAGATACGAAATACGAATAGACGCACGTCACTGTGACAGCGCAGAACGTCATTTTCGTATACAACTCCATACAAAGAAGGTAGTTTTGATATTAATAGGAACAAGCGGTGATGACGCACGCTTCAATCATTGTTGCTCACACTGTATAACAAGAGCGCGAAGTTCAATTTCGCGCATTGAGACTGAAGGTATTTTGACGAGGCGAAGCCGAGTTAAAATATCAGTCAAATGCGCGTTATATACAATATTTTTTCTACAACTGAACCGATTGTTAATTAAATTGCTGTTTAAGTTCAACTTTGTACCGTGCGCGAAAGACTTTTTTTCACTGTTGACGATTTCGCGCACGTTGTCAAGAGCAACCTTACTTATTAATTAACCGATTAAAAATCTAGTACTTCGCGTTTCGAAATCCGTCAGAAAATGACAGGTTTTTTTGACAGTTGTAGAAAAATGAAATTTAATGAAGGCAATAAAAAGAAAATGTAGCGGTAATTTACAATACAAAATAGGTAGACGGTGACGGTGGAGGAATGGCGGCAGAAAACGGCGGAACAGGAGCGCTTCGGGCGCCACCAGGAGGTTTTCGGAAACTCTGCTAATGGTCAGGACTCGTAACTGCGGTGTCGGGTACTTCAGGTAATTCGAACAGAGAACGGCGGTCTCAGGAATTCTAAAGAGCAAGCGGTGGGCGGCTACTGAGAAATGCTAAAACAAACTTAAAGCGCACAGAAATCACAGTAAATCATTCGGAAGCGGTTTCTAAAGGAAAGCGAGAAAGGCAGTAAGATGTAAATACGGTTAAAAGACTAAAGGCAAAAAATGGGTACGTATGGTACGATACGAGGATGCAAAACGCAAAAGATCCCCTCTAAATTAAGGGTTTACCTTATATAAAATTCGGCTACGTATGGTTCCTGTTGGTTCAGACGTTTAGCCGGAAATGAGAGTTTAATATTTGCGCATGCGCGATTCTGCTCAAAATTAATGATATATAAATAAAGATTAAAAGAATGAAATAGCACGGGACTTAACGCTCAAGCTCTGGTACTATTTTTTAGTAAAAGTATTTCAAATGTTGTTTTACCAAATTGTCAAAAAAATTTATTTAAATAAAATAAATTAAACTATTTTTAATTGCTGCAAATGTATTTAAACAAAATTTTTATCGATGAATATGCGCCTTTTAATCTTTTGGACAAAAGTATTTGTGTATTTTACACAAAATAGAAAAAGGAACAAAATTTTGATTGCAGTTAAATAAAAAGCAATGCAACGTGGTCAAGGATACCAAAAAAGGCTGCCTTGATGTGGTCCATTAGTATCATTTTAGAAGAATCTGTGTATCGTTACGTACACAAATATTTGCTTGAATTAGGTAACACTATCGTACATTTACCTAACCTAGTTCCCTATGATAACATACCTTGCTCGACGTATGCGTAATATGGAATACTTACTTGTAATGTTATTCTACCTACATGAACGTTGTTTCCTAATTTATGTTACTGCTCTTCGCAACAACTAATTGAAAGTAAACTGTGCGCACCATAACGCTGACAATATTCAAAATATGATCAAGAACATGTGTAATTATTATTAGTAATGATAAATGTCTTAACAGAACTTTGAAGCGTACTTTGCTTCAATATTCGACCAAGCATACTTTCTTTTGCTTTTGTCGCAATTGTTAAGTATAGAAATTTCAGAACAAAGGGGTTTAAGAAAAATTTATTACCCGATAGCCTATGGGGCTATCTGTCGATTATGTATCCGAGTATATTTCGTAAAAACTAAATCTTTCTTTACGTAAAAGGAAACGGAGTAAACAGTTACAGTAATGATTTTGTAATAAAATTGTGTTTCGCTGCAAATTTAAATAAGCCCCAGTTTATTTAAATTTGTTAGCAAGCCTATCTGCTTGTAAACAAGTTGTATATACGTTCAACTTTATTGAACGCACATAAGCTCGCTTTTTCAATAGCGAAAGACGTACAAATCTCTATCAAAAGCAAATATTGAAAGTACACACACAAGGAAAATTGGTATGTGTCTAAAATAAAATTGAGAAAATCACTTTTTTCAAAGAAAAATGTATTCAAAGGATCTAAAATGAATTACTCATGGAAATGTTTTAGGGCTGTTGGTGTTAATTAAAACTTGTTAATACATGCTTGTTAATTTCGGTGCAGGTATTTAAAACAAAAGAGACGAGGAGGGCCGTTCGTTATCAACGTTGGAGAGCTCGTCAAAAGATTTTACAAAGTTAAATATTTGAACACAACTTGTAGTAAGTAAGGTTAAACGCTTGTGAGTGCCAGATAACCAGCCAAATTTATTCTGCACCTTAGCTCACCTTTACGAAGACGCGAAAAGAAAATACTCATTTACATATTAAAGCATTATCTGCTTTCTCCGTGCCCGATGCGCTTTTATCACGTTCCCCGCAAGACATAGGGAACTTTTGATTAAGAGCCATAACGAACACTTATTTATACGTTAAACGTCTATTTATTTACCCCACATAGAGGGTTGCTTTTCAAGTTAACGCAATTTATAGCTTCTCGACAATGTAATGATATGAATATAGAAAGAAGTAGAATCTATCGTTCGGTACCTTACTTAATTGGTATTTAAAAACCCTTTAGATTGAAATGGAGGATTGCGTTACTTTGTGGATCGTTGCTTTATTTGCAAATATCCGTGTCCAAGTTTGTTAGAATTAATGTCTGTTTAGTGAAACTCGCAAACAAAACCAAAATCCGCAGTCCTGCAATCGTGACTGCAAGATTCTAAATAAAATAAATTGATAAACACAGAACTTGAATTTATTTTCACAATGTATGTAAAGTATCAACAAAATTATGTCGGTATCCCTGGATGGGTTTATTGTGTTCTGTGGTATCAGCATCTGTGGTTAAAATTTCACAGAATTATTTACACAAATAAGAAAGTTGACATTGATGCGCACATCTAATTTTTACAATATGCGATATGTTTGTCTTTACTAGAAGCATCTGTGGCTAAAATTTAAAAAAAAATAGCTCTATAAATAAGAATGTTGACATTGCGCATGTGCACATTAATCGTCAAGATTTTTCTTGGTTGCGGTTATTAGCTACCGAATACAAAAAGAACTAACTAAATATCTTGAAAACTGTAGGAGTAGTTAAGGCCTCGGACGGAGAAAGTGGTCATCATAGCGCATTCCAACATGAGTTGGAAAATGCGCTAACAGCACCGAGACATACATCTACCACTGATCACCCTGTTCTTCTTGAACATGCTATTCTATTCGGAAAAGTAATCACCTGGTGGCTATCTTTTTTGATATTAAAGGGGCTTATGATATGGTTTGGAGACACGGCATTTTGAAAAAGTTTCTATTTAAACATGAAGGCTAATTTACCATGACAAGTAATGTCATTTCTAAATAACAGACGATTTCGGGTGAGACTAGGTGACCCTGCGACGAACTTTGGGCCAGTTCGTACGCAACGGTGGCTTAAAAAAACCAAAGTCTTAGAATAAAATAAGCAAGAAAATTTAATGGTCGGAAAGGAATAATAATTAACAAAATACATAAGATACTAAGTGGATTTATAAAGACACTAAACCTTCCCCATACTTCTTTTAATTGTTTCAGGTTTTAGATTCAAGGCATTAGGTGACAGCGACTATAGTTTCGACCCGAAGGTCATTATCAAGCTTAAGTTTAAAGGAACATATAAAAGTGGTTGAAAATTACATATTAAAATGGTACATTTGGTTATCAATATGGGGAAAAAATTACTAATTAGAACATGGAAACAATTACAATATTAACAATTTAAAGACTTTTTGTCCTCACATATTATAAACAATTGTTTAAATTAAAATTAAAGTTAATAGATATCGTTATCGTTATAAGATGGATAGCCACCAATTTATTACATAAGATACTCCTGATTCATCGGCGGTGTCGGTCGGTATCCTCGAGCGCCACCAGAGGGATGCGGAACCCTGCCTCTGCTCAGGACGGCGGTATCGTAGACGATTACAATTGCCCTGGGTAATCAGCTGGAGACGGTGTATTCCAGGGGCCGGACGGGTTCCACGCGAACTACGCCTGCGCGGCTGCGGAAGCTAAAACAGAATTACGGCACACGAACGCTATCGCTTTCTCAAACGAGAACGGTAACACAAATAATTCACAACGGTAGCTACGGGAAACGGTATTTAGGAAAACAAAATAAAAACCCCCCTTGAGATTTAACGGATGCAAAAGCTTACCTTCGAAATCCAACGGTACCAAACTAAATCGGCTAGGAAAATAACAAAAGAGTCGTGATTAAACGGTGCGGTGAAATTTAGCTAACGGAGCGAAAACTATAAAAAAAATCGGACTTACGTTTTGTATGAACGCCAAAAAGCAAAAAGATCCCCTCTAAAATGAGCATTTACCTTCGGCCGTTTCGGGAAGGGAACTTGGTTTTACCAACCCGCGCTAATCCATTCAAGATAACATCGACAATAAAATATTCGTTTTTAATTAATTCTGAAGCTCCCTACGGTCCTAAAAATCTGAGCGACATCTCAATCGGTTAAGGAATTAAGCGCGCATCCAACGATATCAAACTCGATGCATTCGGCTACTGTTTTCTGCAACCCATTGAATTAGTCGCAAATTAACTACACCTACCTAAATGGTCGCGGTGGCAGTTCAGAATTCGGATTTCCAATTAACACCTATGCCTAATTGACCTCTGGTATCTATCACGGCGATGTGTGTTATCTCCGGCTGCACGCCGCAGAAACCGATAAGCGTGTAATTCTCGCTGCTAAAACCCGTTGTAATCCTGGTTTTACTTACTATAGGGAAACTAAAAATGCTGATTAGTTAATTAACGGTGCGGAAAGGTAATAATATTATTGATCCCTCAGCTTCTTCGCAAAAAGGGCTTTCGGCTGCTACAAAAATAATTCACATATTCCCACTGGAACAGTCTCAAACAGCTAATTAATTTCGGCGGCTACTTACTTCAAGCCGGAAACTAAACGCAAATACAATCTTCTTACACCAAATCACGGCGGAATTGTTTCAAACAGTCCGGTCCTGTCAGTGACGAAGCGTTCCAAACACAACATCTACCGGGTGGTCATTAAAGCTGGTAATTTCTAGTACGGCCAGAACGGGTGCTTCGTTACAACCCTGATACGAAAATGGTAGAAAACTGAGTTCCGCAAGGATCTACCTTGCACGTTATTTGCTATTGCTATCAATGATATTGCAATTAATGTTGTCAATGATATATCGATATGTTGATAACATCGTCATATTCTACTCTGGAAAGACTATTGGGGAAATAAGTCGTAAACTCCAACCCGCGACAGACCAAATAAATCAAAATGGTAACAATGATGGATGGCCTGAGTTTTTCCAGGGAGGCCTCAGTGTGTGCGCTTTTGCAGGCTTCGAAAACCACATTACCGGTATTATTTTTAGCAGGCGATCCAATAAGATTGTCTAGTACTGCAAAATTCTAGGACCTTACGTTACACAGTGCCGCCATAAGGTATCGCCTTGACGGTTTCATTGCCGCCACATCATTGCCGAGCCAACGCTCTGCAGACCCATCTCATGCCGACCCAACTAATGGCCGTACCAACTCATAGCCAGTAAGAATTGGTTATAGAATGAAATTTGAGACCGGTTGTGCAGTCCTGTTTTAGCGGAATGGGACGTTTCAGCGCCGCCGGTTCATCGCCTGACCCGGTTCACCACCGGCCGATTCATCGCCGGCCAGTTCATCGCCAGTTACATGAAATCGGCAGTTATCGTCGTGTATGTATTTAATATTGTAGCGCACTGGATAAAAGTTTTTATTGCTTTAGATACAACCAGTTTATTTGTCAAGAAACACTCTGGAGATCGGGAAGGATGACTTAAAAGAGAGAATTTGCCCCTTGTTTCACCCACAGCAGAAAAGGTCGAGAATTCGAGGTTTTTACGAGGGGTTGGTCACGACTCATTTAGGGGAATTGACAATTCCTCCTATTTCCCCAAAAATGTCCTAGTATTTCCCCAGAACTTTCTCTAATTTCTTCCATTTTCTACATATTTCCCAGCTATTTCCTATATGAGAGACAAATATTGCCCTCTGATTGCCATAAATCACTATTAATAATAATAATATTTTATTGTGTGTTGTGTTTATACACTTACACTCGTCAACAAAGATAGATTGATCATATAATAAACAAACTTCTGAATAAATACAATTTATATCACTATAATAACTATCGGTAACAAATGTAAAAGGTAACTAAGACTAGTTTTATTATTCCATTTGATAATTATACGCTATCCCTCGTAAAAAGTCAATGGGTTCTCTATTAATAAAATCTTCTACTAACCGAAGAATTCGTTGATCCGTGTCCCTGTATTTTCGCAGCTTTAGCGGATGACGGTTACCTGCGTAATAAATAAATAAGGGTTAGTTTCAATTATTCGATTATGTCTACCACCTTACCTGCAATTAACTGCTCGTAGTACAAGTCTCTGCCTTTCTGCAGTTTTCTAATGGTGTTGATGAATTGCCATATTGTTGGATGTTGTATACCGAGTTGACTTTTCAACATACGATTAATCGCTTCAGCATGGTTATTCGTCCTGTCTTCGTTGTTCAGTGCCCTATTTTAAAGATTCCACATAGAAATAGGGAAAATTGGCGCCTCTCGTCCATTCCCTCGCCGATTTGGACGCCCCACGTAATTATCTTCGAACCAGTTAAGTAATGGATGCAAATCATAATGCAAAAAATTGTCCAATTAAAGTATTACAGCATCGATATGCTCAAGTGGCACAAATGCTACAGCTACAATCCTTTTTGCGTGCAGTGCGAATTGCACTTCATTTGCATACCTTCTCAGCAGACCTAACTGCGACAGTTTGTGTTTCATATTCTTCTCAAGGTGAAAAAAACATCCTTTTAGTGTAACACCATCAAAATTCTGTTGCATTGCCGTAAAAGCTGCCGATTCAAAGTCGCAGCAAATAGAACCAGGATTCAACTTTTGCACAAGCTCTTTTAATGTTTCGAATAACAAGTTGTACGTGGTTCTTCTTTTATTAGGAAGGACAGCATAAATTACCGGTAGTACTCCACCATGCCTTTTCACAGGAATGACATACACTTGGTGAAATAGTGATGGTGCTATAGAGAAGGTTCCATCCGCATACCATACAACAGCCTGTAAAAAGGGTAGCCATGATTCCCGGCCAAATATGAGTATTTTTTGATTATCAAGTCCTCTTTCGGCTACTAGAAACAATACAATTCTTCTACCCCTTCAACGTTATAAATTGTATAGTCTTGGGGAATCACTAATTCCGTTAAATTGATCGGGACTGGCGGGGGTGCGAGAATTTCTCTTCTTTTTCTTCTAACACATTTTTTTAAAGCAGCTATATTAGGTACATACCCTAATATACATCTGTCTGTATTCTCCGAGATAGCATTTGTAATAGCCCTACTATTACCGTCTCCGTCTCACGTTTCTGATTGATAAAAAATAAATCTACATAAATAAACCGATTATATTGAAAAAAATAAAATAAATCCAAATTCCACTCCACTCACAATTGATTTCCTTTTTTATATTAAATCTTAATTACTCAATTACTTACATCTATCCTGAATCTGAATACCTAATATTTAAATTTACTTAATATAACACTTGAATATTCTTCTAACTTCTAACTTATATTTATCCTATCTATATAAAACCATTCGGCAAAAAACAATTATAAAATGACAAAATAAAAATTTTATATGAATAAATTTCTAGGTAAATAACTTTTCATAAAAATAACTTACAATTTAGACAGTAGTATTCTTCCCCTTTTTAGATGGTGGGTATTGTAGTGGAGCATGATTTAGATTATTCTCAATCTTCGTCTATTAAATCCAATCGCGTAATCCCAATTGAACAACAATTTCTTAGCGCGCTTTTCGTACTTTAGGTATAATTTCTGAACGGAAGTCTTTCAATCGCACGTTAAACTAAACTGCAGTTACTCAATGATTAATACTTTCCGAACAATTCACTATTCCAGAACGACCAACTTGTTCTTGGTTAAAAAATACGATTTTTTAATTAATACGCGCAACAAATTTTATTTGGTTTGGGCCTTTTTACTTAAATGGCCCGTTTCCGCGATGACACTCGCCCGTGCGAATATCTACGAAAAAACTTTATAAGTGGTGGCCGCGTTTTCCGCGGCGGTACCACGCTCCGCGTGAATATCTACGCAAAAAGCTCCCAAATTTCTGATCATTTTGGTTTTTATATCGCGAGTAAACCAACGCCCGTAATTAACGCTCCCATCAAGTTTCCGGAAATAAACAAACTCATAATTTTTTAGCCTCGCTGTTTTATTACATATTTTTCTTAGAATCTATTGCGTCTTTTAACCGGTGACCTTTTTTAAATCACGTACTAATCGTTAACTCGCCCAAAATAGGAAGTCCAAAACCAATAACTCATCTTATATTTCACGATATTTGAAACTTAATTACATCGAAAAAAAAATGTTTATTAATTTTAATGAACATTACAACTTCACAGAAATCTGAATCATCGATACGCATTTCTACCCGAATATAATTTTGAAATCCACAAAACTTGCAAAATTTAACAAGCTTCCGTTACACATTTATCACTTGTCCTGTAGCTATGAAGTATAAATTATAAAATTGATGTACATTACATAATAACCAACAGAGGTTAAGAATAAAAAACCACAGGATGGTAAAATACTTTTAAGAAAATACTTCAATTTTAATTAGGTAGGTACTTTTTCGAATAGTATTTCATTGCAAAATATTAAAACAACAATCAATATAGTCACTTTCTTGTGTTGCTTCTGCACGTCTTTTCATGTTACTTATAAATGTTTGAACCTCCACATTTGCAGACTCGGATCATGTGTGTGATGATTTATTTCTTTAATCGCAGTTCCATTTTGAACATGGATTCTATCACGACAATCCCAATTTGCTCACAAATCCAAAACTTCACTGATTCATCACGCTTACTAGTTTTTTCGTACACATATAAATAATTTGAGTGATTAAACTTTTCGCGCCCTCGTTGAGTTAAGATATAATTATTCATATTTTATATTTATATTCTTTACCACGTTGTATACCTAATACAATGGTAACAGGTACCTACACTTATTGACTTTCATTGTTATAATGTAAAGTACAATTTCAAAGGAAAACAAGAACCTAGACAAGAACTATTATAGTTATATTGATGTGTTTACATATCTTTATTGTCTTAAGGTTTATTTTTGATAAATAACTATCACAAATGCATACCTAGGGACGTAATGCTTGTGTTTGTAAACAATAAACGCGAATTTACCGCGGAAACCATTATTGGATTATTTACCTAAGATTAGGTGCCTTCACCTAAAACAGGACCGGTCTATCCTTTTCCTAAATTTGAAAATGTTGCAGGATACCTACCTAATATTCGAGGGTAATACCACGAGTGCTTATATGAATTATTGCATTAATTTCATGAAACGTCTTTGTATTGATTCGAATTACAATGTGGTTATCATCAGTGCCGTGAGGGTGTATCACTTATTTGAAGCAAAAAACGGCTCATATTATTTTTTTATTTGGTTAAAACAATAATACAATTGAACATAATTTACAATGCTAAAACGAACACTGGATTATTGCACGATTGCATGCAGCTCCGATTCGGATTGCTGTCGCCGCCCCTCCCTGAGTGGACCAATGAATTTGCATCATTTGGCCTGATCGTCCAGCGACTGTACAGTATGCTTAAATGCGTCCGGGGACGAGGTCTCATAGAGGTTTTTCATTCTTCGTCGGCAATGATTATTATAGTGCGTGAACCAGGTAGTTCACTATCTTCAGGTCAATTGCGGGTTCTTTCAGTGATTTTCTGGTATATTGGTGATGCTTTAAATATTCTCCCGTCGCTTTGATTTCCGTATCCTCAAACATCAATATTAATGAAATCTAATCCCCCAATGCTTGGGGCACGATAAAAAAAATCCTTTATAACATCGAACCGGAATGCGCTGGCATTGAACACGACTGTGTTTTCCGTCTAGAGTGTAATATTCATTTATTGAAACCCAAACGTACAATGTATACAATAAAACCAGAATCCATGAATGAATATTACATAGAGCTCCCACGCCATTTGGAAAATTTACTGGCCGTACCTGTCACTTTACCGGCCGCATTTTTGACATTTCCAATGTCTATAATGACTCCTGTCACCACTGACAAATTGACATTAATCAAAAGTTATATATAAAAATTGAAATTTTGTATTAAAAGACGATTTCGGGTAAAATTTAATACAAAACTCGTCAGTAAAATGTCATTACCCGACTCGGAAATTAAAGGGGCCTTGTACTTCAATATTTCCTCGCCAGTAATGTGTATCGGTGGAAAAATACCTGGAATAAAAGTGAAAGTGGGTAGAGTGTTATTGTGTCTATCCTTTTGCAGAAGTTACATATATATATATACTTATAGTAAACAATATACCTATAGTAAAAATCAATCGGCATATCGGGTCTGTTTATATTACCTAATACGAACGGTAGTAACTGCTGCGAAAAGTCACTGGAAAATACTTTCCTGCAAAATATTCCGGGGATGAAGGCGAAGACTGGGAAAAACCGGATTGGGTGTATTACTGTTTTTGAGGGATCAATTTTTGCCTAGACAAACTTCCGGCAACTTTTCGCAAGATTCCGTTTCCAATACAGACCAAGACGAGGAAGAAGTAGGCGAACAAGACGCGGAGTCTTGCATACCAGAAAATCCTATGAGTATATCTATACCTCCTTCGCCCGCATCCACTTCAACGCCTACACTTTCCATTTCAAGAACTTTTAAATCAGAACGGAAGAACCTTATGCAGTTTTCCAGCACTAACAGCACCACAGCGGCTTCCAGATCTGGAAAAACTGCGGAGCTTATCATGGAGTAACGTACCACTTCAAAGGTCGTGGCAATGATACACGTGAAACCACATCACCGTCCTGTGGAGCCATTTCGGAGAAGTGTTTACGGTCAGAGTGAGATAAGCGCTAGTCACCCGGACCCGCCTTCGCCCCGGGCGCCGTTTTGGTCAGGGCTATTTTAAAGGGTTGCTACCACACATGCTGGCCGCTGCGGGGTTACCGCGTCGCTCTTGGGGGGCTTTCCGTTCAGAGGTCTCTAGGGATTATCATGGAGTAACGGTTTAAGACTCGGACTCGAACCTCAAAGGTGGTGAGTTCGAATCCCGCAACTTGCCAGTTTTTTGTGGTACAGAACATCTGACACATTTTGCAGGTGGATTCTCTATCAAATTTGTAGCTCGTGAATTGGCAATATAGGACAAAAATAAGGAAGGCCCTTTTGACATTTCTGTTAGTTCAAACGAATTGCATGAAATTTAAAATGAACATAACTTTAGCCATATAATACGCAATGCTAAGCTAGAGCCATACATATTTGTGGACGCCCTCTGCCAATCAGCATAAGGGATGGTTCTGTGGAATTATGGTAATGCTTTAAACCTGCACTAATTCTCCTTGACCGAGACAATTCTCTTTTTCGTAAATTATAACTTCTAACAAAAGTAATCATAATCGTTATGAATTACCCACAGAAGATAATTGGAATTTCCGCAGTCTGCAGATCACAATCAAAGATAAGGGTGGGTAAATATTCAAACAATGGACTTTTGTGGTTTATATGAATTTATATTTTGATACAGAATAAACGGTTTTATCCGGTTAACGGGTCTAATACTGGTACCCAGTTCTCAACAAAATTATCTATACAATACATTTATAGTACTTAGAAAATTAGCCAAAAGGTAAATCTTAAAAAAAACTTGCGATAATAAAAGGCATTACAGAATTATTATGTCATTGAACTGGCACGTCCCAAGTCTACTTTACAGATCTGTGATATAGTTGAAATCTGTTACTTCACGTTTAAATTTTTTTCAACGTTGCATGAAATAATAATTTAACTTTTTGCTGGGGAAAATTGGTTTTGCGAATGTTTTAATGGAAACAGTTTAATTGAAATAAATTTTAATTAATTTTAGGTTATAACGCTGTTATTTTAACATCATTTCTCTTGCGCTAAACTTAATGATTATTTTGAATTGAAGTTGTACCGTATACGTTGTATATAAAATACGCAATGGAGCTACATTTTAAACCGGAAAACTACTGGCTGAAGCGTTCTACGTTTTATAGTAACAGATTCAGATTATGAACTTCCTTTGGCATGTGATGTGAGGAATCCTTGGTTTTCATAATATGGTAGGTGGGTGATAGTAGGGGAAGTCCCGTTCCTGACGTGAAAGGAAACTGCACTTCGCGTTACAGTTGTGACAAATGACTACGTTTTAACAATAGAAGCTCACTCAGTCAGTTCTCCTTAGAATGTTTCCGTCCTTATTTCTCTTAAATGCGACATGAATTATTTTATTCTGACGTTGTAAGAAAGAAAAATCCGCAGCGGTTGGGGAAAGCACAATCTTTATGAGTTATACTCGTGAAAAATTTACGCTACCGACCATTGAAATTGTTTAAGCAATTCGAGTTTGGTATAAAACTTTCACAGATAAATTTTTCCCAGTTGTATACAAAACAATATATCTCCCTAAAACAGTGTTTCGTCGACATTATATTTCATTTGGCGAATTCTAATGCTAGTTTTGATGCTAATGAATGGCATAAATATTGAAGCTTAGAAAGACTACGTCAAGAATAATTAATTTATTCTATTCTAAAGCTTGGAAGTAAACGTGTCAACTCCAGACGCGGTATGAAAATTTTATATTTTCCCAAGGTAGACAAAATAACTACGTTATCGTAATAATGCAGAATTTCTACAGTAATTTCGTCTTTGTTATTAAATTATCTGACAACTTTTCCCTACTGAACTTCGCTTTATCTGCGTTTTCCACTTCACTGGAATCGGGTCGGGTGGCGCCGTTCTTTCGGACGCCTTTCCACGTTCAGGTGAAGCCAGCGAGGATAAGATTAGAGTTAGAATGCCATAATATTAGACTTTACTTGTTAAAATTTGGATTATGAATGGTAATTTGATTTATTTCCGTCTCACGAAAATCGTAAATTGATAGTAACACACCTTCTAACCCAAAATATTCATGCGAAATCAGTATAAATCAAACCTAATTACGACAATCCTCTCTTTTCTCCCATTTACAACAAATAAAATGTTCGCATGTGCGAAAAATGAAAAAAGAAACATCTGAACAAACTCTTAATATTGATTTCAATATAACATTTTTGTAGAGATGAATTTTTTGATTTCATTCTCCTTATTAGTTTCGAATTCTCAAAAGGCTTATAAATAGCTTAATTTACGACGGTGTGATTATGGCAGATTTAGCGTGGGTAATTGCGATGTCATTACGGCTTCTATTAGCAATAGTGTTCTTATAATTTCATAAAAGAACGCAAATGATAATTACTACCATTTTCTACCGCAAACGTGAAAATTGACAAACGCAATTACCATGACATGCACTACTATTGGAATAAATTCTATTTGGACCGCGCCGTAGATTAAATTTTGAATGACACCCGGTCACTATGAACGTGATTAATGGAACGCGTGTAATTATGATGTTCATATCGAACTTGTATCATTAATAATTATAATCGCACATCAAATACACTGTAAGTTAGAAGTCAACCTTATTACGTTTACGTTTAATTACTGAATTTGATACGTGAGGTGACAACTTACAAAACGGTAAAAACAGCATGACTTTTTCTTTGTTTTTACCATTTAAGTGATTTTCGATGAAATTGTAAATAATAATCGGAAGTTTTTCTAAACTACCAACTTAATCTCGACCTCCACATGAGGAAGGGAACGATAGGTTTCCCAAACAACACGGAGAACTCTGATAACGTTCAAAAATTGAAAATCTTTAATTAATTTAATTAAGCGCGCTTCATTTGACACCAAAAAACGTGTCAATCAGTAGCTACCGCTAATATCATGCTTATTTAATGACCGCGTTGAAATTCCAAAAGTAGGCAGTCCAGTTAACATCCGTTGTTGATTGGAATTCTCGGGTCAGGCATTGGTCTGTGTTAATGGCTTCAGAAAAATGAGTTATCGTTACATGGCTGATTTTTTGTGTAAAGTATGTCTACCAGCGAGATTCCTTTCCGACTACCGAGTATATTTACCTCTGGCGCCTTTATTTTGAAAGCAACGCACAAACTGGTTATGAGACATTTTTGTAGAGCTGATCAAAACACTATTCGGTAATCCTGATAAATTTTCGCTATGTGAATTTTGCGTTTTCGGGACGTTTTGAAGCTCCGAGACCCCAAAAAATTTTTAGCTTGACGTCTTGTGTGTTTGGGTGTATGTATATGTGGTTCGTTTTTTGTAAAGACGATAACTAAAAAAACCTGAACCGATTTTGATGAAATGATTATATACGATTTCTACTTGACTATGTTCAGGATTCTTTAAAAAAAATCAGCCATGTAACGATAAACTAACATTTTAATATAAGCGGAACTTCGTGAAACATGAAAACATCACGTTTTATTACGGCTCGCTAAGGCAGCTTTATTATACCAAGGGGTGCGCGAAGGAGCGCGGCCCACCTACGTACGCGAAATCCAAGAAAGACGGTCGAGAAATAGAGCAATGTATCGAGCCATTGTTACTGTTCAATAAACGCCCATTGTAAATTGTTGTATAGTGTTTAATTTAGGGGTGTAATACCCCTAATCCTTTATTATGTTAGTGAATCATATATCAATATATCAAATCACCGAAGCAAAAAACGCCATCTACATATGGTAAGATATTTGAGACAGTATTTTCAAAAGCATTCAAAAAATTGGCATAGTATAGAGCGGTCTAGGACATTTCATTGCCGCCATTTCTAGACCGCCATATCATTGCCGAGGCAACTCTCTGCAGACCCATCTCATTTCCGACCCAACTAATTGCCGTCCATATCATTGCCGTGCCAACTCATAGCCAGTAAGAATTGGTTATAGAATGAAATTTGAGACCGGTTGTGCAGTCCTGTTTTAGCGGAATGGAACGTTTCAGCGCCGGCGGTTCATCGCCGCCGTTTCAGCGCCTGACCGGTTCACCACCGGCCGTTTCATCGCCGGCCAGTCCATCTCCAGACGCCAGTTACATGAAATCGGCAGTTATCGTCGTGTATGTATTTAATATTGTAACGCACTTGATAAAAGTTTTTATTGCTCTAGATACAGCCAGTTTATTTGTCAAGAAACACTCTGGAAATCGGGAAGGATGACTTAAAAGAGAGAATTTGCCCCTTACATACAAGTAATTTGCCCCCTGTTTTACCCACAGCAGAAAAGGTCGAGAATTCGAGGTTTTTACGAGGGGTTGGTCACGACTTATTTTAGGGGAATTGACAATTCCTCCTATTTCCCCAAAATGTCCTAGTATTTCCCCAGAACTTTCTCTAATTTCTTCCATTTTCTACATATTTCCCAGCTATTTCCTTGAAATTTCCTATATGGGAGACAAGTATTGCCCTCTGATTGCCATATATCACTATTGATCATATAATAAACAAACCATTATTGGATTCTTTACCCAAGATTAGGTGCCTTCGCCTAAAACAGGGCCGGTCTCAAATTCATATAATCATTCTATAACCAATTCTTACTGGCTATGAGTTGGCACGGCAATGATATGGTCGGCAATTAGTTGGATCGGCAATGAGATGGGTCTGCAAAGAGTTGGCACGGCAATGAAGTGGCGGTCTAGAAATGGCGGCAATGAAGTGGCGGCAATGAAATGTCCCATTCCGAGTATAGGGCAGGCGGTCTATACACGACAGCTATTCCAATAGGATAAGTGGTTAAGTTGTAGTTTTGCCCAGAGTTGTTCAATCTCATTTTCGGTGTTAATTACCACTACCCTATACTTACTCCGAATATAGAGTGCTACTCCTCCACCACGGCCAAGCCTGTCACGTCTTACCCGATTATATCCATCAATTTGTACACTGCTTGACGGTATTGTGTCCTGCAACCAGGATTCAGTAATAGCAATTATATCGAAGTCGTTACGTATAACAATGTCCCTAAAATTACAAAAATGAGCTAGGATTGATCTTACATTCAAATGAGCAAATTTTATGTTAGGTATTCATATTTACAAAGTTGTTACAAACGACAGTTGTGAGTTTCTTCACCTATGGGTATAAAATAGAGCAAAATAAAAGAAAAATCAAAAGCAGATAAATAAACGAAATATTCTGTTGACAAACACAGCTGCGAGGCAAGTTCAATGATAACCACGTTGCGCCAGGTCTCCTTTATGTACTCGTGCTGGTTATCCTTTCTTATCAGCCAGTATGGTATTGACGGTATCATGGTTTGCGATGTACATTTTCTTGTTATTATAGAACACGAAAATCTTTCCATCCGATGACCAGGTGCGCTCCTTTGAGAATTTACTTATAGCAAATTGATAAATATCTCTGCGGTTTTTTTCTTTTACTCTGAAGCCGGTTCCTTTGAGTTTTCTCTTGTTCGAAAAGATAAGCTGCCGTTGTCTACAGGAGACAAACTTGACAATTATTGGGCGTGTTTTATTTCTCATTATAGCTCCTAAGTGGTGACATCTATCGATGGAATCTATGGGGATTTGGATATGTAGTTTGGTTGCAATGAATGATACTACCAATTCTTCGATTTTTTCACCGTCTACTTCCGGTATACCATGTATGATGATATTATTCCGCCTAGAGTATTGTTCACCGTTATCAATAGACAAAGACATGCCCATTAGTTGGCGCTTCAAGTTAGCATTTTCTGTCTTGACTTTAGATAATTCTGTATCAATATTAGCAACTTTACGCTCGAGTGCGTCGAATCTGTCCTCAATTGTTACGCTAATCGCTTTTGTTATGTTATCGACGAGTTTTGATTTCCAATCATCATTTAAAATTTCACTCGCCGATTCTTTTACAGATTCTTTATTCACTTGGGCGCGTATGATGTAGGTTCCGGTTCCGAGAAACCGGTGCTACCTTGCGTCCTTAGTAGATATTATAAATAATGCGTGACGTGTTTGACGATGGAAGAGCGTTTCCACATTTACGTTTAGATTTTTCTGATCTGTTCTGGTTTAACACTCGGACTCTCACTCCACAGGAGTTCGAATCCCACAACTTGACAGTTTTTAGTGATACAGAACATCTCCTGATAGGATTCAATAGGTTTTGGATTGAGTCGCCGCGACTCACCTGTAGTCCTTTCGCGACCGACTGGTTGGCAATCGCTGTACTACTCCATCGAAGAATTCCTAGAATTATGCTATTTTTGTGTAAATTGCAATGATGATACCACAAAAAACTACAAAAATGAGACAGTATAAAAATTTAACGTAATTTATTGGTTTGTACCGGAACACATCGGTTTTGCATAATTGAAAGTTGAACGAATGTGGTTTCCCGTGGTGTGAAATACGTTTCAATGCAATTTGATTAAAATCTTTTTTTTTAGTGCACCGAGATCCAGTGTGCGATTTGTGTACTGAACTGGAACTTGTTATTACGTCTAGCAATGATTGATTGTTTGCAATAACATTAGCCTTAGCAAACTACTTCTAATCCGCTTATATTTCGAATTCGAACAGGAGTATCGATAACTGAGATCACAGTTGTTTCAATTCCGTACAATTGAGCTCATGTGAAAATATCTACGTTTTAAGAAAAGGAAAAATGAAAGAAGCTTTTTTTATATCTGCATATATTTTCATGAATAGAGCCATATGTCAAGTGGACAACTATATCGGTGGATTGTCCCGGTTTTTCACCTCTATATATTCCTTTACTGAGTTTTGATTCGTTTTTTAGTGTTCAATCGAATGAAAATCGGTATAAAAGTCTACGAACGTGGGTGATAAAACATTTTCCAGCATATATTCACGCTTTTTTTGTCACTTTTATTATTTTTCACGTCACAAGGATTGAACTTTAACATCGTTATTGATTTAATCACATAAATGGACTGTTGAAGCGCCTCGTTACAAACGGTTTTACGAGCGCTACGTAAATTTGCTTTTAAAGTTGTTTCAATTAATTATTGTATAAATCGTCACAGTTAAGTAATTAGGTATATATGTGCCAATGCGCCTAAAGTGTTTACCATGCACGAAAATTTAATTTGCGAGTTGTAGAACGCACGGATACTGATTATTAATACATTAATCTGCATTACTCCATAATACTCGATAAATACAGCAAATTCGAAGTTACGGGCACTCCAACAACAGAAATGGAATTGTAACTCGCTTACTATGAAGTTTTATCACCTACTTACATCTATTCACGACTACCCTTTCATCAAATAAATGGTACTTTAAACTTTATTTGTACCATTTGTCCTTCTCGAAGTTTACGTGCTACAAATAAACTGCCATATTTTCTTATTTTGTTTTAGGTTACTTTTCAAATATATATTTGTTCAAAATTTAGTGCCTATACATAAGATTGCCATAAATCTCATCTCGTCTGCTAAACTCAACATAGACGAGCAATCCACCTTCTCGATTCCTATTTAGGTTGACAGTAAATCTTTAAAACGTGTCCCGATCACGTCGGCCTAAGGCAACACATAATGTTACAAAACGTAAGTGTTTTCGTACCCTTCCAAATGAAAAATTTGGTTGCAGTTTGTTAGAGTAATCTTTGTGTGCGCGCTTGCGTGTGACACTTATCGAACTGAGTATGCTGTATGAGTGCGTGTAGCGTGCGTCGTTAGTCGTAGTCTATCCTAGTTATGTAACGTAGGTTCATTAAACGTATTACCCGTGGCTCGTTATCTTGATCACTTGATCCGATCCTCTAACAGGTTATGCGACCCAGTGCGTGTGTGATAAGAAAATAGTGGTGAGTTCTGTGTTATCGTGATTCGCGAAGTTTATCAGTTTAGTGTGTGCAAAAATGAGTGCTGGAAAAATGGCACGAATGGAGACATTAAACAAAAACAACTACGACACGTGGAAGATGCAGATGGAAGCTCTATTGATAAAAAACGACGCGTGGGAATACGTGAATGGGAAGACGGTGAAACCGACTCCAGTAGCAGACGACGTCGTATCTGCTCAATCCGTGGAAACTTGGAAAAAGGCTGATAGCAAAGCAAGGTCAGAAATTATCCTAGCTATTAGTCCTGGTGAATTAAAACAAGTTAAGGGTTGCGAAACGGCACGCGATGTGTGGATCAAACTTGAGGGTATCTACCAATCGAAGGGGCCTGCTCGAAAAGCGACACTACTTAAGCAGTTAATGTTGCAACGTATGAGCGAATCCGACGACATACATGATCACATAAATAAATTCTTCGACGCGAAAGACAAACTCGAAGAAATGGAAGTGAACATTAATCCGGACCTATTGGCCATAATGTTGTTGTACAGTCTCCCTGCAAGTTACGAGAATTTCAGGTGTGCCATCGAATCGCGAGACGATCTACCTACTCCGGAAGCCCTAAAGGTGAAGGACACTTGCAGAGAAAGATTTAAATCGCTAAATATATTTTCCTTAACGAACCTTTATATCTATAAAATATCTATTATCATTTTCAAAAACAAACAATCTCTCACTAAATCGTCCGACGTCCATGATTATCCTACAAGGTCAAATACTCAATTAAGACTTCCAAAAGTACACCTATCGCTTTTACAAAATTGCCCTTCCTATATAGGCATCAAAATCTTCAATCACCTGCCTGACTGCATAACATCTAAGCAATCATTAACCAAATTTAAACGCAGCCTGAAATTATGGTTAAAATCGCAGGAATTTTACTCATTAAAAGAGTTCTATAGCTTTCATGATGCCAATTCTTAGTTCACATTTCATCATCCATATTATTTCTATTTCTATTCACATTATTAAGGAAAAAAAATTATTATTTTTAGTGATTGTATAAACGCTCTATTTTCTTCCCGACACCTGTAATAGGTTTCTTCTGTTTATTTTATAATTTTATTTATACTGTTAGTTAATTGGTTTGTACAGAAGTAGGGAATAAATCATTATTATTATTATTATTATTATTAAGGTAATCGAGGAAAGTAATGCGCGAAAAAGCAATACTCGCCAGTCAATGCACTGTGATGTATGAATGCGACTATATTTTTAAGTTGGTATTGTAGTTTAGTTTGGTAACAATAAAAATTAATCATGTCCGTTTCCGTAAGTCAGTCATGTACCTACCACGTTGTATTACCTTAGTTAGTTTTGTGTTAATATAGAGTCTTTCGGTCAATGTCCTGTTATTTACACGAACCCAGTACCGTCAAATATAATAGTGGACAAACATAATAGTGGCGACGAGCATGGCGCTAATCGGCTCAATCGAGCATTTCAAAGGAAATGCAGAGGAGTTTGAAATGTACATAGAGCGTGTCGAGCACCTATTTTTAGTGAATTGCGTAGAGGAGAAGATGAAAGTATCGTTGTTTATTACCCTAGCCGGTCCAGTCGTTTATAGTACTTTAAAAAATTTGGTGGCACCACAAAATCCAGCAGAGAAGAGTTACGAGCAGGTGATTACCGTGTTACGAGGGCATTATGTACCAGAAAAGTCGGAGATAAGTGAACGGTTTAGGTTTAACAAATGTAATCAAAAGCCAGATCAGTCAGTCGCAGAGTACATAGTGGAACTTAAACAGTTGTCAAACACATGCAAGTTCGGGGCCTTTTTGGAAGAAGCGTTACGTGACAGGCTAGTGTGTGGGTTATATTCGGAGGCGCTACAAAAAAAACTCTTAGCGGAACGGGAGCTAACATTTGCAAAAGCGTGCACCATGGCACAAGCGCATGAAATGGCAGCAAGTCAAGTCAAATTATTGTCGGCAGGTGAGGTACATAGCATGAAGAAAACAGAATCCAGTCGAGTGTCATATAATACAAAGGGGTCAAATAATAGACAGTCATCAAGTAAGCAGTCAAGCAGTAAACCGTCAACAAACCAGCAGTCCGAACAGTCTAAGCAGAACAAAGATCATGTCATCGGTGTGGCAGGAGCCACAACCCAAATTTGTGTCCGGCAGCCCAGTGGGAATGTTTCGTCTGCAGAAAGAGAGGACACACTTCCAAAGTTTGTCGGAGTAAGGGGCAGATAAAAGCAGTGGAGGAGTCGCAAGGAGAATCCAGTCAACAGCAAGTCCAAGTCAATACAGACTTGTATCCTTTAAATAATGTTAAGGGTATAAGTACAGAAAATTTGCCTCACAAATTGAAATTAAATGTGTCTAATAGAATGATATGTTTTGAAGTCGATACAGGGGCATGTAAAACTGTTATGTCTGTAGATGTATTCAATGATAAGCTAAGTGGATGTTATTTGAGTCAAGTGTCGTATAATTTAAGCTCAGTCACAGGTCAAGTTATAAAAGCAGTAGGGGAATTGAAGGTAGAAGTTTTAAAAGGGAAGAAGAAGTATGTTACCTTTAACTATAGTCAAATCTGAAAAGAATTTTATGCCTTTGTTAGGCAGAGATTGGTTAAATATCTTATTTCCAGGATGGCAAGGTAATTTTACATTAGCTGCGCTTTCGTGTAGTCAAGTCGAAAATTTAAAACAAATGTACAAGTCAGTGTTTAACTCAGATTTAACCACCCCTATTAAAGGATTTGAAATTAAGCTAGCCATGAAAGACAATGTGAAACCAATATTTAAAAAAGCTTACAACATGCCATACGCATTAAGGCCAAAGGTAGAAAATAAATTAAAGGCGTTAGTAAAAACAGGTATCATTGAGTCAGTAACAAATAGTGAATGGGCTTCACCCATCGTAGTTGTACAAAAGAAGGATGGAGATGTACGGATATGTGTCGATTTCCGAATATCGGTGAACAAAGTTTTAATTGCTGAACAATATCCCTTGCCAACCATGGATGATATTTTTTCATCATTGGCAGGTGGTGAAGTTTTTACTGTGCTTGATCTAACGGGAGCGTATTCTCAGTTAAAAGTCGATAAGTGTTCTCAAGAACTGCTCACAATAAACACACATATGGGTCTATTTAGGTATACACGTTTAACATTTGGGTTAACGAGTGCTCCATCCATATTCCAGTCAGTCATGGATAGGATTTTAGTGGGAATTCCTAAGGTGAATTGTTATTTAGATGACATTTTAATAGCTGGTAAGGATTTTAAAGAATGCTATTCGTTAGTATGTCAAGTCTTAGATCGTTTGGAAAAATACGGAGTCAAAGTAAATTTGTCAAAATGTAAATTTTTTGAAAATAGTGTGGAGTATTTAGGTCATTGTATTGACAAAGAGGGAATTCATCCTACAGCAGAAAAAGTACGAGCCATAATGGAGGCACCAAATCCAGAAAATGTAACTCAATTAAGGGCATATCTTGGCTTATTAAATTATTATGCAAAATTTGTGCCGATGTCATCATCAAAATTGTCACCTTTGTATTCATTATTAGAAAGAGATACAGAGTTTATATGGTCACAGGAATGTAAAAATGCATTTGAGCGTAGTAAAAAGCTAATTGAACAAAACCAGGTTCTGGTACATTATGATCCAATAAAAACAATTGTAATATCAAGTGGCTCCGTTAACTTAGCACCACCATTTCAAATTTTTGACTAAAGACAGATTGCGCTAGAATCTCTA
>NW_022170249.1:30188793-30207565 GCF_008802855.1 Photinus pyralis
GGGGGGGGGGGTCCTACCCTAAAACTTTCATCTCGTTATAGGTACTTGAAAATCTATCAAATTTTCCTTTCTTTACTTCTTTTCTTTCCATACATTCAAAGGTCCCTTCCCAAAATCTATAGTGTGAGTACTCAAGGGCACTACTCGTTTTTGGTTGAAAATATACAACTGGGGATCTGAGGCCTATGGACCGTGAATTTTATTCAATGGTGGTATTTAAAGCCACACCCACCCATCGATTACGATGAGGGGCCATTGGAGAAGGGAGTTGGTAAATATTAATTCCTCTCGATAAGACCTTTCATTTGAATACCATGAAGAGTAGAACCAGCCCCCCACATACTATACCCTAATTTCCAAAGTTTCACTTGGTACCACCACAGGCGAGTTATGCATGTTTCAAATTCCGAAACAGCGTCTCCGGAAATAATTCATTAGCGTATGTTGCATAACAGACATAAAACATAATCTAACTTAGGTAATTGTACGTTGAGGTAAATTATTACTAATCTGCCTAAGTATTAAAATTTTATGTCTACTTCCATCTAAGATTTCTTTGCAACGAATTAGATATGGATGGATATCGTATAAACAACCAGCACAACCTGTAATGTTATTATCTCAGAGATTGTAATGTTTTTTTAAAAGAAAATGTACAATAATTGTTTGTATCACAGGTCTAGAAAATGGATGTTTGCGAGTATGATTAAGTACGAATTCGAGTAATGTGTCATTTTCCTGACTTTTATGTAAATAACCTCGTAAATAACTATTGTTTTAGAGTGTGCGAAATAAGATTAGGTTAGAAAATAATGTGCCAAACCAACTCCACGTAAAAATGTAGCGTGTAATTTTAAATGAAATAATCAGAGACTTGTTATAAACTAGACCGCGCGTAACGTAGATTTTACTATAAACGCCTGTTGTCAAGATAGGATAGGCAACCAACTGTTCATCGCGGGGCAGACGTACGTTCTGCAACTTGCTTTAGCCATGTTTATTATAAATTTTAGTAGCAAAAAAGATAACATATATGTAGCTGTTAACTGTTTTAATCGAATTTATTGGTATTTTATTTGAACTAAATTGGTATATAACTGCCTTACTCTAGTCCTAATTTGATTTATATGTGTATTTTGGTGGTGAACACGTATGGGAAAATATACTCTTAAAACTAAAGATGTAAAGTACTAAGATATGATTATTTATTTTATTATTTTGATTCAATATATGCCTATCCAAAAACCCAAATGGGCTGTAACTGTTATTTATTTTTCTTAGACTGCTGATAACCATTTTGTTTACAACGCGGTGTGGTGTGGATTGAATGAAAACCTGAACACATTTTCAGCAATTTGGCAAATTTTTAATGCATCGCTTGATACGTGCAACAATCCTCCACGATTTTTTCTAGTTAAAAGCTTTGAATGACTCTCTGATGCGAATATCGCATCTGCACATATGGAACATTTAACAGACTTAGCTATTTTTCTTGTAACAAAACCTGAAATATACTTAGTACCAGTAAGAACTTAGTTACGTCTATACCTAATAGGCAAATAGGTACTGCCGTTATCTTGCTAGTAAAGGATGTCGAATAGTTCTACGTTATTTTAAGTGAATGGGAAAGTCGAAAACGCTCGGTATTGCATTATTGTTTAACACCTTCGTCGGTACCTTTCTAAAATCGGCTTCATTCCCCGCAAATGCACTATGGTGGGAGTACATTTTTTTCTTCGAATGGCTCTGATCCATTGTCCCTTTAAACTTTTATCCGTTGAAAATCAGCATATTATTTAAAAATTGCATGTTGATACGCACAAGTTAACCTAAGTTTATTGGTTTATTCTCAACAGAAATTTATCTGTTCACTAATTCGAGCTAATCACGAGAATGATTAATGAACGGAACATCTAAAATAACAGCTTATTTCATTATATTTCATATCATCTCAGCGATTTTTGCCCCGCGGTGCATTGTGTGTTGCATACTGTGTCGACAACACCTTAGATACGTTAAGCGCAGTCTAGTTATTGCAAGTCTCTGAAATTGGACGTATAGATTAATAGGTCGAACGATTTGATGGATATTAAATTGAGACTTGAGAGTTGTGGTGGTACTTATTTTTGGTAATGTCACGGCAGCTGATGTTCTATCGCCTTTTCCATGCTTGCGTACTTTATTACTTGTCATCTTAATTTTAGTAGAAGTCTTAAAAGTAGTTATCTCCAAGGTTATAGTAACTATTTTAAGAAAAATGTTCCTTTATGTGTTCTATTGTTTGAAAATAAATTTTATAACCTGTATAGCCTCGTTTGTGATAAAAAGAGTTTCCTTCACGGTGGAAATTATTGATTTTATATCCAATTTAGAATTTCAGTTTGAACTAAAAAACCTTATGAATTGTGTAATTTAAACCTTTTTTTCTCAAAATTTAGCTCTTCCGTGGAAAATCATGTAACGTCAAAATAAAGAAAACAGCAACAAACAGAATTACTTAAGTCTAAAAGTATCTCCTAAATCATTGGAAGTACTGAAAAGATGCAAACCTGGTCTGTTATACTATTAAACATATACCTAATTTTATACGGTTATGGTCTGTCTGTCTGACGTTTTTAAAAAAATGGCTGGGGCTAGCACAGATACCACCCGCACGATGAAATAGTTTAGCCATAATAGTGAAAGAGGTCAAAAATTGACAGTTTTTTATTACTTTGACACACTTGCGCATGCGCGATTGTACCCATATCTTGTCAGCTCTTCCTTTTATGTCTAAGATTATGTGTACCAACTTTGGTTCCAATCGGTTCAGCCGTTTAGTCAGAAATGAGAGTACCGACAGGCAGACCGACAGAATAGCGATTTTGTTTGATTCGGATTCCTAATGCTTGCAAACGCGTACTTCCGATAAAAAGTGGGGGTAGTTTTATACCCCAATGCAATACCTCTTTTAACTAACGTGTGGGTGGTACAGAGGGTTGACGACAACCACATGTCAGTGTAGGTTAAGCGATCAAAGTCGATGTCAACAACTCCGCCTCTCCGCATGAAGAGTTATTGTGGAGAAGTGTCATTGGTTTTGTTCTAAGGCAAATACTACGTAAAAAAAAATAGTTTGTAAAATCGAGCTATCAGATTTTTTCAAAATATTTCAAAAACAAAAACAAAATACTCGATTCGTCGAGCTCTACGTCGAGCTACTTAACAGCGTTTTTTGGGACGGATCGAGTTTTTATTAGCGCTGAAATATAATCTGCACGCAAAAAATTGTGAAACAAAGCTAATGCTTCAAATCCGAGCATTCTACGATGATTCCTTCCAGAGTTATACTTAAAAAACCTTTGCAGCCAGACCGACCGACAAACCGAATAGTCAAAGTGAATACATAAGAGCTACTTTTTTTCAAAAATGCGCTAAAAATTGTTCAGGGATTTGTAATGATATCTGCTTAGGCCTTTAATTGCAAAACTGTTCTCCCATTTAACCAAGGTTGTATCTCTTACCCTTTCTAGAAAGCTGTAATGGTATAGTTACAGTTACAGGGGTCAGAAACCCCTCTTGTAGAAAATGTTATTCTCTACGACACTGACAAAAATTTTACTGTAACAATTGTATAGCACTAATAACTAACACCGCTATCTCTAATTTCTATTCTAATTAATTATCTAGATCTCTATATCCGCAAATAATCATACACCCAGTACTTTGCACTCAGTTATCGATTTTTAAAGATGTGCTATTCCTTTTTATTCAGCCCGGGTCTTCTCAACCTACCGCAGAGATATGTCCAGTAGCAGCATGACTAGTGTTGGAACTGCACTGCGCTCAGACAGAACACCGTGCTGTGCAGTGAGACGCGCCGAAGCGTTCTATTGTTACCGCTGTGGGACTGCTGGAGTGACGATGAAGATCCCTGAAGTGTTAGGGAAACAAGCACGGGGCAATGAAGGATCTCGTCTCGCCTCCTCCGAATAAGACGATTTCTCAATTAAATTCGACGATACATCCGGATTTTCCCATCCTGAGTTGCATTTTGGCCATTACGAGACAGATAGTCACCTCTATCCCAATATTGTCGTTTTCGGGGTGCTTATTCAAGGGTTATTGGATACGGGAACCTCCAGAAACCGTTGCAAGGACACGGCCAAATGAATCTCCCAATTCAACTGGAAGACTGGAAGTTGTGGCAGCAATCGTAGTGATAGACTTACCACACACTTTTACGCTGGCGCGTAATAAGAATCGTACCCGATTTAAGGAAAGGATTATGGCGTCTTTCCAGCACTGAAAAACTGCCCATGTAAATTCCATTGTTGTCAAACCATTTCTCAAATCTGATGAACAACAACGCGAAGCGATTCTTAGGATGCACTGTTATACGACCCCAACGCACTTATGCTATTGAACACCATATACGAGTACAAGGTGAACCCAACAAGCCACGTACTTACCGTGTATTGCCTCAACTCCAAGAAAAGATCGATGGTGAGGTACAATATATGCTAGCTTTTGATATCATTCAGTCGTCTTCGTCTGCGTAGTCTTTGCCAGTTACGGTTCCGAAGAAAAACGGGAGCTATATTTTAGGCCCGACTATCTCAAACTTAATAAAGTCACACAGAAGGACCCGTATCCGTTACCCTTTGTCGAAACCATATTGGATAGCTTGAGAAATACCAAGTAGCTCATTAGATGTGAAATCTTCCATTTGGCAAGGACTTGTAGCGTAGCTGAAGACCGTACATAGCGTTCACAATTCTGGGCCCAGGGACCGTTCCAATTCAAGAGGATGCGCTAATAGTCATACCACGTTTCAGCGTTTAGTAGGAGCTTTCTTGGAAGACAAATGCAAATTCTGTCTATCTGAATTGCTTTATTTCCGATGTGTCATTGGCCAACTATTCAAATAAATTTACGCTCCTCTGGATGCTAAATAAAAAATTTAAAATCCACACAAAAGACAACAATCAGACAAAAACTGACAAATCACCACGTTCGTAAACCACTCTCGGGGATGGCGCTCAGATGTCGCCGACCTCATATCATATTATAGCGCCGTCCCTAAAAACGTTAATTAGACGGCTCCGACCGTAATTACACGTACACTCCTCATCTTTCTATAAACGATCTTCTACGGGCCCTCAGCTACTACACGAAGAATTTTTTCTTAACTACGCCACTTTATATTAGTTAACTCCTAAGGGCGACTCGTAACGCATTTAAAATGCACTCAGTAATAAATTTTGTCGAATTCGCCTATTGAAAGTTCTGAAACGGAACCACCGCAACGAAAGCGCAAGCGTTCACTCTGATTTTTTTGTATACGCAAAGGTATAGCCGATATTAGTCCTCCGTACGTATGATAACGTTTCAACTCTTATCTGCTTGAACACTCGAATATTAGTTCTGTTCTCTTTCATTACGAAGCGGTACAACAATTTCCTCTACCGGCAAATTGGTAAATTTAACAATAAAATCTTTAAATCATAAAGCGACCACCTGTTACAATTATAAGCACTTATTTATAACATAATTATTCTGCACAACTGTGAACTTATTAGTACCTAATTAAACATTGCTCTGTCTTCCACAAATGCCTACTAGTAAAAACAGCAGGTTGTGCTCAATTTTGGAGAAGAGATTGAGGACGAGGACGTGGACATCTTGCGAAAGTTACAATCATTTTAAGAACAATTCATGAATCTTTTTGCGCCCACCCACGATCTATAGACGCTAGAGATACCTAAACAATCCTGCACTGATACAGACCTTTTTATTATATGCTACCTACACGGATTGATTTTATATTTTACTGTTAGGTTATTTATTTTATTTATTTTATTTATTTTATTTATTTTATTTATTTTATTTATTTTATTTATTTTATTTATTTTATTTATTTTATTTATTTTATTTATTTTATTATTTTATTTATTTTATTTATTTTATTTATTTATTTATTTATTTTATTTATTTTATTTATTTTATTTATTTTATTTATTTTATTTATTTTATTTATTTTATTTATTTTATTTATTTTATTTATTTTATTTATTTTACTTATTTTTTGTCATTATTTTTAAGTGAGCGGGGTTTCAGCCACCCAAGCCAACCCACTATACAGACAAATATCTATGTCCGAACGCGGATTCTAATCGGGGCCCTTAGTGCCGCAGTCGGGATTCGGTCAATTCGAGTAAGATTGCAATTTCATACGCTACTCTTACTTCACATTCTTCTTGATGCATTATCCACCAATACAACACAAATAACAAGTAGTGCATGTATATGAAATGAAAAGAAAGTTGCTCTGCTGGGAATGCACAGCTGTGAAACCTCCGGTTGTAGGTCACCAGCTTTGGTTTTATTGCTTTCGAGAGATGAAAAAGTTTGGGTAAAATGTACTCCATTACTTACGTTGGCCATAGTGTAAGAATCTACGCTTTGGCTAGTGCAAAATTTTCCTAAATGGAAAAAATTCAGCGTTAAATATTTACGAAGGGCTATCTGGATTATATGGAAGTGAAAATTTTCCACTAACACTTGTCAGGCGTTCCAAATTACTGGAAAGCTTTTCGACATCTATTATGAAACTTAAAGGTCAGCTGGAGCATATTACTTTGGGAGTTAACGTATGAATTAGTTAGTTACGTGAAGCTCAACACGACCAATGTTAACACCGGCACGGACCGACAGTGCGAATGCGCAATTTTGTGGGAAAAGCTCGAGGAAATCAAAACTGCTTTCCTCGCGAAAGCTCTTTCAGCTTCGTCTGAAAACCAATATGAACGATCTATTTTGACTCCCCTTCTGCTGAATAGATTTACTTCGTTCAGTATTCTGAACGTGTTCCGCGTTGAATGTGTGCGGCGTCGAGGAAATCCTCTAAGGCTGAAAATCGCACATGCTAATATCGATCTTGGGACACAGAAAAGAAACGAGGATTAATTTAAACGTATAATTTAATTGATATGTGTGATTTGTTGTAATTTAACGTTTGAACTATGTGTTCCGCTCCGTTTCGGTTGCGCGTAACCCTCAAATTATAAATATGGGTTAAATATTAAATCGATATCAAAAAATATTCGTATTTATATAAATGTTGTGAGAATAAAGCCAAAGCTCAAGATTTGTTCTATTTTCCTATATAAAGTCGAGCGTCTTCAGTCCACTTGTACCTCAGCCTAATTCTTAAACGTTAATAAATCGTTTTCGTACTAAAAATACGTATACGAACGACATATGTAAAATTTCGGAGTTATTTATAAATAACGCGTACGTATTTAATTAATCTGCGAACATTCCCATACAACAAATTTCTGTACCTCAATCGTGAAAATGGCAAACGCGAAATCGACGGAGATCACGAAAAATGGACACGAACTCGCGCCATTAAACAATACGCGCCAAGGTCCTGACGGCGGACGTCCCGGTGTTACCATAGTACTACAAGGACCTCGAGGATCAATTATCTCTCGTGGGAGCGGTGCGGCCGACCAAGATCCTGATCGGGCAGCATGGTCCGGAAAAATGCAGTTCTTCCTATCAATTATAGGATACTCGGTTGGTTTGGGAAATATTTGGAGGTTTCCTTATCTTTGCCAACAAAACGGAGGAGGTAAGCTGAATCGATATGTTAACGTACCCTCGTTTTGTGTTACGTTAAAACGCACACACGTAACTGTCCTTGATTTCGCCGTTTTTTAAAATAAAATGTATAAACGCCCGGCATTTATGACCACAATATGTGATGTAATCCAAATCTCGAATAAATCAATCTAAAAAAGCAAATTTCTGATTAGAATACCGTGAAATATTGACAAAAGAGTGAGGTGGAATATTTAGGGCGAAACCTAAGAGGTGACTCACAGTCAAATTACCTACTGTACCCGATAATTAACCACGTCTTAGCACAAGTGCGTATTAGCACCCAGACATTAGCCGAATCCGTACAAAGTAATGTTAACAAAAGGTAAATGAATGCTAATTATATACTTTCTGTTTACTACCAAAGCCAGATTGAACTTTGAAATGAAAATTAGTGAAACGGGATTTTGTAGCAGGGTATTGTCATCACCTACATTAGAATCAATTAGCATTTTTGTGCGGCACCTCAATTATCCTAATTTTTTGCAGCCACGCGAACATACGAGTCTCATTTTTATGAAATAATGTACTGGAAATTATAGTTATTTTACAATTAATAGATTGGAGAGAGCACCATTTACAAATTTAATATTAAATGGAAACGTAGATGGTATTCATTTGGTGTAATCAATATTAATTTTCCATCGGAAATTAGACAAACGACTCGTGTGGTTGCAGTAGTTTTCCCGAAATACAAGAGGAGCACCATCTACACACGCCACAATGTAATTCATCGCAGAATTCAATACAACCCCGTATAATTCCACCCCAATTTCTCATCATACTACCTCAATTTGGTTTATTCTTGCCATCATTCCGTTTAATTCCACCAGAATTCTATTTAATTTCACCATCCCAACGAAAAGTTTCATTATTATTCGAGTCGTCCTCCTCACCACCACACCATTGAATTGGAATTTCATTGATAACTTCTTCAAAAGTGCTTTTCTTTGCTACCATAAAAAATGCTTTTGAATAAGACCGTTTAAGAAAAAGTATAAATTACTACATATTTATGTTCGCATTTATTTAATTCAATTAGTAATTCAGTAAATGGCAAAATATCAAAGAACATTTCCTTTTGGGATTTCATTACTAAATGTAATAAACGTGTAAACAAATATAGAAAACGAGCTCCTGGGTATGGCTATAGCATGTGCAAAACCAAGTTTTGAACTTGGTGTTAGTTTTGCTTTTATTTAAAGTGTATATGTATAAAATTTCATTTAAATCCTTCCATAAATAAGAAAGTTGGCACTGCGCATGCGCAAAACCAAATTTTGAAACTGGCGTTACATTTGCTTTTATTCCAAATGGCTATGTATCAAATTTCATTTAAATGCTTTCATAAATAAGGAAGTTTGCAATCCGGCTTGTAAATGGTCGAGATGCGAAAAGGGCACTGTGAATGTTGATCGATTAGGCTCAACTTTTGGAATTGCGTATTGTATGGCTAAAGCTATGTCCATATTGAATTTCATGCAATTCGGTTCATAACTCACAGAGATGTCAAAAGGGCCTTCCTTATTTTTTGGGATACATTGCCAATTCACGAAATTTGATATCCACCTACAAAATTTCATTCAGCCCATTCGTTATCGAGATATCGTGGTAACGGGCGGACGGACAGACGGACAGACACCGCAAAATTATAAACACGCTAGGAGCTCGTTAATAATCTATAAAATATGCATATTTGTTAAATAAATGAAATGAAATAAAATAAATCTCAATGAAAACACTTTTTAGGAGCTTTCCAATTATATATCGCAAGTGGGAGGTTGAAATTCAATGCTTTGAAGGTGAGGGGAGTAGTTCGATGTAGGTAACAATATTGTACGTTCAGACTGGCCTCCTCTCTATTACGAAAACGGACATCGAGATCACTAATAGGAAAACGATCGTTTCGTTACAATACACGTGGCCAGTAAAAAGACATGAAAATATCTTTTTAGCCATTGAGATGGTGCATTTGGACGTTTTCGCAATAAAACTGATGACAACTGTTTTCACATTTCTTTGGTCACCATACACGTAGCCGGCCACTTTTAGACTTAGTCACAGTGATTTCACCCTTAGTGAAGTTTGAGAAAGCCTTATGTATACAGATCCCATTCCATCCACACTATTCCAGGAAATCCTGCCATTGCCGAGGGGTAAACCACTGAGCAAAAACGTGTACACCAGAATTCCAAAAGTGCAAAATAATTCCAGAATTTCAAAAAAATTCCATGAGACTTTCAAAAAACTGCCTAAACTGCAAAAGAATTCCATAGAATTCCAAAAAATTCCATTGACTTCCAAAGATATCCAGTGACTTCCAAAGAATTCCATTGAATTCTAAAGAATTCCAATGAATTACAAAGAATTCCATTGAATTCCAGTAACTTCCAAAAAGAATTCCAATTAATTCCAGTGACCAAAAATAAATTATGCTTCTTGCAAAACGTAAGGTACGTCAACATATTCGTATCCATTCGATTATAGTAAAGAGCATGTCTTTGTTATATAATACGGATCCTATATTATATTATTAGCATAATAAAATTACGACACGCAATCAAGATGCTTTTAGGAAAAGCAAACGTATAGCATATTGTAAGCATCAGATTAATATGCGCATGCGCAGGATGCGCAATATCCACTGTCTTATTTATCGAGATATCTTCGAGGATATCTTTTTGAAATTTTAATCACAGATGCTTCTGTCGTTAAAGGCAAACATATCAGATATTGCAAACATTAGATGTGCGCATGCGCAGTCAGTGACAACTTCCTTATTTATATGTTTGAAATTTTAACCACATTAGCCTCTAGTACAAGAAAAACAGCGCACATAGCTACTTTTGAGAAGTACTGCTCAATTCATGGAAAATGCCTTGAAGTTACTCGCCTTAGGGAGAAAACCTTTTAACTTGTTTTGATAATTGAATAATATCATTTACGTTAAGTTGATATTAATGTTGTTAATACAGAGCACCTTTACATATAATGATTTTTTTTTACAACATTTATGGAAACATCGAGGGAAAGCGAGGAGAAAAGTTACTTTTATGACTGTGAAGGTCAGTACTCAGTAGCGCAAAATTTTAGTAATAAATAAATTTTCATGATTTTACGGAAAGTTAGTTCTTTATCCCCACTTATAATCGGAAAATTAAAACCTTATGCTCTGGTTTCATTACTTTCACATAAATACTCATATAAATTGACTTGTTTGAATATATTGTTGAAAATAGTCTCGTTCCAACCACGGTTTTCTCTACACTTTTTGGTGATTTAAAATATTGATGTACTCATAATGTAAGTAGTGTAATTCTTACACTATGATGTACTTCATGTAACTAATACAAAATAAAGTTTAAATTCCTATATCGTGATCACATTTCCAGCTTAATTAATTACCTACATTTTTAATAATTCGTAATTAATAAAACAGGAATTAATTGTCTTTAGCCTATCGGTTTCCACTTAATTCAAACTCTTATTAGCACCTCGTATAAAAAAGTAGGTGCACACATTTGATCGATAAACTGGTTTTTTAACGTAACTATCCACTCCACATATAGCACAATGAAACGTTTTGCACCTTGGATCTCAACACTTTCGTGGTACCTAACAATTTATTTAAATGAGAGCACGTTAATACGATAATACTACGAAACGAATTTGTACGTTTACGCTTTAAGAAGTAACACTTCGTACCATTCACGGTTGAAAGTTATATCAGCCGACCGGTCGACTCCGCTACGTAATTACGTTTCGGTTACTTATTAATTATTATTAACATACTTGTAATGACAATTCGTCACGAATTTAAAACATATCCCTCACAATAATTAGAAAGCACAATTTTTCGGTTATGCGGCTAACGATCCTTTTATATACTGCGGTCTCGACTACGGTTATACGGCTTTTCAGTTCTTTCACTTGAAAACGAATCTTCACGCGATCTCAAAAATGGCGCATACAACTAACATGGTTCGCCTTAAAAGCTTGGCGAAGAATTTCGTGTTACGCGTTCTGCGCTTATGTTGCCTCGAAAGTTTCGCAGAATGCAATACGTAATCGAAAAATGGCGTGTTCGACCTGCATAGATTCGCTCCGAAAGTTTAGCGGAGAATGTCCCACCCAATTTTTACTTATGTACTCGTGCTCAAATGATGAAACGACCCCAACGAAAATCAAGCGTCCACTCTCTTTTTTTATAGATGCGAAGGTATAGCAAAAACACCGTCCCTCATTCTCCGTCACGACGGTTTTTAGAACCAGCAACACTGTAGGGTTTCTACTCTTATCTGTTTGAACACACGTTCTTCTCTTAACACGCTTTATTTTCTTGCATTGTAGTTCCGTTCTCTATTTTTATGAAGCGGCACACCTATAAAATTTGCTACACCGGCAAAGCAGAGATTTTAAATTTTTTTAAATATTCTGTTTAATAGTTTTAGACATTCTTGAACTATTTGTAGGATCCTCTACATGTACATCTCTACATATTTTAATTACATTACGCCTATTTGAACTTCATTTGCGTTTATTGCAGTCATTAATGTGTTGATATAGATTCCTTTGTATTTTTGTAACTTTATTTTAAAACCGTTATGACGTAAATTTTACAAATTAGCATGTTATCGACAATTATTACTTCAAACGTGCCAACATCAGCTGCAAATATGAGTTTGTTTTGGAATAACATTTACTTTGGCCTGTTTTGTATAGATTTTATCCAACTTAAACAAGAATAAATCATTTCCTACTCCGCTAGGTTTCTATATTATTTTGCTTTCGCCACATTTTGAAAAAAATACAACTTTTTATTCAAATTTGCATTTGCACATGGCGTACATGACCATAACTAAAACTGAGTGACTACCTACTAAAAATTGTTTTACCTTCAAAGGAATGTGACGGTTTTGGAATATAAGTAGGTAACTAATGTTGTGGTGTTATCAAACACGAACTCTGAAGACCAAACGGTAGTGTATCCACAGGTTCTACGCTAATTCACACTACATTGCCAGGGAAATAAAATCAACACGGTAACATAGGAAAATGGTCACCGGAAACCGAAAAGTAAATGGATTCCGATTAAATTCGAAATCAAATAGATACACTTGATTAAAATGTCTGTGACAGGGAGGCTTCTAAAACTTGTAACAACGCTGTGAACTGAAGTACAGTAGGGAAGGAACGCAAAATAAAACACTGTAATGGTGTTTGGGGTACATGCAGCTTACAAAACAAAGTATCTGTACAAGAAGTGACTTACCTTTGGTGCAATAAAACCGTTTTGTGAAAAGAAACATGGAAAATTACATGACCTTGAAGGGCAGATTCAACGTTTAATAAGAGGAGATTGGTGAGGGCAGCTCATATTGCACATAGATTCAAGTGTTGGTTAGCAGTGCCTCACCCCTGGGACAGACATGTTGTCCCTCATACGGGATATGCCAGCATAAAGATGAGATTCGAGATCAACCACAGTTCGATTTCGTGAAAAAATGTTTCTACTCGTATCAAATACCAACTACTAAAGTAACATGATGTATTAATCACGTTATGGGATAATAGCGGTGATAACTCACCGAACGTTTCTTAAAAAACCTTCGCGAAAAAACGTACAAAAAAGCCCTGTCTTTTCGTTGTCTCCAGTATTTAACCACTTACACCATAACACAAACTCCTTCTTTTTCAATTTTTAAATAAATCGCCAATCAAAACAATATTTCAATCACGCCTGCTTCCATGGAAAGCGTCTAACGTACCCACATATAACATGAAATGCGCATGTCTTCGTAACACCTGAAACCGCTTATCGGCGAAAACACATGCGCATTAATTAAATTTCGTCTAACAATAAAACTTCTTATCCCAACGATCACCTGCATCACACGTGCAGGTTCTGTGGCGAGGCAGGTGAACTACCGAGCATGTTTGCACAATCTGCCTTTGGCCTGACCGAGTGCTGCCTGGTCGGGCTCCCTTGTGAATAGAATAGAATATGTTTCTGCCACGTTTTGCTAACTATGATTCCCACACCATCATTTTTCCTAGTTTCGTCTTCTCTCCACCCTGTTTGATGAATACACAGCATGTCGATCTTTCTTCGGGTCATTAAGTTGGCTTCCTCTTCTTGTCAGGCTCCCGAAGTTGAAGGCTCCTATTCTTACAGCTCGCTTCTTTAGCCTTTGACAGGGCAGTCTTGGCTCGTCGCAACATTTTCAATTGCCGCATAATTGAAATTTGAACACGTCATGTTTGATGACCACCTCAACACCACTTAGAATAGCGTGTAGTGGAATTGCAAACAATAAAAAATTGTTAAAAATCAATTATTGTGAAATATGTAATTATCTAAAGACGGTCCATTTTTTGTCCATTCTAACGGTTTTGAAGATCAATTACAAGCACGAAAAAAAATAATGAATGGTTTCGTGCAAAATTAATTGCTGGACTCGGTGGATCTATATAATTATAAAACATTAAATTTGCATTTTGAACAATTTAAAATTTTGGCAAATGCTATTACGTACGGTTCTTTGCTCTAGTCTAGTGGTTTCTGTAGGTACGGTCGCCATTCTCTTCTGTGTGTGAATAACCGTTTTTAATTGACCTGACTCGTGAAAAGCTACACGTCTGCTCGTTTTACATTTCCTTTCAGTTTTATGTAAACCTAAAGTTTTCATTTCGTGGATTAACGTAGAAATACCTACACCATTTCATCAAGTTGGAATTTTCATCCTCTCCTCGAAATTCTTATTTATGTCAATGTAAACGACGACAGAAAGCTCGTGTCTGGGAATTAAAAAATTCTTTAAACATACCATTTCATAAATCCACCCCCTATAATAAACACGGAATGCCGAATAATTTATTGCGACGAAGAGAAAACTCGCAACTGTTTGAAAATCCTAAAAAAGCTTTCTCATATAAAATTCGTCGTTGGCGTATGAGTTGTTATGACTTTCTGGGTCTTAGGAAATGGTACTCAGACGTTGTAATCCCACGGCAATCGAGACACCCACAGTTTGCCTGACATTCTATTCTGGGAAACCTCAAAAATGATTTTAACCTATAAATACTGTTTCTAAATTTAACTCCATTTTCATAATACGCCTTCGAATGGAGTATGACGTCGATTTCATTGATTGCGGTACGTGCCTATTCTTTATTTCTTAAGATTAAGACCGCTCAAGTGTGCATATAGTGGGCTTGACATGATGTCACTATGGAATGAATCCAAATTTTTACGTATTCTGTGCGTCATATGCTCATAATTCATAAACAAGATCATTTTTAGTATTAAAAAACATATCGTGACATTATATCTTTACGTTAGATGCATAAACACGTCACTTCCACGCGACTTATTAAAACACAATTTACATAGTATATTTGGCCAAGGTCCAATAGACCAAGTTATAAATCAAAAATTAATAATAAAAGGTGTGCGTGGTCCCTTAGTCAAACTGATGGCCAAAATATAATGTCTAGTAACTGTCAAACTAATAAAGCTTTGTGTTTTGCCACGTGTCGAACAAATTGGACCAATAAAATACTTTCTCGATTTATTAGGTAGGCACCGAGGTAGGCACGTATGTTATTTTCGTACAAAATAGCTGCAGTGATGGTTCAAATTCGTGGCCCACCATTGGGATTTCCGTGAGAAATACAGAGCAGGTTAAATGGGGGCAAAGGTGCCTAAAAAAATGCATTTGAAATTTTTGAAAATAACTGAAATATCACAAAAAAACTGAAAATGTCAAATTTTGTTTTCATTTTCCCTAGCCATAGGAGGTGCTAACGGTTGTAAATAGACGATTCCCGTTAGCACCTCCTATGGCAACTTTTTTTTCGGCGAATCTATATGTATCTGGTATCGGCATTTCCTAAACACACTAGATACTAGATGTATACTACTCCCATATCTCTTAGGTATGGGCGCCATATTGGATATTTGTTGTATGAGCGAGCGTCCTTAATTATGCTTCTCACAGCAGCTTTGCATTACCTACACTCCGCTTTGGTTTATTCGTTAGGTATCTTTTTTATACAATGTAGTGGTAAATGGTTGAAATATATGATAAATGCAATTTTTTTCGATGCAAAAAGGATAGTGTACTCGGAATTCGTTCCAACAGTTCAGACCGTCAACCATGTTTCCTACTAGGAGGTTCTCCAGAGGTTGCGCAACAGTGTGAAGTGAAAAAGGTCCGAAATGTGGCAATCTGATGATTGGTTTTTCCACCACCAGAATGCCCCAGCTCACATCGCCATCTCAGTGACCACTTTCAAGGCAAGAAACGGAATGGCTGTCTTTCCCCACCCACCCTATTCACCCGACATGGCTCCGAGTGACTTTTTTTATTCCCACGAATGAAGAGGAACCTGAAGGGAAAGCGTTTCGTTGACGTGGAGGAAGTGAAGAGGAAAGCGACGGAGGCGCTTGCATACATCCAATAGATGAGTTTAAAAATGTTTCGAACAAGGGCGGCAGAAGAGATTAGACAAGTGAGCGAAGCAGTAGTTGAGCTTGCCTTTCCTTTCAATCAATTAATTAAAAAACGTTTATTACAATTTATATGAAACAACAATGGTGTTAGTGATGATCGAATGGCGGACTGCTAAGGACTTTTCAGTCCTTGGTTAGTAAATGATTTATGATATGTACAATGCAACAGTAATTGTCTATCTTGGTCTATGCGATATTGCGCAGTTATCAGCTCTTGTCCTTGGTGCGTTGTGGGTGGTCGTCATAGGGGCGGAGTTGGTCGGTGTTGAATTGGTGGTTGCAGATGGATTCCGGTACGCGCGTTTTTATCTGAAGAGAAAGAAAAGGGAGGCAGTAATTGTTTCTTTTTGATTTTTAGTATGGTTTGCGTGTAAGGAGCGTTGTCAAGGAGTTCCTAGGGTAGTCTTCGACAAGTAGTTGGGTTAGGAGTATATGGGAGGGAATTTGAATTTCAGGATTTCGTGTAGCTCTATACACAAAGAAGTTCACCCTGTATATTCACAGTTTATGCATATGCTGGTATAAAGTAAGATGGGCAAACGTACGGATTTGATTTCCGCATCCGTTATCATTTACCTACTATAAGTAGTGTTACATTTAACTAAATCAAATAAATATAACACACGAGCTACTGGGTGTGTGACACAAAGCTAATGCTTCAAACCCGATCATTATACTATGATTCTTTCGAGAGTTTATACTTAAAACACTATTGCAGCCGACTGCCCAATCGACCGAACAGCCAAAGTGAATATATAAGCGCTAATTTTTTTTCAAAAAAGCGCCAAAAATGAGCGTTATGACGTAGACGCTCTAAAAATTAGAAGGTAACCAAACATTTAGCAAGATAAGAATTGCATACGGTTTTCCTCGCGGTTTTCAGTAAGGGAGTTTTTTGACACTCAAAATCCTATTCGAAAACTCGACTTTTAATCCGGCTCATATTCAATAGCGCTGATCCTTAAACTTGTAGAAGTTAATTGGCAAAGGTTTACCCTTTTGTTCTTGAGTTAGACGAGGAACAGACGGGCGGACAAAACGATTTCGCAAAAATTTCCCTAAAAAGCAATTGAATTGTATACATTTTGACATTGTCTAAAGCACTATATTTAACATGCAACAAATCTGGAAAATGAGAAAAACAGCGACAACGCTGTTATCAAACACTGAAATTTGCGAAAATAAATTCCAAGTTACGTTTGTACATTTTCTGTTTTTGTTCAAGGTGCCGAAACGTAAGCTAATGCCTATAATTCACCTACAGAATCGAAATAAATTGTGTTGACGCCATTCTTAAAGCTGCCCTTCGCGTGGTTACTTTACCACAAAAAATACATTTTACTTAACCGCTATTACTTAACTAAAAATAAATGGAAACCTCGAGTTGGTGTTTCGGAGAAACAATTTTTTTATACATTGTGTTGCCAGTTATATATACCTCCACGTACTTCATTTAAACCAGAACCCGCAAATGTCTACAGACGAAATCGTAAATCGGATAAGTATTACTTAACTGAGTGTTAACGAGCAACGAAACAGATGGGCTGATTTTTGAAGTGACTATTTAGAGCATGCCATATTTTTTAACATTAACTACATAATAACGTACACTGCCATGTGAAAAATAAACGCAAAGAAAGTTATTTTAAATCCCGCGCGTACGCGACATTGGCATTATTCTGCGCTTGGCGCCATTTAACAGATATTGCAAGTGTCCATTATCATTACCATCACCTTGTTATAAAGGTTTATAACGACAGTGAAAGTAAACAAAGGTAATGGTGATATAAATATAAACAAAACACATTTTTTCGTGTATAGGCGAACGTAAAACAGACAAGTTGCCAAGCTCGCTAGTGGAGGTAATTGTCAAAAAACTAGGCGATTGATTTATTAAACAATAACAGCCATTAAGTACTCGCTATGTGTTTATGTATGTGATAGTCTTCTAAATCAATCACCCGTGCGCTAATCAAATGTAACCAATCTGTGCGGGAGGAGATACGCGTCTTTTATATCAGCTCTAGAATATCCTTTCTGTTGAACGCAAAATGTCCTTTGCGATTCTATAAAAAAAGGTGTTCGTTCGCGATACCAAATAAAAAGATCTCTAATCCTCCGTATTTAAAAACCAATTTATTTTAGTTTTGTAATACAAAAAAATGAAATTAGCTATATTTGCTGCAGCCTCTTCTCCCAGAATACTCAGACATTCATTTCAAACTCTTCGTGATATGTTAGGCCACTGCCTTGCAGTTAATGGCGAGTATTTTGAACATTCATTGCGGCGAAAATCATTTTATTGCTAATTATGTCTTATCTTCAAGGTTTAAAAAGAAACGTACACGTTCATTTGTTTTATTTTTATGTAGGATAACTAGATTACCGTTATTAATGTAATTATTTAATAGTGTTTTGAAATTGTTTGAAAATTTTTTATGTATAAGGGTACTAAAATGTTACGTCATCGAAAAAATAAAAAAAAATCTCTATCAAATGAGCCTAATGAAAGGGTACAATACTATTTAAAAAATTTAAGTTGATTTTCGCTACTCATTTGTTTTCAGAAATAAAAACTGAATATTGCCTTATTATGGGAAACAAATATTA